>NW_018397269.1:4518203-4565606 GCF_002168275.2 Theobroma umbraticum
GAGGCAATAAGCACAAATTTGAATAAACATTGATATTCCCATAAAAAGCAACTAGAAATCAATCCAAAATATCCAACTAGACAATAGCATCCACCATAATCCTAGATTAAGAGTTCTAGCTCAACATATTCAAAAGGCAAATACACATTTCAACAAAATGAAACATTGTTTTACAAAAGAGTTAGAGAGAGAAAATCAAATCTAGAGTGAGAAATTATTTGGTTTAGCTTTTTTGATCTATCCAAGCTCTTGATTCCTCTTTTTTTCCTTGTTTCTTCTTTTGTTTTTGTTTTTTCTCCTCTAAAAACTGCTTTAACCTCTTTTTTGAAAACCCTTTTATAATGGCCTATATATACCTCCTTTAAAGCCCTAAAGTCAAAAATCAAGAATTGTAGATTTTAAAAACCCTGTTTAGGTGCCACTAAGGTGGGTGGCTAACGCTGTAGCCCCCAACTCACTGTTTTGTGTGGGAGACATGTCTTTTTGGCTCTTCAAGCTACCTAGTGTAGAGTTGCTACAGCTTAGCTACTTTTAACATGATTTTGACCGTGTTCTGATTCGAACTAGGTGAAGTGATTAACATGAAAGTTATATCTCTTCCTCTTAGCTTTCTAATGGTCTAAGAATCACATTAATTGGATTTCTGTAGCTTGAGTTATGTTTGAAATACCACATCATACTTAATGAAGTCTACACCTAGCCAACTTATTCAATTCCTTACCACTTGACCCCTTCTCTTTTGAGGACCTTAAAACATAGGAACTAAATCAGCCATAGTTAAAATAGGCATTTTTGCCATGCAAATGAACCAAAATAACTTGAAGTAAACTAGCTCAATCATGAATTAACTAATCAAAGAAAAACGAATAAAACTATTTAAAAATTTACCTAAACTCAAAAACTTAGCCATTTTATCGCTCAAAATATGACAAAATAACTCCGTGTAATAGAGTTATCAAAGTTGCAATAAACTTAGAAGTATTCTTAATCTCATTAAGATAATTCAAGCTTATTAACCATGAAATCACTTCACCGTAGATTCATGGTTGCACTATTGGATTAACTATAATTACAAGAAATGATTCAATACTTGATATTAATTATAAGTTATCCAATTGCAAATCTTATATTGTGAACCCTCATAACCATCCAATGACAAAAGGTGAATTAGCGATTTAACCTTTATGTCAATTTTGTCCCCTAATCTCAAATTGCATCCAATTATTGATTCAATACTCTAGATCTATCTTTTAAGTATCAAGATTTGATGAGTAGGTAATTCATCAATCCACTAGGCCTAAATTAATCACCAATTTTCCTAGAATCACTAAAAGTGATATTAATGCTATGAATTCCACTGTTTGAATATATGTTCTCGGATGTTTACTTCAATCATAATCTCAACATACAAAGTTTAGAGCAATGCTTTGTGATAATCATGCTCATGATATATCAAAGATTATAAGGAGATAAAACACAAGTCTATTATCCATCAAGATTTGGGTTCTATTATAAGCAAATGCATAAGTGTGGGATCAAGATTTAAGTAACGATTAAACTTAAATTTGATTCTCACATGATTCCAATTCTTATTATAGTGTCATTACTTGAAGTCAACCATTTTGATGATTTGAGACTCATCATTTCTTTGAAGTGAATCACATTTGTTTTGTTAAAAGTAGTCTGAGAACTACAGTGTTAACACAATAAAGTGACTAACTTTATTTTATGGCTATGAACAATTTTTGGATTTAATTAAAATATATATCTCCTATATATGACTCTTTATACAAATAGATTTTAATATCTTAAAAGAATCATGGTACTTTAATGACTTGATAATTAATGTTTACATAAAATAAACTCTTCATCTTATTATCAAAATGTATTTTCATTACAAATAAATTAAATGAAATTAAATATGAGAATATATTTGCTTTCCAAGGCACCATATTCTCAAATTCCTAACAGTCTATTTATTATTAAATTTAGATCATGAGTTTAGATAAAACTGTTTCACATGTTGTTTTATGGTGTCAAATTATTTTCATTGTTTAATCAATCACTCTATAAAAAGATTGCAAGCAATATAGAACATTAATGCTTCTATGCTTAACAATCCATATTTACTTTATAATGCACCAACACCACTCTACACGTGTATATAAAATTCTATGAATGCAGATGCAACACTTCCTACGCCGTCACCACTTAGTCAAGAATACTTAGTGTTTGTAATTGATTCATAAAAACCAATTTCTATTTTTTATAGAAATTATGTTTGCTCTAACAAAAACACAACGCTAACAATAAACTCTTTTGTTTGAATGAAGGGCATCCTCTAAACCAATGCAATGACAAATCCATAGCTCAACTGTAGACTTTTTTCCCACCTTTTGCTCATGACATGTCATTGAAATTTAATTGCCATTAATTACATAACATCCCTTATCCTTTTTGCATTAAGGCACCAACATTTACTAAACACTTTAATCATGACTTTTGTATATAACTACGCAATGAAATAGCAAAAGAGTTTAATTGTGGAAAATTTTTTTGTGACAAGAAGCAATAATATGTAATACATAATAGTCCATGTGATGATGTACAAAAACATTAGAAAACCCATGTCAAATAAAGAATTAAACAAGGGGATGCATTGTACAAATTTTGCATAGAATGAAATTGATTTTGTTCACAGAAAATAAATTTCATAGGATCCAAATGCATAAAGAAAAACATGGACTTCTTCAATTATCAATTATGCTTTATAACTATCTAATAATCAATAAAACAAAAATTGATCTCCTAAAAATGGCTAATTTTACCAAAGTGCAAATAACTCATGTGACTAATAGTTGACTAATTGTTGTTAGTTAAAATATTACTTATCATTTATACCATCTGACATACTAATACGTCATAATGAATGATGACATAGCATATTGATGTAACATGATGATTGACTACATAATATATTAATGTGATATGATGATATGATCACATGGCATTTTCACTTTTTACTTGAGTGTCATGTTAGTGCCACGTGACATAAAAAATGGCAAGTTACTTTTTAAGTAATAACATTTAGTCAACCACTAATCATAATGGTATATTTGACTCAAAATAAAAATATAAAGTTTAATTGAACATAATAGAAAAATAAATATTTATTTGAATTTTTTAAAATAATATAAGAACTTTTTTTAACATTATGTTTATTTTTTTCAATGTAAGTATCCAACCTACAAATATGTATTTTAACATAATGAATATGCAATGCAAGGTAAACCTAAGAAGTGTTGGTGCCTAGGACCACTTAATAAGTATGTCAAGGCTTAAAAATGTGAGAACTTAACTTCTAGAAAGATATCAGTAATTTAACCTTTTGGGTTCTATATATTAGTGGTACCTTATAATTGGGTGCCATGCATTATCTAACCCACTTAAGAAATATTAGGATATGTTATAATTGGGTTCGAGTAAAGTTTGTAAGATAAAACTAATGCCTTTTATGAGTTTGCATAGGATTCGAGTAGTAGGTTTAAGGTATCTACTCAATTATAAATAATGATTTTTAATATTAAATTTTAGTTATATACATATGTTATCATTATAGTTGTTTATAAATTTCTTATAATTAGTGTAATATTTACTAAAATTTATTGATTGTTATAAATATGGCTTTAAAATTTAATTTTTTTTATGAATTAATTTTAATTTATTAATTTAATTTTTATTAATAATATATATAAAAATTTATTTTAATTAAATATTTAACCATTAATGTTTAAGATATTCGGTTAGGAATTTGAATAAAAATTCAAATATCTTATCAAATAATCGATCTCAAATTAAAATATTTTAAAAATAACAAATATTCCAGATTGCGGTCCTGAATAAGAGTAATCGAATACATCATGAAATGTTCAACAAAAGGGGAGAGACAGAGCTGCAAAAGTAAACGTACAATTGACAACAGAATTAGTCAACGCAAGTCAATCATCACATCGGCAGTAAAATTCCGAAGGGGGAATAAGAAGTAGCCCAAAACAAGTGCAAACATAAGGGAGAGTATATTCTCAATCCCAATCGGGACACGACCTTCCCGAACGGCTTAACGTTTAGACTCCTGATAAACGGCCCTGATTTTAGCGTCACGGTCCCTCTTTTATCTTCAGGCCCTAAATTTCTGCGGGTCCCCCTCTCTGTCTCTCTCTTTAGCACACAAGAATCTCCGCGAGGAGAAGACAGCTTCAAGCCCTTCTGATTCTCTCCCATCTGTTGGAACTTTGTTCTTTCTCTCTCTTAGAAACCCTATTTATTTTTTTATTTTTAACTTCTCTCTCTCTCTCTCTCTGTCTGCTCTGAATTTCGACCTCTTGTGCGATCGATCAATGCCGGTACGTTTCGCTTGCCATTCGTATCTCGTGAACTGAAAAACTGCGTTACCGGGTGGAATTTCGCTCGTTTTAGGTGATTTTCGCTCGAATTAGGGTTTCAAAGTTGCTTTTAACTTATGCAATCTTTACTTCTGTGTGTTTTCTTTCTCAAAATTTCGGATTTCATTGAACTTTGAAATTGCTTGGTTTGCCTCAAATTAATAGAATTTGTAAGCTTGCCCTCGGGAACTTGTTTGAATTCCGGTGTTTTGTGTGCTCCAATGCTGTTTAGAGGTTAAATGATTCGGGGGCAGGGGTTTGGAGATAAAATGAAGTTGTTGGATGTTCTTTGTTGTGTAAATTGGGTTCCTTTTGCTTGCTCTGGAAGGGCGGGGAACAAATATCACCTTTCAATTTCTTTTTCGTCTTGTTTTCATTTGGCGCGAGAAAACATGGAAAGTTCAAACAAATCACTGCATGGCTTCTTTTCTTTACTTGAGTTGATTGTTTCTTTTTGCGTTTTATGGAGATTAAAAAAGAAAGACGCTGAAATTCAGTTTCTAAATTTCGTTTCCTTAGATACAAAAGGGAGAGTTAGTTTTGTTAGTTGTCACAGTTTGAGGTTCCATACAGCTGTTTCTTAATCCATAAATCATAATATTGCTGGCAGAATTTAATCTGTTGCCTCTTGTTTTGTTGAAATGTAGAATACATTGAAAATGTGGAGTTCAAAAGCAAGCCTTGATAGCTCATTATTATTCTATATGCTAATTCTAGCCCCTGGATTTTGTAGATATTCTGTTTTGATGCTTATTTAAAGATCTATGGATTCTCCTGTAATGTGAGTTATTGCCTTGCTCATGGTTGCTTAGTTACTGAAACCAGTATTTAAAGAAGAAACTTCTTGTACTTATGATGAGTTGGTTCACTTGGGTTTGAAGAATGGTGGGAAATGTGAGAGTTGAGTCAAGCTCAGCTGGTCCGGATGAATTGTCTTTTCCAGGGAGCTATCCTAATGGGCAGAGGGGGAATTATCCTGGTGTCAGCTTTGATAGGTCTGGCAGCTTTCGGGAGGGTAATGAGAGCCGGATGTTTAGTCCTGGGACTAGTACATCTCGGGGTGGGTCAACATCAGCAGCTGATGTACCTCCATTATCACTATGGCTGACTTTGGATCCTATTACCATGGGGGATCAAAAATATACACGATCAGGTGAATTAAGGAAAGTTTTAGGAATTTCTTTTGGTAGTGCTGCAGAGGATAATTCATTTGGAGCTGCCCATATGAAGCCTCCTCCAGTGGCTACAGAGGAACTAAAACGGTTCAAATCAAGCATTTCAGAAGCCTTTATGAGGGCCAGGTAGTATTAAAGTTGCTATTGTAATCTCTGTTTGCCATGAAACTATATCCTATCTTTTGCTTCTATATTCTTTAATTACCGGCATATGTTTAATTAGGTTTTAATTCTTTTGAGCTGTAAGGTACTTGAAGCTGGTAGATGTTATCCAAAATTAATCTCACTGCTAGCATGTGCCCCCAAATACACACACCACACTTGTCTTACTTTCATTTTTTCTATATAGGATTTACCTTGGTGCAAAAAACAATAACTTTTTGTGATATAAAGATTTGCTATCATTTGAAAAGTTATACTCAACTAAAGATGTGACATTTTTTGTATCAGGACTAGGGCAAAAAAGTTGGATGAATGCTTACAAAAGCTGAACAAGTATTGTGAAACTATAGGTTCAAAGAAGCAGCAACGTATTGAGATGTTAACAAATGAAAGATCAGGATCAAATTTGTTGAAGATGGGAATTCTGATGCAGCGAAACCCTTCAGATGTAGTGAGTCAAAGACTGGAGGACAGGACCAAGAACGTTGTTATGAATAAGAGAGTTCGCTCTTCTATGGCAGAATTGCGGGTTTGTATAATATTTTGAGATTGTTATTTATGTCTATCCAATAAATTTTCTTAGCTGCTGTTGTAGAGAAAATGCTGTTAAATTTCACTTGTTCTTTTTTTCATTTTTTTTTTTACTTTTTTTCCCTGGAAAAAATTGGATTTCACTTAGACAAAAGAGATTATATAATCAACCAAAGACACAATAAAAGGAGAACAAGACGACCAAAGATTAACGAGCCAAATTGAGCAAACGAAATCTTACAAGCAGAAAATGACTTTCTGCAATGGACTTATGAAATCAAAGGTAACAGACTGAAGATACCTCCCGGCTCAATTCCACCATGCTTGAAGAAAGCTTGTTCTGTTCATCCTAATTTCTGTTAGATGGTCAACTATGCAGTTAACTTCCCTGCTAGTACTAGAAGTCTCAATCGCACCTATCTGAATCCATAGAGGATCTTTCTCGTTAAACAGGTTTCTTAATCTCTAAGGTCTTTCAGTACTTATTAAGCCAACTGATTGCTTCTTTAGAAATTGATTCAATGATAAGACACTTATTCCCACTCAACCAGCATTGATTAAGATGCTGAGAGCAAATTTGACTGAATGAGCTTCAGCTGAAGTCAAATCTCTAGCCTTGATGGATCCAAATCAAACAGCTAAAAAGCTGCCTTTATCATCCTGCAACACTCCACCCTATGTAGCTTCTGCGATCTTGTCTCATATACATTAACTTTATAAAACACTGAAGAATATTTTTTCTTCTTGCTGTGGAATTTGAAATTGTTTTTGTTTTCTACATTTTTAGATATAGAGAGTATTGTTTAACTTCACTCTTCATTAGTATTGAATGTTAAGCAGAAAAAAATTGTGCAACTTGGAGACCTTTCTCTGTAGGATGATGTTAGAATCTGATTATAGGATTCTTGGCAGTTTTATTTTGTTTTGTCACTCTGACTAGTAATGAAGCAAACCTAAGTTATGCCAAACTCATAGCTGGAAAGAAACCTTAATAAAAGACAAGGTTAAGCCAGGAAGGAAGGAGTAACACAAGAATCATGTGAACTGAAATATCTAATGTCTCTCTCCTTCTCAGAATTCCCCTTTTGATTAAAAAATTAAGTACGAAGTATTTAGACTATGTTTAATGACTCTGGTAATATATTCCTTGAGTAAACTTTTGAATAATATGGAGGTTTCTTTCATGTTTTCTGTGAAATTTGCATAGTGTCTTTTGATGAGACATTCTGTTATCATACTACTGCTTTCAGTGTATCATAAATCCACATGTATTGTTAACTGTGTTACATAAGTATCAAGATATCTTACCCTTTTTGTTTTTAACTATTAAAGGCTGACGGTCGAAGTAATATGCCTTCAAGGCAACCTCTAGTGATGGGAAAAGATAAGGATATGCTCAAGGATAATGGTGAAAGTTCTGATCTTGTTGAAGAAAAGATTCGTCGACTGCCAACTGGAGGGGAAGGGTGGGACAAGAAAATGAAAAGAAAACGTTCTATAGGCACTGTCTTTACCCGACCCATGGATAGTGATGGAGAACTTAAACGGGCTGTGCATCACAAGCTTAACAATGAACCTGGCCTACAATCATCTGATACTCAAGGTTTCAGGTAACTGCTCTTTTCACAGCATATGAATATTTGTATTTGGTAACCAAAATAGAAATAAATCTATTGTAGTGTTTTTCCTAAAAACTATTTTGCACAATATGCATGTATAAGACTTGTTTATGTTTATGCATATGTCTTTGGATTGTGTAAGCATGGATGAAAGCATTTATTCGTAAAGATTATAAGTGGTTAAAGTAGGGAGATATCCCTCTTGCACCAAGGGCTTTGATTTGTGAAACCTGATCTGAAGATTACCTGTAGCTATATGGGATTTTGTTTTTTAGAACCTTTTTTCATGATGGTTGGTGTTCCAATATGAGTGCCCAAAGAAGATCATGTAATTCTCTAATGCATGTGCTAATTTTTTTTTTTATATATTGTTATGGTGATCTTTTGGAAGAGTATTGTCATAGAATATATTGTCGCTATGAAGACCAACTATGAAACTCTTTCCTTGTCACACAAGTGGTAAGATAGATAAAAAAAATAAAAAAATCACGATTGTGATACAAGCAATTTACATTAGTGGAGTGGTAGCCAACCAAAGAAGGTGCAATCATAAGGCAGTGCCACAAAGAAATTCAGTTTGTGCACCATACAAGTTCTTCTATATTATTAGAGATGACCATCCTGCTCAGTCCTAAATCATTTTGCCTTTGTTTAAAAGTGTTCGTTTACTTGTGTATTTTGCCCGTGTGGAACTCACTGTTGGAAGAAAGCTCTAGAATACACTATCCGTTTGTGATGGCTGGTCTGTAAAGTTGCTCCTTCTGGCCATGATTAGTTTCTTCTCTACTGGTGATAATGATATTATTCAAGCCATATCCTAGTCTTGCTTATCATACTTGTTTTAGACTGGAAATTAGTTGATTAATGGAACATATTTCCTGCAGATCAGGATTATCCAATGGTACAAATGGCATTAACAAGTTTGATGCTACTTCACTGGCTGCTAATTCAAGTGTCCGTGGGATATCCAGGAATGATGTTGAAAAGCTTTCTCTTTCAAGGGACTTTGTGGCTGGATCAACTAAGGAGAGAATTTTAGCAAAAGGAAACAATAAGTATGTATGCAGTATTTAGAATCAGGTTATTGGTAGTTAATAGTGCAGTGTTAAATGTGACAAGTTGTTTTGATGGAAGTCCCTTCCATTTGTCCGTTGTGAGAACTTTGTACTAATATATGTACATTTCTAATACGTAACTTTGTTATTCAGGTTGAATATTCGTGAGGATAATCATTTAGTCGGTAATATACCAGTGACAAAAGGAAAAGCTTCCAGGGGACCTAGGTCTGGCCTTGTAGTGGCGGCAAACTCAGCTCCGAATTTCTCTCGTTCATCTGGGGCACTTGATGGCTGGGAACAGTCTCCAAGTGCAAACAAAGTTCATTCAGTTGGTGGGGCTAACAATCGTAAACGTCCTTTGCCTAGTGGATCATCTTCTCCTCCCATGGCTCAATGGGGAGGTCAAAGACCCCAGAAAATATCTCGCACAAGGAGAACAAATCTGGTGTCTCCTGTATCAAACCTTGATGAGCTGCAAGTATCATCAGAAGGATGTCCTCCTGATTTAGGTTCTAAAGTGACGTCTGTTGGGACTAGCGAATTGATTCTTGCCAAGGGCATGGTGAATGGCACCCAACAACTTAAAATAAAACATGAAAATGTTTCATCTCCTGCCAGATTATCTGAAAGTGAAGAATCTGCTGCTGGTGAAAATCGTGAAAGTAGATTGAAAGACAAAGCTATGGGTAGCAATGAAGTGGAGGAAAGAACTATGAATGCCGTTCAGAATATTGGCTCTTCTTTGTTACTTACAAAGGAGAACAAAATGCCCAAGGAAGAAAGTGGAGATGGTGTACGGAGACAAGGAAGGAGTGGTAGAGGCTCATCAAATTCTCGGATTAGCTTTCCACCTATGATGGAGAAATTGGAAAATCCAACCTCAACCAAGCCACTTAAAAGTACTAGGCCTGGTTCCGATAAGAGCGGAAGGTGTTGTATACCTTTCTTTGGCTGTGCAATGATAGTTCTGTTTTTTTTTTCTTTACCTGAATGTATTGTTAAGCCTTTATCTATAATGCATTGATTTTTCATTTTTGCAGTAAGTCAGGGCGTCCCCCTTTGAAGAAACTGTCAGATCGCAAGGTTACTCGTCTTGGGCTTACACCAACTGGTTCACCAGATCTCTGTGGTATTTCTCAAATTAGTAATTATATTTTTGAAGTTAATTTTTGTTCTCCATGTTTTACTTACAATGCTTTAGGTTCTCTTTTTTTGGATAGAGATGTGATAAAATGAAGCACCAAATGGTCAAGCTGATAATCATGGCAAGAAGGTTGTGTTTGTCGTAGTGATGTAGAACAAATAACCCAAATCTGAACAATTTGAAAACATTTAGCTCTAATTGCCGGAAACACTTTATCAATTAAACATCACCTGGTGACATCTTTATTTACTGACATGATAAGTTGGGTCTCCAAGGTTCCAGCTCGTCATTGTTTCCTATTGCTGCTAGTTGGTTTGTTGTATACAAATGGAAAAATTCTATTATTTTCTGAGAATTAACAATTGAAAAAGCTATCAAATTTGGTCTAGCTGCTATGGCTAAAAAATCACTATGGTGATGAATCATTTGCTTTTACAATTATGAAAAGGTTCAATTTTATTTGGATGAAGATAATATCTCTTTGAAGTTTTTAACAAATAAAACCACTTTTCATCCAATGCACACTACGTTAAAAATGTCAATAAAAAAGGGATTTGAAAGTGCAAATATAACTTTTATGAAAATGAAAATAGGAAACAGGAAACAAGAATGATGCCAAACAGCACCTTTGATTTTAAAATTGGATTTTTCAACTCAGATTTGAGATTATTTTCTTGTAAACTTTTTGAGATTATATCTTCTACATCAGAGCTCTTGTGTGCATACTTAATTTCTTGTTGCTGCTTGTTCTTAGAAAGGGAAAAAAAAGGAGGAGAATGCCATGCTTTACTGAACAGGATTACTGAACAGGATTAATTTGATCTTTTAGGGGAATCAGATGATGATCGAGAAGAACTTTTGGCAGCTGCAAATTTTTCCTGCAATGCTAGCTGTATGTGGTTGATCTCAACACTTTTTTTAACTCTTTTGGAAAAAAAAAACAGTAAAGAGTATTTTGGTCTAATGTTCGTCAGTGTCTGAGTGTGTCTTCCCCACCATTTACAAATGGTTTTGTTGGTAACAAGCTATGGCTCTTGCAGATCTTAAATGTTCTAGCTCATTCTGGAAGCAAATGGAACTGACATTTGCTCCTATAAGCTTAGAGGATAGCTCTCACTTGAAGCAAGAGGTGATAACCTTAATCCACTACTGTAAAGAAAATTTTAGATATGCTTTACCTTTATTTATACAATCTGTTAGGATGGTTACTTACAGATTATCCTTAATTTATTATTGCTTTATTTCTTATTTGGGTCAGTTGAGGTCAACAGAGGATCATCACAACAGCTTAGCCCGGGTGTGTGGCGATGGCATTATTTTTTAGGAATGCCTGATGTAAATATTTTAATGCTTGATATTATCATTTGGTTGTCACTTGTCTCTTCTGCTATTCTTGTCACCTATTTTCCCATCTTAGATTCTCGTATTAATTGATTGAATTTCCATTTTAGTTGTTCTGGCTCTGACCTTAAAGGCATCTCTCCCAGCTTTTTTTTAGCGGTGTTTGGAAGTAAAAGAAAAGCTAGTTGTATTGCAATATGTCTGATTTTCTTTAATGGGCTGATAAATTCATGTCTATTAGCATTTTGTGAGGGCTAGGGTGGTTTTTTGTTTGTTTATTATTATTCTTTCTGCACGTTGTGGGGTGGATGCTTAGTCCTAGTCGTTGACGTAAAATCTTTAATTTCCTTCGAAGCAAAGAGTGCTTGTATTTTACTGATTCATCCTTGCCTTATTCTGGGAATAATAGCTTGGTTTATTCTTTTGGTCTTACCATTAATCCAGAAACCATAATTGAAATGAGAATAGAGACACAACAGTTATTAAGTTTTTTATATGTTTCATGGTTCTTCCTGCTTAAAGTTGTACTTTTCTCTCAGGGTGATAGTTTGCATGAAGAAGATGTTCTGTCACGAACTTCTCTTTCTGGAGAAACAGGGAGATGCCTTCAAGATCAAAATTATTCAGAGGAGTCAGCTAGAACTGTTGATTTTGTTGATCAGGTTGAGGAGATTGTTTCGTTTTCTGAAAGATCCAATGCAGGAGGGAAACAAATTAGTCCATTGTACCAAAGAGTATTATCAGCTCTAATAGTGGAAGATAAAACTGCAGAATTCGAAGAAAATGGTAGATGGAGCAATGCATTTTTCCAGCATCATAGGGAGGATTTGCCTGGTGGCACTTGTCTCCCTACCAAGGTTGAGGCCGGAAAGGGGCTATGGGTTGAGGCTGCACATGAGTCCATGTTGAGTCCTCAAGCTCAAAAACATAGTATTGGTGACAACTGTCCCTGTAATGGGTTTAGTACATTTAATAGTGCTGCAAGCTACCATCCTCAACTGCAAAATGATGATTTACTCCCAGATGGCTGTGGGTTTTCAAATTCAGATAGGGGAATGTCAAGTGAAGTTTCAAAAATTGGTAGTGGTGAACCACTCTCCATACATATAATTAGTTCTGGAATTTCTTCTCCTGATTGTCAATATGGACAAATGTCTTTAGAGGACAAACTTATCCTGGAGCTGCTGAATATTGGCATATGTGTTGAATCAGTGGTAAGATTGTTTTTGAATAAGCAATGATGTGGATGGAAGCAATATTTTCCAACAATGAGAAAATGTTTTTAATTCGAATTTCCTTGTGCCGTCTTTTAATTTATCATATTTTACTGTAGATATTTTGTTTGCTTTTCACTTGATGAGAATTTTAACTATCTCTACTGTCTTGTTAAGGACATCCAATAATCTCTAGCGCTTCTGTCAAAATGAACTTTTGTTTAACATAAATTATGTATTTTTTTTATTGGTGCTTTGTAACAGCCTGATCTGGCAGATGGAGAGGATGAAATAATTGACCAAGATATTGTTGAACTACAAAAGAGGCTAAATCAACAGGTTGTCTTCCCAATCTTCCTTAAGCAGAATTTATAGAAGGGCAAATCTGAATATCTTTCTTCCATAGAAGAATGTTCTTGTCATCTGCTTTTGAACAATATTAAGTGATTGTTTCTTTTTAGGATAATTGTTTTTTTCCTAACTCTTTATCATGCTTGCAAACTGATTTTTTTCTTCTATTCATGCTTTATTGATCTATAGGCTGATAAAAAGAAGAAATACTTCAATAAAATAATTAATGCAGTTGACGAGGTCAAGAAGAATGAGGGACGGTAGGGTCTTTTAGCTTTCTGACTGATTAAGAACATCAGCTATGGTTTTGGATTTTCCTGAAGATTAAAATATTATTATTAATCTGCAGGAACCTGGAACAGCTTGCAATGGACAGACTTGTGGAGATTGCTTACAAAAAGCGGCTGGTAATCTCCTCCTCCTCCCCCCCCTGTTTCGTTCAATTTAAGGTTCATATTTTTGCTGTATTTTATATTGAACATTTCATTACTGTGAAATCCTTAGGATTGTTGAGTGGGTGTTGAAAAGGTCAATGGTGGATTTTTTTTAACTACTACTAATTAGGAATCCATCAATTTTAGGATGAGAATATGTCCCAAAAAAGAAAACGATTTTAGGATGACAAACCAATGTAGGACAAATAATCTCCAATCAAATTAATGAAGAAATTAATCTCAAATCTAAATGTAAAACTCAAGTTTCTAATCACAATATCAAAAATCGATGTAGAACAACCATTTTCGATGAGCAATAATTTGAAAATCACAATGAAAATTATCCAGAATCTCATAATCTAAATGTCTAATTCTCAAAATACCAATATCTCATCAACCAAAAGCTAACATATATATTTATGCCTAAAACTTGGATCCTAATAGAAACCCAACATACCAAGTATAACCCTCATGCCCTAATACTTGGAAACAAGTAAAATAATGAATATAAAATAACCCAAATAATTTAAAGTATCCAAGATATATAGTATAAAAATTACACTTAATGCCATAAAATATGACAAAGAAACAAAGGGATATCATGGATAATTTAATGCTTAAATTAGCTTCTTTCCATTTTGCATCAGAAGGACCTTGTTCTGTAATCTATATATAGGTACTCTCTGATTTTAACTGTTTCCATAATCATGTTTGCAACCATGCACAATTGGATGTAAATTTAATCATGATGTTCAAAAGAAAAGAAAATTAAGTATTTATGTTGGGGCTAGCTGAAGAAAATCGAAAGAGTGTTTTGGTTTTAAAAGTCATGAACAAAGTGTACTTTAATAAAGTGTAGCGGAAGTGATGTAGATGAAGGGCATGAGGCAGAAAGTATAGATTCAAGGTACAATTAGGGGGGAAGTAGAGGAAATAGAAGAAACTAGGGAGAAATAAGGAGCTCGGAAGGAAGAATTGACTTAGAATCAAGGACTAATCTCAATCTCAATAATTCATAAGCCAAAGCCTCTACAAGCTGAAACAACATAGGTATTTATAAAATTTAAATTATAGTAAACCCATTTAAAAAGGCACAACTTAGTAATTTAAATAAATTGTAAACAATTTTAATTCTTCAATAAGCATTTCTTTATCCTGTATGAGGAACTTTTGTACCATTCTAATCTACATACATTGGACTTTGTATAGAATATGATTAAATGTTTGAGTTTGAATATTTCTAGAAAGTGGGAGTTCTAACAGACTTGTCTTATTATTTGACCTTTCCATTGTATATACTCTAAATTTTAGTGTAGACCTGTTGTGAAATTAATGAGGCTCCTTTTAATTGATTCTGTTTTACTATTTGTTCCCTGAAAAGTTTCTAAAAGAGAGAAACCAAATAGTAGACAACCAAATCCTATTTGAGTAAATGAACAAATAGCTATATTATAACACATATTCAAACATAATTCTTCCAGGATAGATAGAATCATGCATTTTATTATTTGCAGAAGTTAATTTTCTTTTAATTATGCTAAAATAGTATTTTTCCTTTTTGTATCCCAGCTAGCTTTTTATTCTTTTACTTTTGGAAGCAAAAAAGCATGTAGCAAACATAACAATCAAACAGAACATAAGGGTTTTTAATAAATGATGTTTTACCAAAATCACAAACACAGATGAATTTCGTTTAGTTATATTTTTTGTGTTTAGGGTTTAATTACATAAATTAGATTTTGTTTTTATTTTTGGTTTTCCATCTTTATATTTTATTTTTATAGTTTTCCTTTCACCATACTTAATTCAACTTTTTGGCAATTACTGTCTAAATTATATAGTAGATTTAGCTTTTCTGAATGTAAGATGGCTTTCTTTTTTGAAACATGACAGGCCACACGAGCGAGTTGTGCTTCGAAAAGCGGTATTACTAAAGTTTCAAAACAAGTTGCCCTGGCTTTTATTAAGAGGACTCTTGCCAGATGCCAGAAATTTGAAGAAACTGGAAAAAGTTGCTTTTTTGAGCCTGCATATCGAGATGTCATTTTTTCTGCACCTTCACGGGGAATTGATTCTGAATCTGTAAAAGGCTTTGGCTCAGTTGTTGCTGCAAGTATGCAACCTGAAAAAAATAACTGTCACATGGAGCCTGGGGGCCCAGGTTTGTCATTTTTTCTACCTTCTATTAACATTCATGGATTATTGGTGGTAGTGTTTCCTTACTGTGTAATTTTTGCATTTCTAAATAATTTGGTGCTCTAAGTCTGCTAGTCAATAAAGATCAAGTGAAGTTAAATATAATTTCTGTTTTCAACAGATTTTCTTCTCTGAACACTTCTAGTGATTTGAGTTTTTATTTCTTGAAGTTTGCATCTTAACCGTATTTGATGAATTGGTGTTATACTTCTGCAGACCCTCTCACTGGTACGGTAGAGCGGCTCCACAATGATAAAATTGGCGGGGCTCCTTCTGATGGCTTCGGAACTCTTACAGATCCCTCTCACCAGGAGTTTGCCAAGACTAGACCAATATTGAACAGATGGAAGAAGAAGGATGTGCTGCTTAACGATGTTAGTGGTAGTGCTTCCTTGAGAGCTGCGTCAGCTCTTGATAACACTGTGTTGGGTGGAGCAAAGGGAAAGAGAAGTGAACGAGAGAGAGATAAAGATATAAAAGTTTCAAGTGGCAAAGCTGGTCGTGCATCAATTGGTAATCTTAGGGGAGAGCGTAAAACAAAATCAAAGCCTAAACAGAAGACAGCTCAGTTGTCGACCTCTAGCAATGGATTTAGCAACAAGTTAACAGAGACAACTCATCCGACTGGCAATAAGAAAAGAGTTGGGTTGATATCCCATGATAACGTGCCTCAAGATTCATTTCAAGAAATGAAGGAGCAGCTAGACTTCCAGCTCCCTGAATTTGGCTCGATTGAAGAACTAGGTGTGGCCAATCAAGATCTGGATACGTGGTTGAACATTGAAGAGGATGGTTTACAGGACCATGACTTAATGGGCCTTCAAATACCTATGGATGACCTGTCAGATATATTATGAATACTGCTTTCTGTACATTCCATGAATTATTCAACTGTTCAGATAACAATGATGGTGCTCTTGTCAGGGGAAAAACTGAAAACATAAGTTATGCCTCTAATGAATTGGCAATTGTAATTATGTCTCCATTCTTTGTATACTTGTCTGAAGAAGTTGTTTAGGGAAAAGAAATTCTAATTCTTCATGTCGGTATGACAAATTTTCCCGTTGTAACAATCTACAACATTTTTGAAGAGCCTATCTATTCATTCTGTTCATTCTTTGTTCTTCAAGCCTTGCTGCGTCTCTCAGCACTTCCACCTTTTTTTGATGCTCCTTGGGTTGTTTTAGTGTAAACCACTTTCTTATTTTCTCAGGCTAACTTTGAGGCCTAATGCTGCACTCCATGCTCTACATTACCCATTGAGTTCGATATCATCAGCATTTCATGCATTGCAGGTGTTTGATTGTTATTTATTTCTTGGGTAATTGGATTCTTCAAATTTTACTTTTTAACTTTGATGAGTTCAACAGATTATAGGATGATGATGCATCATAAGATTGCTGCTGTGATATTGACCAGAGAGATTTTATATTGATACATAGCTCAGCTACATGTAAACTGTACTTACGCTTCAAAGGACTGCTTCACTAGGATACTGCACCAAGGGTGGTAATGTAAAAGAATCCCTACCAAGATTCATTAAGGATAAAATGCACTGTCACTAATGCAAAATAGAATACGGTGAAGTAGTTTCAGCGATAACGTTTTGTAGTGTAATTCTTTAAGCAAAGTTGATACCATAATTGTTTTGAGTTAGTTGTATGATCATATCCTATAATTCTATAAATAAAATTTAAAACTAATGCACTTTTCATTCGTTCCTTGAAAGCCTATAGCTATACTAATATAGGGAAATGTTTAGTGTGAGATAAAAAAAATGCGTAATTTCTTGTATCAAATAGTCAGACGGAAACTTAGGGGTGAGTAAAAGTAGATTGAATCAATAACTTAATTCAACTGAATATAATTTGGGTTAAACGATGAGGTCTAATTGGTCTATTGAATCTATTGGTCCAAAATATTTGATCTCATTGGTTTATTTGATTGGTTCTCAATATTAAAATTTTTGAATCGAACCGATCAAAAGGTCAAACTAATATTATATATTTTAAATTTATATAAATATATATTTCTATTACTAAATTAATGAAGTGCAATGGTTGATTGTTTTGTATTAGATGATTTTATTTTGTGAATGCTAATTTTATCATCTTTATTATGTTGAATCTTTAATGTTAGAACTTAGAGGTTAAAATTTTTGAATGTTAATTTGATGGATTATTTGAAATGATACAATTATCTGAGTGGAAGGAGAAATGTTATGTTTTTTAAATTTTTTATATTTAAATTATTTGTATATTTTATAATTATAGATGGAGTTTATAAATTTCAATGTTATAATTTGAAAAAAAAAAGTGACAAAATTTCAATTCTTTTGATCCAAAATCCAACCAACCTAACCAATTCGATGTTTGGTAAGTTTGATCCTCCTTTAAGCTTGGTTGGTTTTCTAAATTGATGTATTTGGTCCTTAGATGTGATGAATTGAACTGACCATTTGCTTACCCTTACTGATAATATAATATATTTTTATATTATATTAGTTATTAATTCAAATAATCAATAAATTATTAAATATTATTATCTAAAAAAATTGATAATATTGTCAAATATAATCTTTAAATTATATTATTTAGCATTGTCAGTGCATAATAGAATTTAATATTGAATAATTTAATATTATTGTTCAATCAAATATTTAATATTACTTAATCATATTGAATAGAGGTAATTTAATAATATAATCTTATACTATATTAGTCAATATAATTTTAATATTGTATTCTTTATTAATCCATTATAAAATTTAATAAAATTTTAAATTAATCAAGTATTTAATACTAAATAAAGTAATTGTTAAAAAGATAAGCTTAAACTAAAGTAACCAAGCGAGGGATGAATCGGTTATAAACTAAAAATTTCCCTTTTTTAAAAGATCTTGGAAAATGTAGTAGAAATAAAGCAAAAATAGAATATGAGCTAAATAATAAAAAAGAGTACTTAGCCGAACTTTTATAAAGGTTCGGCTTTCCAATGTCTATATCTTCTCTCTTGATATCATAAAGAGTTCAAATCCATTATCAATCTTGCTTTTTCAAAAGGGTCAAGCGTAACTTTTATAGAATGCCTTTTGCCAAGATCAAGCATAACTTTCACAACATGCCTTTTCACAGGATCAAATGTAACCTTTACTAAGACATTGCTTTTTTCAGGTTTAAATATAACCTTTATACAAGATACAACCTTTTAAAAGATCCAGCAAAATCTCTTTACTTTTTGCTTGGAGGTATAACTAATGCAATAGTGGCTTTCAAATAATATTTAACTTAAAACCTCTAATTAGGCTAATAAAGTTGTTTAGAATCAGAAAGATGAGAGCTTTCTTAAAAGATATGAATGATGAGGGATGGTTTGAGCTCAGAAAATATCAGTTGAAGGATAAAAATGTAATCTTTAGTTTTTGCTCTTTCTCAAAGATAGGATTTTTCTACTCCCACCTCTTTTGATTGTTATTTTGCTATTTTTCTTTTCAAAGATGATTCAAAATCATTCAAGTTCTCTACTTTAATGTTCTCAAGGTAGATATTTATAAACCCTTTGATTTCTTGCTTGTTGGAGTCAAATTTGAATTAGTTATGTTCTAGCCAACTTGCACAATTTTATCACACATAGAAAATCAATTCTTTGATCATGAGTCATTGGTTCTTCATAAAGTCTAGAGTTTTCTGTCTTTAAAGAATTGATTCTTTTATTCAAAGATATCAGTTCTTACACAATTGGGTTCAAAGGTGATACCTTTGCACTCTTGGAGAATCGATTCTTCTGCTTTAAAGTGTCAGTTCTTCACTATGACTTGATACAAAATTTGAATTTGATCTTGATTTATGGTGCTCCAATCTTATCCCATTGTACCATTTCTTTCTTGGTCACCAAGTTTCTAAATATTTCTTTTGGTGCTTTAAGAACCGATATCTTTTCCATGTAGAATTAATTCTTTGTCTTCAGACATGTGCTCTTTGGTTTGTTCTTCACTTGGAATTAACTTCTGCTTTTTGAAGAATCAATTCTTTCTTCCTCACATTTTTTCTTTTTGCAATATGTTTTCCTAGGATCGATTCTTCTTTTTTGAAGTGTCAGCTCTCCATAAATTCATAAGCTTTTGTCTTCCAATAACCGATTTCTTCTTTTCTCATAAACGATTCTTCACTATTGATGTCTGCTTTAAGAACTAACTTCTCCCATTTTCAAAATTGATTCTTCCTATGATAGAGAAATAATTTTTTTTTCTTCTCATTTAAGAATCAAGTCTTTTCATTTGAGAATTTGATTCCTAGGTCAGCACTTTGAGTGTAAAATCTTTGAAAGATAGTTTCTTTGCCCATACACTTTCAAAATTCCTTGAGCAAGTTTAAGAGCATATCTTTAATCATTTCAATTCATCTCTCTTTAAGATTAGCTTTAAAACATCAATGAGGATTTTCTTGATATTTAAAACCATTTTTCATTCATTTTCAAAGCACATTCAATTCAATCAATTTTGTCATTTGAAAACAAGTATAAAGGTCGTTAGGGTTAAAATTATTATAGTTTTGATTATGACAAAATGATCAAATTATAATTTTGTCATTGGTGTCTAATTATATTTTTTAAGTGTGCAAGAGAAAGCTTAAATGCATTAATATGTTTGGTATTTGAAAGCAAGTCAAGATGCTTGTTCAGTCGTAAGATGGGTTAATTGGTTAAACAAATAAAGAAGAAAGAACTTTAATAAAGACAGATTAATCTTAAACAATTAACACAAATTCTTAATCAATTAAAGCAATTTTAGGTGCTACACTAAGGACAGACAGAAAGATCTTAACTGGTTAATACAAGGTTTAATCTGTTAAGAGGATGTTGGATGCAAAATAGAAGCCTTTAATCAATTAAAGGAAATGAGTTAATTGGTTAAAGGTCAAAGTTAAAGTGTCAAGAAGTATCAAAATTTAAATTCAAAATATTGATGACCGTCCAAGGCACCAAACTAAGAGATTTAAAGTTGAAGACTTCTTAATTGGTTGGAGCCCATTTTTATAAGTTAAGGATGAATGGAAAGAAGCTTCAATCAATTAAAGGAAGCATTAATCGGTTGAAAATAGACTAGCCAAAAGCAGTGTTTGAAGGTTCTTGAAAACAAAAAGTTATTAATTAAATAAAGCTACTGTTAATTGTTAACACAGAGAAGTCATGTGCAAGTCAGAGAAAACTAATCGATTAAAGCCTACCTTTAACCGGTTAATGAAGCATTATCTGTATATTTAAATTTAAGTACAAAAGAACAAAATAACGGTTAAAAATGGCTAGTTTTTGTCTCTAATGACCAAAAGTGATTTTTTAAGTATTTAAAGCATTTTCAAACCAAAAATTATATAGAGAAGCTATCCAAAGTGATTTTGAGCTCAAAAGATCAAAAACCTCCTCTTTACACTTACATTTCACTCTCATCCTTTGTAAGAATGTTGAGCTTAACTTTATACATCTTAGATCAGCTAGGTGATCAATTGTACTTCATCTTTTTCTATTTCTTGTTTACTAATAGTGTGAAAGACACTCTAAAGGGTAGATCAAACTTGGGTTAGCTTGGTTGATGTTATAGGTTCTAACTTAGCTTTAGAAAAGTTAGTTTTGGGTTTTGATTGATTCTTGGAAAAACCATTATTAAAGGTTATGGTTGATCTTGTGAAAAGCCATTGTAAAAGCTTAGTAGAAGCTTGGGAATTCCATTGATTTTTGTGAATTGGTTTAAAAATCTTTGATTGAGATATCAAGGTAATGGATATAGGTCAAGGGGACTGAACCACTATAAATCATTGTGCTTTATCTATTTCTTTTATTTTCCTTTTATACTTAACTCTTAAATCACTCCAACAAGCTATAAACTTCCATTATCAAATTCCCTCAATTAGCTCTTTACTTAAAAAGAATTTTTATATCATTCTAAAAGTGCTATTCACTCCCCCTGTAGCTAACAATCTTCCTTTTTTTGATATGAGAAAATTATGTTTGAGTTTGAAAGCACTTTTGAAATCACTTTTAAAAAAATCCAGCCATGAGATTTAGAGAAATTAAGCTTGGCAAATTTAGTCACAGTATTTTCCCCCTTTTTGTTATATCAAAAAGGAACAAAAAAATAGAGAATAAGAATATAAAACTCACAGAGAACATTCCACTAGTAATAAGAGTTTAAGTACATATTAAATAGCATTTGAAGTCAAATCATATAGATATTTATAGCAAGAGAGTTCAATCAATCATCAATCAACAAAGAGAAATATCAACATAAAGTGATACAATCGAAAGAGATATTTCATTAAGTAAAAGGATGTACAAAATATCTTTTGCAATACAATCAAATTTTAACAAAGAAAAATGTAAGCAAAGGCTGTGCTATGTAAGTGTCTAAGAATTAGAATCAGTGTCAGATTTTGAGATATCAAGGTTATAATTTATGGTGGGTTTTCTTTTGTCCATTTTTCATTCAACTTTTCTTAATTGTGAGCTAAGTCTATTTGATTGTACACCAGTTGTTTCATTGCCTCTTAAAGTTTGTTTATTGTTGCTTGCAACTTCTCACTTGAATGGTAGCAATGATCAAATACATTTTGAAACAGTGGACCAAACTTTGAGATTGCACCTTCAATTTTCTGCTCAATTACCTTAAGATTCTGTTCAACCATCCTTCATTGATTTTCAAACCTGGCACTCAAAAATTGATTTACACCTTGACCTGTGTACATTGTGCTTTGTTGACTAAATGGCCTTTAAGTAGGTTGTGGTGTGGCTGTTGATGAGGCAACAACTGTAGTTGGACCAGGTGGAGTTCTTGGTACTGGTTGCTTAGCTTGTTTTTTTTTCTTGAGCTCTATCTTTCTTTACCTAACTATTTTGTTCACCATTGTACTCATAGCCCATTCCTCTAAGAGTATTCTTGTCCAAGAATTTAATCTTGTTCTGCATTTTGGGTTTGTCGATGCTAGTGTTGATCCTTAGCTTGTCAATTATTTCACACACAGTCATACCATAAACTAGATTGTTCCTTGCTCCTCGAATAAGATATTTCATATCTTTAAAGATGAATTGAGCAAGATCTATAGGTGTTCTTCTCTTTTTATTGTGTGTGAACCACATTTCTACAATTGTCACAATGGCATGCTTAGTTCCAAAAGGTCTAATATTGTAAACAACAATAAGATGCATAATTCTGTCATGAAGACTTAACCTTGATACACTGTTTGAAAACTTGACTGATGTAATTGGTCCCACTAAGAAATCAGCATTTAACTTATTTTTTGGGATAACATTTTCCTCTTCTATATAGGTAATTGCCTTTCTCCTTGGAGGTTTCAGCTTCAATTCCTTCTGAAGTAGTGAAGGAGTGATTATATATGGGCCGCCGGCAAGTGAGGTAAAGAATGAATTTTCATTACTGACAATATCATCACCACTCTCACTTTCTTAATAAGTAGTTCCATTTGAATAAATGATCCTAACAAGGTCTTCATAAACTCCTATGCTTAGGTTTTGATAATCGTACCAACCCATTTCTCTTAAATTCTCAATGTAAGGAAATTTAAATTCATATTAAAGCCAATTCAAATTAGTGATTCTTCCATGAAATACTTTCTAGTAACATAATGGTCATCAAACATCTTCCTTTCAACTAGAGTCGAGAAATGTACGTCAAGAGCATCGATTTTCTCTTTCCTCTAGTTCTTCATAATTAGTTAAAGCCCATTTTAATCAGTTAAGAATAAAAGGAAAGAAGCTTCAATCAATTAAAAAAATGACTAGTTAACGAAAAGAAAGCTAGTGGAAAACATTGCTTGAAAACATAAAGCCTTTAATCAGTCAGAGCTGTAGCTGACTGGTTAGCATTGTTGGGATAAACCTTGCAGCCAAATTAAATGTCAAAGCTTGGTTCCAATTATGTAACAATATCTTTGATATTGAATGATTAGAGATTTTTCTTCATCATTAAGATATTAATTATAATGAGTTATAAGTTTAATTGGATGAAGTCCATAAGATTAATATGCTTTGCAAGGGAACTATAATGAGTTATAGTTATGAGATCCCTATATATCAAAGTATAATCTCAAAATGTTCCTAGTCGATGTATCATTGAGACTGGACATCAATGATGCTTAAAGACTGGTATATTCTATGTTCTTTACTTTAGAAGTAAGTAATCAATGTCAGAGATTGAAGTATAGAGATACTTGAAACTAGAATGTATGTGCTTGCTTAGGAAAGCAAGTTCATTGAATATGACCCACCATGATAAGTGCATTTGGTAATACACTCTAGTGCATATGCAACACTTTTCATGTATTAGTCATGTAAATACTCCTTAAACTCAAGACATGGGGTTGTCTTATATGTGAAGTGCTATACTTTAATTTTATTCTTACGGG
This sequence comes from Theobroma umbraticum, assembly GCF_002168275.2. Classification (NCBI taxonomy): domain Eukaryota; kingdom Viridiplantae; phylum Streptophyta; class Magnoliopsida; order Malvales; family Malvaceae; genus Theobroma; species Theobroma umbraticum. The sequence goes on from NW_018397269.1 coordinate 4,542,285, forward strand.
TGCCTAAACAAGATGCTTTTGGGTATAGCATGAAGCATATGAAGGTAAATAAGGGGTCAAGATAAGAATTATCACCTCAAGTATTTTAGAGGATGTGTCCTATCAATTCTTGGTTAACATTAGCTTATTGAAGTCCTTAACTAAGGCCACTTGGAGATTATGAAAAGGTTTAATAAGTCTCTATAAATTTAATGCTATAATTGCAGGAGTAAATATGAAGGTCAATAAGAGTAAATATTGTACCAAGCTCTTATCATCTTTGGAATATATGATGAGGGAATGAATTACACTAATAGACTGTACATTGAAAGGTTGTGAAAGAACCTTTTAACTCTCTTAACAATTAGGTGGCCATAATGTATTGCTAGATGTCATTCTTGGTCTATGGAATTGATTATAAACTAATTGATGGAAATTTATATTAATCAATTAAGTCATTAATCAATTCTATTGCCAACATATTAGAAATTTAATGGGTCACGCACAATGATTGCATTTGAATTAAATTGAGAAAGTGATGATTTAAGTTAAACTTAAATCACATGTTAGGTAATTAACTTCTATACACTTAATTAAAAGAGGTTAATTAAATTTTTGGACATAATATATAAATAGTTATTGTTATAATGTAGAAATTGGACTAACATAAAGGAAATTATTTCAACTTAATTTCCATTAGGCTTAATTAAAATATTTTTATTAAGTCATGGGCCCATATTGTAATGTGTTATAATATGGAGGGCCTTATTACAAAATTAAAGTTAATTTTAACGTAGCTATATAAATCACATTTAACTATTTTTACAAATATGAAAAAAAGTTGTCAGAAAAGAAAAGAAAATGGTTCTCTTCTTGTGCCTCGCCACTTACAATGTGAAGAAAAGAAATTATTTTTGAAGCAATTTTTCAAGTGTGTGATTCGACCAAGAGCTTGATTGATTAGGGTTTTTGCTTCTTGTGGTATTTACGATTAGTGTTGAGGATATTACTATTTTGATAAGAAGAACGTTGCTTAGGTTAATTTTTGATTTTATGATTTTATACACCATTGTATGTGTTAAAATATCACCATGGTGATTCGTAGGTAGAGGTATATTTTGATTCTAAAATTTTAATTTTTTTTCAGTTACGTATTTTTAAACATGTCATCCATAGCCAAACCCAAAATGGTATCAGAGCCATTCATGGCACAATTTTAACACATTAAGATGTCTAACAAATTTTTGTGCCTTGTTTGAAGGGGTTATAAGTGTTCTGGTTTTGTAGGAAACAAAGAAATAAGTTTTAAACTTAACAAATGTGTTCTAGTTGTTTTCATATATATATATATATATTTGGGGGAAGGGGATTCAAACTCTACTCATTTTGAAAGGGAGATCATGCATCGGCCAATGAACCAAATGCTCGGGTGCTTACAATATGTTCTAGCTATTTTGATTTTTGGACATATTTTATTGTGAATTTTTAAATCTTACTTATTGCCATACTAATCTCATTTTAATATCAATTTTTTGAAGATTAGCTAGTACATAAGATGAACAAATTAATTTAGCAATTAAAGTGGTAATTTGAAGACATTGTGATGCGCTATCTATGTGAGAATTCGATTTTGCCTAACTTTTGTACAGGTTCAACTTCTAGCTTTTAAGTGAGGTTTAAGTGCCTCATAAAATGTTGGAAAATTAAGGGTTCAATACAAATTGAAAATTTCCAAGATGGGTGATTATGTGTGGTTGATGGTAGAGGTAAAGCTACCAAAATGTGATTAAAACAGTTGCTGTTTGCAGCAGTGATAGTCAGGTTTTGTTTGGCTTGGCAACCAACAAAGGCTTAAATTTGTGCAATTGGTTACGCTAATTGGCTAAGGATTTTTATGGAAAGGTTCCATAAATTATCTAGATTATTGCCAAGAATTTTAAGGATTTAAATCCCTAAAACTAAGCCTCTATAAAACTGATCTAGTGGAGTCAAAACCATTGCTATCTCTACAACAGTAAGCCATAGTTCATGAATTTTTTGACAACCAAAAACGTTTCCTAAAATCTTGAAAAATTTATGAAATTGTACTATAAGTTGTATATCAAGAAAATTTAATTAGGAATTAAATTCTTGATTTTGTGCCACCAAATAACTTCAAAAGAAAAACAAAACTGAAACTAATTGTGAAGATAAAGGTCACAATTTTTGAATTTTTTGAATGGTCAAATCACCTCCTGAAATCATCAAAATTTATTCTACAATAGTTTTAATGGTTTTGAAAATTTATTCTACCTTTGTGGAAGGACCATGCATGATTTTGTTTGTGTGGTCGTGGTAATTTTGAAGGCCGATGGTTTAGAAATTCTTGTGCTTGGAGAGTTGTTCAAGATGTTGGAAGGTAGGTGGAGTTAAGAAGTTACAATTGGATGAAACTAGGGGAAGAGGTTTAAGGAGTTTGATTTCGAGTCAAAGGTTGAGATTTGTTGATTTTTAGGTTGATTAGAATTCTATATCTTATTTGACTAAGATTCTTATTTGTGTACAATATTGAGTAGTTGTATGATTTTAAACTTTGGTTCTACATCGAGCCCTAATCCGATTCTACTTTGGATATTTATATTATAAACGTTGATCTCTGGACTTTGGAATTGTGATTAGTGCCTTGGGAGCTCTAGAGAGGGAATACTTTCTAACTTTGTCTTTTGTTCTAGGTAGAGGTAGAGTGGTTTGAGTAAGTGTTTTTGGGATGTTATTGAAAAAGGGTGTGCAAAGGATATTGGATTGGTTTGGGAAAACATAAAGGTCAATTTATTATAATTTTATTTCTCAATAATAGAACAACAGTTTCACTCTGTAGACATAAGCAAAAGGTTGATTTACGTAAATTCTTAAATTTTTCTATTTACTTGATTTTTTTGTGTTTTATCTTTATTGTTTTTTAGACAATTTACATAACAATTTTTGATGATAAATATGCACGGAAGGAATGGTGTATTTTCCTTTCAACTTATTTGTTTTGACTTGGCTTGTTAGCTTCTTAGTAGGCTAGTTGCAAATAGGTCAAACGCAATAGATCAAATAAACAAAAACTACTTGTTCCCAGGAAGCTTAGGTATTTTAGGGGTAGTTAGGAAGCCTAAAACTAGGACAATGCCGTATATGGGTATTCTTCTAAATACCTCCATATGTTACCCATGTGACTTTATAATTAGATTTTAGTAGTCTTTTTGTAGAACTTCTCAAGGCATAGTCTTTTTTTTTCTAATAGGGAGAGGGAGATTCGAATTTTACTCTTTAAATAGGGAGAGAATGTACTAATTAATGAGTCAAATCCTCGGGTGCCTCTAAAAGCATAGCTTAATTGAAAGATGTTTCTATATTGTACTCTAACTGTTTTGCAAGAAACCTATATAGACGGGTGCACATTTGCACTCCTGGAATGTTTCTCCGATTTTGTTGGTATGATCTTTCATATTCCATCACTTTTTTTTTTGTTTTTGTTTCATATTTTTTTATTTTTTGGCCAAGCTTGTTTGTTGGAAAAGCTTCTAATTTTTTTCCTTGGCTGTTCAGACCACTCATAATGAGCCAAGTGTAGAAGATGTGATATGTGGTTGTTAAAACAATAGTCTCATCTCTTAATCTTTTTTTGATCACCCTTTTCCATCATTATATGGCTCATCAACATTATAACATCTTAAGACTGTCCCCCATCTTTATGTTTGATTTGTTTTCTGCTATTTAATTTATCACTAGTGTAGTGACTAATTTTAGCAAGGTGAACTTACCTGATATGGGATGTGGATGTTGCAGGGGATTCCCAAAATTGATAGTACATATTATCTCTGAGGGGGAAAAGGATGTTTGCTGGCAACAGTGAAACATCGATTGAGCATGATGGTTCTATCCTGTCTCATATTTTAAGTAGTCCTTTACCTCCTCCAGCTACACCGGAGCAGTTTGCAAAGAAACTGTTAAATGAAGAATAGAAAACACTACAGAAACTATTATGGACCTCAGTATAGTGATCATCTACAAAAATCAGTCTTGGGCTTGAATTCGAAGAAGAAAGAGCAGAAGTGATCAGGACATTCAAAGAACTGGTTGCTCAAGATGGAATACCAGACAAAGGGGGAAGGTAGAGACAGCTAAGAGGTGTCAAGGTGAGCTGGGTTATCTTATTTTCAATGATTATATTATCTTGGAATATAAGAGGCATGGGTAGTGGGGAGAAAAAGAGGGCTATGCGAAGGTTGATTAGAAGAAATAAACTGAACATGGTTTTTATCCAAGAAACCAAGATGCAAAATTCATATGAAGGAATGTATGAAAGACTATGGCCAAGAGATAAGATTAATGGTAAGACAGTTCAATCAGTGGGAAGGTCGGGTGGATTGTTATGTATGTGGCAGGACAACTTTTTTTTACTGGAAGAGTGCATTATCCATAGGAATTATATTTTATTGATTGGAGAAATTAAAGCCTCAAGGATAAAATGTGGATTTGGCAATATCTACGCTCCTAACGATGAAGGGGAGAGAAATGGCATTTGGGAAGAAATCAAACAGATCATGGGAGGGGCAGAAACTTTATGGGTATTAGGGGGTGACTTTAATGTTGTAAGAAATGAAGAAGAGAGAGTGGGCAGTGGGGAGATTGGGAGAGCAGCAGCTAGTTTCAATGAATTTATAAATGAAGTGGGTTTGGTAGACCTCCCTCTGGTGGGAGGAAAATTCACATGGTGTAATAACCGTGAAACTCCAGCTTTTAGTAGGTTAGATCGGTTTCTAGTTGACGCTGAGATTCTGGATTCGGAGGCCACTATACTTCAGAAGTGTTTGCCTATTTCGTTATCTGATCACAATCCCATTGTTCTTGGACCAGGGCAATTTGATTGGGGACCGAAACCTTTCAAGTTTTTTAATTATTGGTTGGAGGAAAAAAGTTTTAATATAGTGGTGAGAGAATTTTGGACTCAACAGGCAAATAATCAGGTGAGGCCAGGGATGTGGAGGAAGCTTAAGGGGCTAAAAATTGTTTTAAAAGATTGGCATAGGCAAGTATGTGGCAACACAGAAGAGAAGATTTCCAAGCTGGAAATGGAACTTCAACACCTTAATGAGAGATTACAAGAAGGGGAGGTAAGGAATGGAACCCGAGAAGAAGCAGTTTGCAAGAGAGCTGCATTATGGGACCTGTATAGACGAGAGGAAAGAGAGTGGAAGCAGAAATCAAGAACAAAATGGGTGTTAGAGGGAGATCGAAACACAAGATTTTTCCACACAATGGCGTCGATAAGAAGGAGGAATAATTACATTCAACAACTTCAAGTTGGCGATGTCGAAGTAAAGGATCCTGAAAAAATTAAGGAAGTAGTGGTGAACCATTATACTGAATTTTATAAGAGTAGAAAGGTCCTAGGCCTTAGAAGTTTTGGCAGGCAGTTCAAAAAGTTGAGTGAGAAGGCTAAGCTTTTCTTAGAAAAAGATGTAACGGAAGAAGAAGTGTGGGATACGATATGTAGCTGCGATGGGAATAAGGCACCTGGACCTGATGGCTACAACATTAATTTTTTCAAAAATCAGTGGCAGTTGATTAAGGATGAGGTCATGGTTAGCTTAAGGAGATTTTTTGAGGAGGGTAAGCTTGAGGATGGAGCAAATAATTCTTTTATTACGCTTATCCCAAAAGTGGCTAATCCTAACAAGATTGCAGAATATAGACCTATTAGCTTGGTGGGAAGCATATACAAGATTGTGGCTAAACTCCTTGCAAATAGGTTAAGATGGGTTATAGGAGAGGTCATAGGTGACAAACAATTTGCTTTTGTGAAAGGAAGACAGATGATGGACTGCTCATTAATAGCAAACGAAGTTATTGACTTTGTAAAAAAAGGGAATGAAGGAGGCTTTATATTGAAAGTTGACTTCGAGAAAGCCTACGATAGTGTGGACTGGACTTTCCTAACAGTTTGTGATGAGGAATATGGGGTTTGGTGAAAGATGGAGGAAATGGGTGATGGGGTGCGTGTCAAATGCTAAGGTTTCAGTTCTTGTGAATGGAGTGGCAACAGAGCCTTTTAAGATGGGTCGTGGGTTGCGTCAAGGTTGTCCGCTTTCGCCTTTCCTCTTTAATATTGCGGCAGAGGCATTCAGTCAGATGATGGATGGAGGAGAGACTATGGGACTGTGTAAAGGAATTCCAATTGGAATAAGGGGGTTGAGAATCTCCCATTTACAGTTTGCTGATGACACTATGATCTTCCTTAAATCGGAGATTGAGAGCCTTGTCAACGCCAAAAGGATATTAAGATGCTTCCAAGCAATTTCAGGTTTGAGAATTAATTTTCATAAGAGCAGCCTAGTGGGAATAGGAATGGATGAGAATTTTGGTAGAGTTTGTGCTGAGAGGATTAACTGTAGGTTTGAAGATATCCCCATGGTGTACCTGGGGTTGCCACTAGGGGCAAATCCTAACTCGATACAAACGTGGAAACCAATCATAGAGAAATTTGAGACAAGGCTAGCAGGATGGAAAGCCAAGACGCTATCTATAGGAGGAAGAGTTGCATTACTTCGGTCAGTTCTTTCTAGCTTACCTATCTTTTACATGTCTATATTCCAAATTCCAAAAGGAGTGATAAAGGAGTTGGAGAAAATTGAAAGGAGGTTTCTATGGTGCGGCAGTGAAGAGAAACAAAAAATACACTACATTGAGTGGAACAAAGTATGCAACTATAAGGAGAATGGGGGGCTAGGGATCATTAAAATGGAGGTCAAGAATAGAGCCTTACTTAATAAATGGCTTTGGAGGTATGGGAGTGAGATGGGCAGTTCATGGAGAGAGGTAATTATGGAGAAAGTAGGAGAAAATCCCATCAGCCTTTTACCTGAGAGGAGAGCAAACAGGAGAGCTTCAACAGTGTGGAAAAATATTATCAAACCCCTATCCCCAACTAACGATTTTTCTTTGCAGCTGAGCACCGACATGCAACTGGTTGTAGGTGATGGAAGCAGAATTTTGTTCTGGGTCGATAGGTGGACTGATGGTGGTACTTTAAAGGAGCTTTATCCTAGAATCTTTGCCCTTGCAAGGAATAAAGATGGATACATCCAGGAGTTTGGTAGATGGGAAGAGGAAATATGGGTGTGGGAAGTGCAATTAAGGAGGCCAACATTTGGATGGGAGGAAGACCAGCTGAATCAACTAAAAGAATGCATTGGACAATACCATCTAAGCAAAAATTTAAAGGATTCTCTTGCTTGGAAAGGTACTGCTTCTGGCCATTACACAGTTAAATCTTTTTGCAAGCAAAAACTCACAAATGGAAGGAGTAATGAAAGTGTGTGGAAGAGAATATGGTCGAATTTAGCACCGTATCGAATTGAAGTGTTTTGTTGGCAGATAATCCATGAAAAGGTGGCAGTCAAGTATGAACTACTACGAAGAGGATTAATTAATAATGAGGCAGCTGGATGTGTCTTGTGTCACAGGGAGCAGGAGACTACAAGGCATTTATTTCTTCACTGTCCAGAAGTATGGAAGGTTTGGGCAAAATGGAGTGAAGATTGGGGAGCATGTTGGGTGGTCCCTAGTAATGTTATGAATTTTTTCAACATATGGAATGAGGCGGCAATAACAAAAGGGGAGAGACAGATTTGGAAAATGGCTTTCTATGCAGTTTCATGGTCTGTATGGCTGCAGAGGAATGAAGTTGTGTTCAAAGGCATAGCTTGGGATTCGAATCAGGCGTATGAAATTAGTAAACTGAGGGTAGCCATTTGGGCCAAAGCGAAATGGCCTATGAAGTATGGTGAGATTCTGGACACCTACAGGTTCCCCCAATTTGGAGCAAATTTAGTAAATGTGGGACATGGTAGGAAGGTTGAGGGGTGGTGCAAACCAGCTCAGGGGGAAATGAAGTTCAATGTTGATGGGGCAGCCAAAGGATGCCCAGGAGAGGCTGGGATTGGGGGAGCAATGAGGGATGAACACGGACATGTTAAGATCATTTTCTCGAAGGCTATAGGCATAGGGGATTCAAACCTTGCTGAAATTAGAGCAATTCGGGAAGCTTTCTTGTTGTTTATTCCATCCAAATGGAATCAATCACACAGTTTGATAATTGAGAGTGACTCATGTAACGCTGTTAAATGGGTGAACAAACCTTTGGAAGCACCTTGGAGATTAAGAAAGTGGGTTCTCCATATTGAACGATTGAAAAATGATGTACGAAGATGGGAGGTGAGGCACACTTTTAGAGAGAATAACAAATTGGCCGATCGACTTGCAAAAGCTGGGGTTCAACGCACAGAGGACCTGGTGTCTGTGCTGGAATAGGCCTCCGCTTTTTGGTGCCATTGTTAAAGTGAGAAAGGAAATCAAGTGAAGAGGGAGTATTATCATACGCAATGCAGAGGGAGTATTATTCATAGAGGCTGAAACTGCTTCTGTTATGGATGACTTGATTCAAGATTTCAGCGATTCTTCAGAGATTTCGCAGCTAGTTCCTATAGTCGATTATTCAGGAGGAATATCGTCTTGTCCACTTCTCTTGTTGCAGGTGTACAGGGGAGATTCTTTTCTTTTGCTGATTCTGAGTATGAATATTTGGTTGTGTAGGTGTTTTTTGGTTTTGTGCTTGACAAGATCACCTCTGTCTGTTTGGTTGAGGTTTGCTAACCTCTTTTTGTTTGATGGGGGATATATATGCTGCTTTTCTGGGGAAGGCAGGGGTTGGTTTTGTTGCTGCAGATCTGATTTTTGTGTCTGTACAGCTTTTCCTGGAGGCTATTCTCTTCCTTTTGGCTGTAGCTTTGTTCCTTTATGAATGAATTCTACTTTTCAAAAAAAAAGATAGTGCCCAAGTTCACATGTTCAAGATGCATCAGCTCATATCCTTGGAACTGCTATTCTAGCGGGCAAATATGATGACAGTGGATCCTCAAGGGATATGAAAACTGATCAAAAACATTTGCTTGAATTGCACGTCTGATAATCTGACACAATAGAAGATGCAATTTTGGATTAATAGGAACATATTTGGTGGATTAAATGGCTCAAGCATATCTTAGAGTTGGGAACGCCATTGTCGGATACTGCGAATCTGCTTGGAAATTGTAGGAGATCATGCATTATCTACACCAAAATGAGTGCTTTTTAGAAAGGTTAGTTTCAGTGACTAGTTACTGTTATAAACAGGCTAGATCAAATGAAGATGGTTTAAAACTTGACCTTATGCATTGATTTGCAACTTCAATATAGTAAGAAATGTGCAGAACCAAACACTTGAAAAGTACCACAATTATATCAATAAAATTGAGTCCAGTTTGTCTGATGTGTTACCAAGGCAGGCTGTATTGATGAGATCATATGCTTGAGTCTGGTGATGCATGTTAAAGTGAAGAGTAGTTGGAAACATGAATTCCATTTTGCATTGAAGTACGAAGATAAATTTTAGCAAGAATAAAGGTGCTTTGCTGCATATGGATAGAATCAGACCCTGGGGCCTGTCTTGCCTACGTAATCCAAGTGATGTTGCGTGCCATGTACAGTAAGTGGATTCCTATTTTGCTTTGCTGTAATATTCTTAAATTAAACTCTATATTTGAAAGGGTTAACTATACAAGTATCATGCCATACTGCCAACAGTTAGCATTTATCTAGTATCAGTATCATGTGTGTTGACGTGTGGCCTGACAAAGTTCTCATCTGATCCAAATGAGGAAAACGGAAAGGGTAGAGTTTTAGCACTTATATATACGTTTACATTGTTCTTGCAGAGATTGGTGGAGGCAGTAGCATTCATTTTTGAGGGAGTGGTCGGTCTTCATTTTGCAGACATGAATCTTGTACCACAGTCCTCAACTTGTAGGGTCAATTGTCTCCAAAGCTCAATTTGGTCCTATGGTTTTGTTATGCGTTAATGCTCTGCATCCTGATGCCTGTTGGTTGACTGAATAAAAAAGGGTGGGTTTCGATTTTGGTTCTCCAGCAAATAAGCAAAAGTGGACATCAATAAGTCAAATATTTAATACCACAAACTTAAAATCCCATACTAATGTGGGGTCTCATGCAATGGGAGGTCAGGAGATCTTTCATGCATTTTTTGTTTTCTTTCTTGCAAAGTTTGAAGTTTTAGCTGTGTGCTGAGATACTTTTTCAGCTTTCTTTTTATGAAATAATACTGTTTGCATCTGAGTAAGCAGCCAAAGACACTGGCTCTCATAAAAATGCAGTCTGCAGCTGGTCTGCTGCCATGTTGAGGGCTTCCAGCTTACAAAGGTCAACACTCTGATCGAATTGCCTGTTTTTTTTGAATCTAGAAAGCAAGGAAAGGAAATAAAATAAAACTAATTGTGCTAATTAATTATTGGGGTTCAAACTAAGTATGAAATTAGTCGACAAATTCATTACAAGAAGTTCCTCGTTAAATAGTTTAAGAGAAAAGGAGGGTGGCCAAGAGGCGAGGACCTGATAGCTGTTAGCACGTAGCCCAACGCACCCAGCCCGGCCTGCTACTCCTCTTGAGGGGACAAGAGATTAACCACGTGGGAGTAGACACTCGTAGGGCGTTGGTGTTTCATTTTTTTGACCACACGGGGGAAACACCAGAGAAAGACCCCCAACCGTTATTTTACCCCCCAACCCGAGGATGGTTTAGGGTTCCAAAGCACCGAGGCCGCACCCAGCCCCCACACCCCCGAAGTTGGGCAAACCTTTTCAATTTCTCCTTAAAAGAAACTGAAACTAACCATCACCTTATCGATATGGGACAAGTTCTACTTTTCAAACAACTAACTTATGTTTATCATTTTGCTTCAAAGTGACTTCTTAGATTATTTCTCAACATATTGATGGGGTTCCTTTTCCTGGTTCTTTGTAGGGGGGGTTCATCAATGAGTGAAAAAGAAACAGGAAAAAAGCATAAAAGAAGCTATGTAATGACCTTCTGAATGGCAAAGGAATGGACAGGCCAGATAAGCAATCTGTCACATTGGTTGTGTGTTGAGCGTATTTCAAAACTTTGTTAACCCCCCTCAAAGGAATTTTGTTTGTCTAGCAAGTTCATGGATTTGCTGGTGTTTAGCAGTAAACACGACATTGACAGATGCGTTAAAAGAGACCAAACTTTTGGCATACTTGTCCAATTGTAATCCTCGAATGGCAGTCCCGTCTACCCCAAGGCTTAATTCCTTTTGTAATCGAATATCTTATGTTTGTCTTTTCTCATGGATGTACAGACCCCTTTCATGAGATTGTTGGGCGTGAGGAAATCTACTTCAAGGGCTAACAAAATAGAGTCATGAGCAAAGAAAAGCTCGAAAAATATGAAAGGGTGACCATGATTTGATTCACAATGGGGTGTAACGTACATGGTTCCACAGTCAGTGAGTATTGACAATTGAACATTCCCACATCCTTGGGATATGGGTTCTGCCTCTTTCTTGGTAATCCATCAAAGCCACTGGATGCAAAACTCCCTCTACCAACCGACTCTTTGGAGAAAGCCATGGCTGACTGCAATGTGACAACGACTTGTTTAACCGTGCGTCCATGGTTTTGTTGCTTGCTTTATTATGTTACACAGCTGGCGACTTAATTTACTGGCGTTCTGGTCGTGTTGGGGTGAATGAAGAGGATAAGATACTTAAATACAGCAGTAAACTTTGGACTGTTATTATTAGATTCATCAAAACCTCCAACTTAACTAGCCTTCAATCAATGGCGGAGTCAAAATTTCAAATTTAAAAAGATAAAATGTTAAAGATAATATTCATAAAATATTCATATTATAAGTTTAATATTTAATAAAAAAATAAAATAACTTAGATGAAAAAAATTTATATAAAAATTATATAAATAAATTTTAAAAGTTATTCAAAGAAATTAATCTTAATAATTTTTTAAAGAATTAACTAGCATAATCAAAAATAATTTAATAATAATAATAATAATAATAATCTCAATTTCTAGATAAACTTAATAATAAATAAAAATTAACAAATATAATAATAAAAATCTAAATAGAAAGTGATCTCCTAAAGAATATAGGCTATCAATAAACAATCAGTGGGAAACCAATTCCCTAAACTTAATTACAAAATTTAAATGTAATATCGATAAACAATTCAATAAGGAAGCAATCCCAATTAAAAAATTTAATTGTTCACAAGGATCTAAGTTAAAAAAAAACACAAAGAATTTGTACTAAAGCAATCAAGTAATCCCTAAATAACTAAGTAAAACTAACTTTAGGTGCTTAATTAAATTTGTATTTTGTTACTTTCAATAAAATATGGCTAAGACGGTAAATCTTAAATCAAAATCACAAATAGAAATTATTAAATAAAAGAAATTTAAAGTTGAAAATATTAAAAATAAAATAAGTAAATAAATTAAACTTATCAATTATTATGATATGAAAATTGAGTTACTCACTAGAGGTATCTTACACAGACAATGCTAGCAAGCAAAAGGTATAAAAAATATTTTTTTTATTTCTACGGTATTTGATAAAAAGAAAAGATAACAAAAGGTGGTGGTTGTGAAGTTTTGGAGAAGTGAGATTTGAGAATAATTCTATTACAATAGGTTTTATTTTAGTTTTATTAAAATTAATTGTTGTGGAAATCTCACCAAATAAAAAATTATTCTTCAGACAAAATTATAAAATTTCAAAAAAAATAAAAACATATTAGAAAAACTTTAAAAATTTTGTAAGGGCATAAAAAATGTAAAATTCTTTTGTTGGGGAGGGGTGGCGCAAGGGCCCCTACTAGCCCCTCTTCCCCTCTGCCTCTGCTTCCAATCCCGAATGCTATATTCTGTTGGGTGAAGATTGACATGCCACCTGACCACTTTGAGACCACCGTTGCCAAATCCTATTTACATTGGAGTTTGGCGTGTCATTGTGTTAAGCTTCGAGTTAAGAGTCACTTAATCTTGGTGGGAAGTTTAAATGTTCACTACTTTCTTTAACTAGATGACATTACATTGCAATCTTAGTTCAAAAAGTTCTAGGCAGCTATCAATAAAGATTGAACAGATAGTTGTTAGCAAAAAAGTGCTATCATTGATTTGTAATAAAAATTAATAAGGAAAATAATGTGTAAGTAACAAAAATTGTATGAGTGGATACAAGAAAGGAACAAACCCATAGGATAAAATTAATTCGTAAACATGCACTTATAATATCATACCATTCATCAATAATTTAATCATAAAGTTCTTGAAACATAGTATTTAAATACATTTTAAATAACAAATGCATGGAAAGCAAGTTAACATGGCCTTTAGAAACCTTCTTGTCTTCGGAAAGCCTTTGAGCAATCATATTCATTTAGCTTTGTACTTTATCTATCGATAGATGGGACACAAAATACTTCTTATAGCATTCTGTCTACTATTTATTGATAGATGTTCCTTAAATATTGATAAATAGCCTCTAAAACACTATCTACAGGGCAAAATTCTACATATTTGCCAAGTCAAAAATCCTCTTACCCCTTTAGGGGTGTTTCTAAGGCTAAGTTCTATTTGACCAAGCCTATATTCATGCCATAGTGAAGTATAACATCATAACAATACTCAAATAATCTTAGCATGTAAACTTCCTTAATAACATTGCAATCATCATCATTCAAATATCATTAAATGCATATATTATGATGGTTTAACCCTTATCAACTTTAGGCCAACAATATAAAATCCCCATTGCTCCTTAAGCTAGAAATGTATAATTCCCATTGCACCTTGAGCGTTTATGATGCATCATGGGAGTGGAGTCGTCACTTCGTTCTGAGAGTGGAATTATACCTCACTCGAATCTAGGTTATTGGTAAACCCTTAAACCTTTTACTTAACTCATAACCATTTCATATCTCATATCAACATGTACTCATACACTTAACATTTTGTATGTGGAATAATACCTCACATACTAGCATATGTCAATTATTATACATTCTCATTTATTTCATATGGTGTATGGAATCAATATCGTATACACATCATCATGATCTTTATCATACTTGTTTAATCATCTCCTATGGTTTATGGAATTATAGAACCATAAACATAAACATTGCATCTTAGATGGAAAACATCCTACAATCCATCATATCTTACATACCTCAACATGTCAATATACACATTATAGCATATATGTAACATACAATATCTTGTACCCACTCTAGCTCGAAAGCTGGAATAATTGAGTGCTACAATTAATAAGGTGCTTGTCCTCCTTTGTTGGAAATTACTACATAATAGAATATTTACATATACATAAATATACATAATAGATTTGAAAGCTGTTTCCAAAACATTTTTGTCACCCACAAACTCATTTCATTTAATAAGTATTTATGGGAAAACAAACTCATTAATAATTATCAAACCATGCTTCACCTTTATATATTAAAATAGTTTGAAAAGGGTGTATCCATCCACTTAATCGAAGACTCAATTAAAACTCCTATTTGGTGAAATTTATAGAGTTTTAAAGCAATCCTAGCATACAACAATCATCACAATCAGTTCTTAGAATAATAATCTCGAAATATTGGTTCTAGGTACTTTCGAAATCTATTCACTTTTGACTACAACTATTTCTCTAACTAAACCCATTCTAGAAACCCATAAAATCCTCTACTCTTACCTTGGATGAGTTTAATGATAAGTAAAATCTCAAAACCTTTAAGCTTTAATCTTTAATAGAATTTTCTAGACATTAAAATAACATTTTCAAAGTAAAAAAGATGAGCTCTATAGATTTCAAAGCTTAAAAATGAATCTTTTTTTTTTATCAAAGTTAAAGAACCAAGCTTTAAACAATTAAAAATGATGATTCAAAGTAAAAATGACTTGAAATGGTTTTGATCGAAGCTTACCTAGAAACAATGTGGCTGAAGGGTGACGACTTTCGATAAATAGGCCTTATTTATAGTTTTAGATGCGTAAATACCCTTATTTTCCTTTTTATTTTTTTGAAAATAACATCATCTATCGATAGATTAAGGGCATTTATCAATAGATAGGCTTCATGGTTCTTTTAAGAAACCCCCGGGTTGCTATATATCTACCAATAGATGCCACACATATATCATAGATAGGCTTATCTATCAATAGATGATGAACATCTATCGATAGATGTTCTTCTACTTCCTTAAAACATTTTTGGGTTCGTGTCTATCAATAGATGAAAAACTTCAATCAATAGATAGACTCTAATAGGTGACAATAAACATCAAAACCTTGTCCATTTGGACTCCTTTTTACCTCAAACCTTGTAAATCACCTTTATGCATCAAAACAAGAAATTTTCCAAGCTTAAAAACTTAATTCAAATGTTCAAAACAAGAACCATGCATCCTTACCTAAGGATTTTTTTTTCTTAATTTATCCTTTTATTTAGGGTAGGATTTCACACATAATGAATCTCAGTATTACTTTAACTCAAAGACCATAGGAGATAGTTTTGGATTTTCTCAACTTCATCTTAAACTCCTTTAGGCATTTGAAAAAGTAACATATAAAAAACTGGTAAACTATTCAGAACAAACTTTATTAGTGTAACTTTACCATCATTGACACCAACTTAGACTTCCAATTATCAAGTTTAGCCTTAAACCTCTCCACAACCAACCTCCAACTTTTTGAGAATTTTTCATAACTCCCAAGGGTAGCCTTAAATAAGTAGAAGGTAAAACTATTAGTTTGTAATATATCATAACCGCCCACCTATCCAACGTACATTGCTCCACACCCACGTTTATGAAAGTTGATCTTTAGTTCACAGGCCATTTGAAAACAATACAAAACCTTTTGCATTTTGAGAAGACTTTCAAGACACGATTGTGAAAATAGCAACGTGCCATTTGTTTATTGGAAGTGAGATAACACCAAGCCATGATGACTAATAGGAATTTCACCACATATTTTTCATCAACAGCTTTGTTCATCATATAGTTAAATACCTTCTTAACTATGTTAAAAAGAAAAAGAGATAATGGACACCCTTATCTAAGCCTTTTTCTCATCTTAACCGCTTTTGTTGGAAACCCATTAATCTAGGTAGCTATAGAAGTTATAGTTACACACTCCATCACCTAATTCTGCCATTTTTCACCAAAACTCATCAACTTCATTGTAAAATCCAAAAAGCCCTGACTTACACTATCATAGGCTTTCTTAAAATCGACTTTAGATATCAAACCTTTAGAATCGTTTTTCCACACCAAGTCAGCCATCTCATTAGCCATGACTGCACAATAAAAGTGTTGACTCCATATGTTTTTTATGATAACAAAACATTCCTTTTTCATTAATGTCTAACTTCACTACTTAAGTGTGCAGGATAATGCTAATTCCCTTAATAAAATTAGTGTTTAAAAGACAAGATCATGTAATAGATTGTCTAATTATTTAGAGTGAGAAAAATGGAAAGATTTTATGAAGACAGAACATTAGTAATTGATTATGAAAAGGCTTTAATCAGTTAAGGAATGGCTAGGCTATAAGTTAAAACAAAATAGAAAAATGTTAATTAGTTAACACTAGGCTTAATTAATTAACAAGGTACTAGAGAAAGGACAACGAAGGCATGCTAATGGATTAAGGCATGAAGTTAGTTGGTTAGAGCACAAAACTTGAAGAATCTCCAAGTGCCAAAATTCAAATTTAAAGTGAAGTTGATTATTGAAGGGAGCCAAAATGAAGAAGTGAAAATTCAAAGAATTTTTAAATGATTAAAGCCTGTGTTTTTTTTTTTTTAAAGTTGATTAGAGCTTGTGTTAATTGATTAAGGCTAAAGGAAGTTAAGCTCCATTCAGTTAAGGGGAGAGTTAACTAGTTAGAGTAAGACTGTTGTGCAGAGAAAAATGAAAATAAAAAGTTTGTAATTGGTTAAAGCCACCTATAATCAGTTAGAGCAGAGAACATAGCAACAAGATAATGAAAGGTAGAGAAATTGTGATCAATTAGAGCCTCCTGTAATCAGTTAGAGTAGAGAACACAACAACAAGACAGTGAAAGGTAGAGAAGCTGTAACCAATTAGAGGTGCCTATAACTAGATAACCAAACTCTGTCTGTCTTTTTGAATTTAAGCACTGGAGGATAAAATAATGACTAGAATGGCATTAGAGTTGTCTCCAAGGGCTAGAAACTATCTTTAATAGAAAAATGTGACTCCCCAAGGATAAACTAAAGCTCCAACGATCAAAGAAAATAGATTTGAAGAGTGGAGCGATTTTGAGCAAAAAGCCAAATATCCTTCACCAAAAACACTTGTTTTTCATTCTAAATCTGAAAAATGTGTTTGCGCTTAGCTGTAATATTTTCATATTTGTAAAGATTCATAATTATACTTCTTTTTCTTAAGAAATTAAAGTGTGGGAAGCACTCTAAAGCTTGTTATAAGGGGTTAGAGCTTAGATCAGAAGCTTACCTTGTAAAAGCTTGGTGGAAGTTGTTAATTTTACTAGTATAGTAAAGGTGGGTTGAAAATCCTTGATTGAGAGATCAAGGTAGTAGATGTAGGTCAAAGAGACCGAACCACTATAAATATTCTTGTATTGTCCACTTCTCTTTATCTTTCCTTACTTGGTGTCTTGTAAGTCTAACAAGTTTTAGTCTTTTCCTTCATTTAGTTGATTAAGAGCTTTTCAAGCTCAAAAGGGCTAAACAAAAAATTTTTAGTGCTATTCATCCCCCCTTATAGCATTCCAATAGGACCAACAAGTGGTATTAGAGCTATACCATCAAAATTAAGGCCTAACATCTTTAAGGATGATCCACATGCCTTTGCCAAAGTTAGTTGTTACTGAAAGTTATTCCATAAATAGGCCTCCTCTATTTGATGGGTCAAACTATGATTGTTCGAGTATTAGGATGTCTATATACATGAGAGCCCTTGATTATGAATGTGGGATATTATTATGGAAGGAACCTATGTTCCCACCTCACTTAGTTTTGTCACTGGTGAGAAAATGCCTAAGCCAAAGCTGAGTAGACTAAAGTTAAAGTTAAAAAGGTCCAAACAAATTTTAAAGCCATCAACACCCTTCACTGTGCATTGACTCCTTTAAAATTCAACAAAATCTCCAGTTGTACTACAACCAAAGAGATTTGAGAAAAACTTAAAGTCATTCATGAGGAAACTTTGCAATTAAAAGACTCTAAAATTGCCTTATTCACCCATAATTATGAAATATTTAAAATGGAACTGGGTGAAGATGTTACTACCATGTTTGATAGGTTTACCAATATTAAAAACAAGCTTAATCAACTTGGAAAAATCATCCCTAAAAATGAGTTAGTAAAAAGGCTACTTAGATGCCTCCCAAAAAGCTAAAAAGCAAAGGTTGCTACTATCTGAGAAGCCAAGGATCTTAATGTGGTCACACTTGATGAAATTTATGGCTCTCTTCTCACACATGAACTTAAAATAAAGGAAGAAGAAGAGGAAGAAAAGAAAGAAGCTTAGGAGAAAAGGAAAAATCTTGCACTTAAGATTAGTTCACTTGAGGAAGAACTTGAAGAAGTATCAAGTGATGATGATGAAGAGTTGGCAATGATGGCAAGAAGGTTTAGGAAGCTAATGGGGTGAAAAGGCAGAAGGTTCACAAGGAAATATTACAAGAAAGACGAAGATTACTCTTAGAAAAATAAGCATAAAGGTGATCTCATCAAGAAAGTTGAGATGATCTACTTTGAATGTAAGAAACTAGGACATTTCAGATTTGAATGTCCAATGTTGAAGAAAAAATCTTAAAAAAGGATGAAGAAACCAAAGAAAGTGATGGTGGTAGCAACTTGGTCCAATAGTGACTCCTCAAGCTTAGAAGAAGAAATTAAAAAATTAGAAGAAATAGCCAATTTCTACTTTGTAACACTCCGTACTCTCGTTTAAAAGTTAATAAGACTCTATTAATGAGAAGAAGGATCATTTGACATAAATCTAAGAGTTAGAGAACAGTAACAAGTAAAAAAAATATTTTGAAATAAAATAATATTTTGAAATAAAATAATATTTTATAAATAAAATATTATTAAACTATTAATATTTTATTTATTAGTGAGATTAGTTAAAAGAGAGGATTATATGACTAATCTAAGTGGGAGAGAAGAAGAAAAGAAGAATTCGAAAGAAAAATGAGGTTAGAGGGACTCACGTGTTTTTATTAAATAGAGCACAAGTGGGTAAGTATATATTTTAAATATTATAGTGATACGTTGATGGGGTGCAAACCTTATATTATATTTGTACACATGTCAAGGAAGGAAAATAGAAGAAAATTGAAATTTAAGGAATGATGGGGGGACTTAATAGAGGGTTAAATGGTAATTTTACTATTTAGCGTGGTCAAAGCTCCCAAAGAAAGCTTTAACTCTTCTTTCTTCTCTCCATGGCCGGCCATCCCATGAGAGATTGATGGAAATTGTGAAAATTTATAAAAAAAAATGAAATTAAAAATGAATGAGGTAAATATGGTGCATGGAATAAAGTAGTCAAGAAAAACAAAAATGGAAATGCATGTGGCGGTGGACAGATTTCAAAGGCTTTTGCTTTGTAATTTTTCCACACAAAGTACAAGGAAAAAAAGTCAAAAAGCCATTAAGTTTTAGACAATCCACCTATGCAAAGAAAGTAAAGAGAAAAGAAGAGAAAATAATGAAAGTGAAAAAGAATGTCAAAGAAGTGGCGGTGGAGGATACAAAAGCTTTTGACTTGCTCAATTTAAACCACATGTATAGAATAACTATAATTACCAAAGGAATCAAGCTTGACAAGCCGTCCATAAGGAAGAAAAGCAAGAAAAATTTGAGTGGTGGGGCAATAGAGAAAATTCACCCACACCAAGGAACGGCAAAGTATCTTGCCTTGAAAAAAAAATCCCGCATCTTTGGAAGAACAAGAGAAGTGTCAGTTGAGAGCAAAGTGAAAAAGGGAGGAAAGGAAGGAAGGAAGGATGGAAGGAAGAAGAAGGAGGAAGCTAAGAAAGGTTCGGCCAAGTAGAACTATTGAGAAAAGGGTAAGACAATTGTGACTTAATTTTTGAATTTGTATACCTAATGATTGGGGGTCTAGAAAGAATAATTATAAGGTTGTGAGATTTGTTGTGTGAGGATGTAATATTGAAAAAAATAAAAGATAAGAATTATGCATGCAAAGATTTAAGAATTCTTTGGTAAAAATGCTACCATGTATGATTATATAAGCATGGGATTTACTATGAAATTTGGTAAGAAAGTTGTTGGTAATTGCTTGCTGCATGTATACATGCAATTAAGTGAATTGGGTTTGATGGTTGTTAGGAAGCGTATAAGTAGAGGAAGTGCATTGGGGTGCATGTCGGACGAGATAATCGGGGATCGGCATGTAGTATTAGTTATTTGCATACCCGAATTAATAGCGACGTAGTGTCCCGCTATTGTGAGGTGAGTAGGGGGTGTTTATTTTAAAAATTTTCATAACTATGTAAATACATATATAAATATGTGTTAATTTATTTTAATGAAAAATTGTGGAAAGCATGAGTTGGTAGAAATGTTACGAAATTATGGATGTTATGACTTTGAAGATGCCTTGAGTATATATATATAAAGCCATATATATATATATATACGATAAAGGTTCTTGAAATTGGAAAACAAGTTTTAATATGATTATTGTCAAGTATGTGCCTTATAGTTTGTGTGTGTGCATTCATGATGAAACACATATCCACCATGCTAAATGATCTTTCAACCTCATGCAAAGAGTTATATTTTAAAGTTTTATAAAGGATCTTATCATCTTACTATGTGAATATTTTGGCAATGATTTTGAAATGAACTTTTGAGAACCCAACTACATTTTAAAATAGTTTTTTCAAACCGAGAGATTCGAGAGTAGGCCGATTGTCACTTCGGTTAAGTGTGACCCTATTGCACAAGTGAGCTCTAGCTAGAGAACCTTTGGATCACCAACGGGTTGTTAGACATGGCTGGGGCCAGGGTTTGTGATTTTACGTGGCTAGGCCACAAGTTATGATACGCGGTTGCGACCGCCTGATTTTTCAGATGTCGGCCAACATCGTTGAGACTGCCATGGCATGTGGAGATCAGATGGAGTGAAGCTCCCGAAAGTTATTACGTGGAAACGGGTCTACGTGCTCTTTATTTCTACATCTACTGAAGAGTGATATCTCTTTGCATTTTTTCACGTACGTAGTTTTCGCATGGTGAAAAATAATGGTTTTTCTGCCTCTTCCTTACTTATACGATGACATTTGATTTAATTCTTCGCGTACAAGGTGATTTATGAATTTGCACATAAGCTTTGTAAAATGTTAAATTTTACGGGAGCATACGTGATGATATTAAATTACTTTAAACCAGGGTTAAATGATTTCGATGGTAGGAATCTTTACATGAGCTGGGTTGATATTTGATTTAAATGATTATTTATCATCAACTCACTTACTTTTATACATGGCACAAACCTCCATTTTGGAGTAAATTATTTACATATATTCTTATATTTTTAATAGTCAAATCTTTTGCCTTTAGCTTGTTTCCCATCTACACCCTACTCACGTAGTTGATGATCACTGAGTCTTTGAAACTCACCCCCTTTATTTCCTTTTGCAGATAGGTAATTAGTTCAAGTGCATTGTTCAGCATTTCGAGATCAACTGCAATCTAGGTTGTGGCATCTCTTAGACTTCCACTTCGAGTTGCTTCGCTACCTAGAGGTTGGGTTGTGTCAAATAGTCAGGCTTATAATGATTAATAGTTTATTGGTAATGTATTTGCTAAAACTTAAGGTTATGTAATGATTACTACATATTATGTTGAAATTGTATGGAATTATCAAACCTAGTTATTAGTATCTAGATATCATGTTTTAAATATTGTGAATATTTGGTTTAAATGAATTATGGAATTAAAATTGTAAGTTGAAACTAAGGCTTGTTCGGGATTTGGCAGGTTCACTCGTAAGTCTCGGACGCTGGTAACGATTGAGGGAAGAGGTCATTACATGCTTGATGTCAAAAGACAAAGAAATTGAGGTAACTTCTAATTCATTTGATATTTCCTATTTTGATCTGCAAAATGAATATGACTACTTATATGCTGAATTTGAAAAATTTGCTTTGAAATATAAAATTATGAGGAAAAAAAATGTTGCATGGAATGAAAATCTGGAAAAAATTAAGCATGAGTGCAACTCTGTTTTTGATCAAAGAAATATGATTTCAATTGAACTTGAGCAATCCAAAACTAATTTTGAACTCCTGAAGCTTGAATTGGAAAGTAAAAATTTAGAATTACAAAGAGTTGAAGAAAATGTTAAACCTAAAGTTGATAGAGAAAAAGATCAAAATTGAAATTAAAAAATGAAGAAGAGTTTAAAAGGAACACAAACCTTAGAAAGAAAATGAATGCTGTCTCATGTTACTATTATGTGTGTGGTGAAAAAGGTTATATGACTTATGAATGTTATAATATTAATAGAAATTTTCTTAAAACCAAATTGGTTTGGGTTTCAAAAGGATCCCGAGTGATTGTTAACCCTAAAGGATCCATCAAAGTATGTGTACCTTTAAAGATAACTGAAAATCTATTTCGTAGGTTGAGCAAGGAAAAAAGGATCAATGTTTTGAAGTTTAACTGAAGGAAAGGGAGCCTTGGTAGTTGGAGAATGGCTGCCCAAGACACATGATTGGGAATGAAAACTTGTTTGTCAAACTTAATAGAAAGAATAGTGGTAGTGTTTCCTTTGGTGATGACTCCAAGGGTATTTTCCAAGGAATTGGAACTATTGGTAACACATCTCGAACTCAAATCAAGCATGTTTTATTTTTTAAAGGTTTAAGACATAATTTGTTAAGCATTAGTCAGCTATATGATAGAGGCTTTATAGTATGTTTTGCGTCACATGGATATCAAGTGATTGATATTAACAATAAAAAAGTAGCATTTATTAGGAAAAGAATTAAGAATATGTATGCTATTTTCTTGATGAAATTAAATCTAGTGAATCATGCTTTATTACCAACAATGTGTGTGATAGCTGACTATGGCATAGAAGACTAGGATATGCTAGTATGCACACAATTTCAAAGCCTTTGAAAATAGACCTAGTCATTGAACTTCCAAAGATGTCATTTGAAAATGACAAAATGTCAATTTGTGAAACAAGTTAGAAGTTTATTTAAATCTAAGAAAGTCATATCAACTTCTAGGCCACTTGACCTATTACATATAGACTTGTTTCGACCAATTACTGTTGCTAGTCGAGGAGGCAAGTCATATGACTTTGTTATTAAAAATGATTACTCTAGATATACATA
>NW_018397269.1:4565616-4567557 GCF_002168275.2 Theobroma umbraticum
CTTGCTCATAAAGATGATGCATTGCCAATTTTTCTTAAACATTGTAAATAGTTCAAAATGAATGAAACAACCCTCTTCCAGATTATTACCAGCATCCGAGACTTGCGGAAGAACCCCATCAAATCCCAGACAAGCCTTCACAATTATCATTTTGTCAAACCATAACACATCCGTTGGAAATCTCATAATCATCACAATTTCATTAATAGCAAATATTCTCTCTATACATTATGTTTCATCATCATATAAATATATGTTCACATTCTATACAATTGTTTACTTTCGGAACAAAATATACTATAAATGACTCGACCTCTAATAGTGGAGCAACTTGAAATAGGGTACTAGAAGATGCCTTTACCTATATCGCAGAGGACCATAATATGCTGATGAAAAGCACACTAGTAGATCACTTCTCTACAAAATAAGAATATTGGGGTGAGTCTCACAAATTCAGTGATTATCGGTTTAGTGAGCAGGGCGAAGATGGGAAATAAGCCAAAGATAGAAACTTTGAATATTAAAAACATATGAATATATAAACCATTTAAAAGCAAATGGAACATTTGTGCCTTACATATAAAACCAAGAATTTTAATGCAAATTAATCATTTAACAATCATTGTATCAAAGCTAGTGTGAGTAAAATTTCTATCGTCAAAATCAATTAATGTCCTTTACTTAAAATCAAACAAACATAAGCACGGATACTCCCATGAAATCAAACATTATCAAAGCTTATACGCAAGCTCATAAATTATCTCATCCTCGAGGTATTAAACACAACGTCATTGTATAAATAAAGGAGCTGTGGAAAAACTTATAATTCTCATCATGCCAAAGATACATGTTTGAAAACCCAAAGAGATATCACTCTCAAGTAGGTAATCATATCTATCAACCCATGGACCCACTTCCACGTAATAACATTCAGGAGGTCCCCCCTCCACCAGATTCCCACAGCCATGGCAGTCTCAACGATGTTGGCCGACATTGAAGAAATCATGTGGTCACAACCACGTATATCAACTTGTGACCTAGCTACATATATCAACCCATGGTCTTGTCATGTATATATATCATAGACCATGGCCTAACCACGTCTAACAGCCCGTTGGTGACCCAAAGGTTCTCTAGCTAGAGATCACTTATGCACAAGTGTCACACTATCTCAAAGTGACATTCGGCCTACTCTCGAATCTCTCGGTTTGACAAAACCATTTAAAAGCAATTTTGGTAGTCAAAAGCTTATTTTAAATCCATTTCCAAAATACCAATCATGGTAACATAAGAAATCCATTTGTAAGAGTTTAAAATGTAAAACATTTGCATGAAGTTTAAATATGAAATCAGTATGGTGAACATAAAGTTTATTCATAAATACACATCACACAAACATATAAGGCACATTTTGACATAAACCGTGATAAAGAGCTTGTTTCTCTGTTTTTAAAACCCTTTACATATATAGCTTAAATATATCTATTCAAAACAATTTCAAAAGTCATGGCATCCATAATTACCTAGTGTTTCTACCAGCTCATGCTTTCCACAATAACAGTTTATAAATCTTTAACAAATAGGTACTTAAAACCACCTATCATTTTCTAGCAACTCATGCTTTCCACAATGACTTTGAATAATTCATAATCAAATAGTAGTATATGAAACATCATTCTATATATTACGGAAACTCTTTGAAATAGACACCCTCTACTCACCTCACAATAGCAGGATGTTACTTCGCCATTGATTCAGGTGTGTCTCTTGCTAATTTTACTTGCCGGTCACCCGTCACCTCCCTCGGTACACCACCACGGTAATTATTCTTTAATTATCAATTTCCCGGTAGCAATTAAACTCAAGATACTTAACGACCTTACAATTTGTTCTACCTCACGTTTGCTACCCTCACTAGCTTAATGCTTTTATAGTTATCCT
>NW_018397269.1:4567567-4578760 GCF_002168275.2 Theobroma umbraticum
GTCTCATTCAAGAACTAATCATTATTCTACTAATTCAATTCATGCTATAGTCATCTTTATTTCAAAGTAAATCTCATGCTCACACAAAATTATATATGGCAGCAACTTTACCAAAGAAGTCTTAAATCTTTACATGTACAATCCTTTATCCTTTACTTTCTTCAAAACATTACATTCTCACAACATCAAATCTCACACTAGTATAAGCATTCTTCCTAACCCATAATCATTTAGCATGAACAATCAAGGAATAGGCCACAATTTGTCTTACCTTCCTTAATAATTTAACTTGAGCTAAAACCAAGAAATCTCAAGCTTCTTGGTAGCGTAATCTTACATTCCTTGTGAATCACCAACATGCATGGGTTTCTTGGCACCCACACGATATTTTTTTTTGGTTTATTTCATTTGCATTTCATTTCACATGCATTTCCTTTTAACACCACCTAATCATCCAATAATATTTCATACACATTTCCTTTGCCAATGACCTTTGCCATCCCATGAACTAATAAGGCTTCATGCCTTTTTTCACTCTTGAATCCTATTTGGCCTTCTTCAAACCAATAGGATTTCATGCAACAAAATTTATTCTTTCCTTTTCTTATTAAATCAAATCAAGTGTAATGATTACACCTTTTTCTTTAAATACCATGGGCTATCTTTACCAAGCCATGGTTTCCCCTGCCATTTCATTTTATGTGCATCCTACTTGAATTTCGTCTTAGTTTCCATAATACAAATATATATACATTAAATATTCATTTAGCTTAAAATGGAAAAATTATACATAAATCCTTGAACTTTTTCTTATTTACCATTTGATCCTCTAAACTTTTTATCTTTAATAATTTAGTCCTTCAAACCTTTCATAAATTACAAATTGAACCTTCAACTTTTGATAATTGCAACTTCAACCTTTAACTTTTTATTCTTTTTAATTGGGTCCTCCATCATTCCTTTGTTTCAATTCTCTTCTATTTTTCTTTACAGTTGTACAAATAAAATAGCAAATTCATACTTCACCAAGGTGTCACCATAATATTTAAATATATACTTAATATTTCTCACTTAATTTAATAAAGGCACACAAGCCCCACTAAAGCTTCCTTTCTTCGAATTTTTTTTTACTTTCACTCCCCCACTTAGGCAAATTATACAAATCACACATTCTTTGTGTAATATAACCAATTTGACATTAGTATTATTTTAATATTATTTTATTCAAAAACTATTATTTTATTTAAAATTTTCCTCTAACCTTTTGGAGCTCCAAAATACCTTACTTTGCCCTAGTTTAGCTCTGTAGCACCTTTTTAACTCCACAACTTTGACCTCAACAAGATATTATTATTTTATTATTATTTTATTATTATTTTATCATATATGAAATATTTTACTCGAAAATATTCCTTTCACCCTTCAACACCCTTAAACACTTTAATTAACCTCAATTGGGGTCCAATAAGCTTTATTAGCCACCATATCAAAGTATGGAGTGTTACAATGAAAAGGCCTCACCATTGTTAGTGTTAGGAGTGATCATGGTGGTGAATTTGA
Source organism: Theobroma umbraticum (assembly GCF_002168275.2). Classification (NCBI taxonomy): domain Eukaryota; kingdom Viridiplantae; phylum Streptophyta; class Magnoliopsida; order Malvales; family Malvaceae; genus Theobroma; species Theobroma umbraticum. The sequence goes on from NW_018397269.1 coordinate 4,569,128, forward strand.
AAGTGAACAATTTTAAAATTTTTTGTAATGAAAATAATTTTGATCACAATTTTTCTGGTCTTAGACTTCCACAACAAATTGGAGTTGTTGAAAGAAAGAATAAGACCTTAAAAGAAATGACAAGAATAGTGCTTCATGAAAATAACTTGTCAAAATATTTTTGGGTTGAAGTTGTTAATACTGTAGCTTACACTTTGAATAGAGTTTCTAGTAGAGCCATGATTTCTAAAACCCCTTATGAGCTTTACAAAGGAAGAAAACCAAGCATTTCTCACTTAAGGAGTTTTGGTTGCAAATGCTTTGTCTTAAATAATGGGAAACACACTTTGGGAAAATTTGATGCTAGGAGTGATGAGGTAATTTTCTTAGGCTATGCATTAAACTCTAAAGCATATAGAGTATTTAACAAGAGAACTTTAGCTATGGAAGAATCAATTCACATTATTTTTTATGAGAGTAATGCTGCAAAAGGAAAGGTAGTGCTTGATGATGATAATGTAAATGACATCGAAAAGAAAATGGAGAAAATGAGCTTTGATAGCAAAGAAAATGACAGACAAAACTCGAAGGAGAAAGATGATGAACCACCATTAGAAAACTTGCAAAGAGTTGAAAAATAACATAATGATCTTCCTAAATGCTGAAGATTTGTAAGGAATCATCTTCAATAACTTATCATTGGTGATCCTTCAAAAAATGTCAAAATTAGAAAAGGATTAAAAGAAGCTTGTGAGTACCTTTCATTCATACCACAAATGGAACTTAAGAACTTTGAGGAAGTTGAAAATGAAGAGAGTTGGATGATAGCTACACAAGAAGAGTTGGGCCAGTTTGAAAGGAACAAGGCATGGACCTTAGTTTCAAGGCCAACCAACCATCCAATTGTTAGTACAAAATGGTATTAAGAACAAGATGGATGAGTTGGGAAATGTGGTAAGAAATAAGTCAAGATTGGTTGCTCAAGGCTACAATTAAGAAGAAAGTATAGATTATGATGAAACCTTTGCCCTAGTAGCTAGATTAGAAAGTTATTAGACTTTTACTTGCTTATGCATGCTTTATGAACTTTAAAATATTTCAGTGGATGTTAAAAGTGCATTTCTTAATGGCTTTATACAAAAAAAGGTATATGTTGAGCAACCCCCTGGTTTTGAAGTGTATGATAAAATTGATCATGTATATAAGTTGCATAATGCTCTATACAGATTAAAACAAGCTCTTAGAGCTTGGTATGAAAGACTTTCTAAGTTTGTAATTGAAAAGGGATATTCTAAGGGAAGTGTAGATAATACATTATATATTAAGAAAACTGAGACTGATTTGATTGTTGTTCAAATATATATGGATGATATAGTCTTCGGTACTACTAATGAAAAATTTGTGAGAATTGTGCTGAGAAAATGCAGGGTAAGTTAGAAATGATTATGATGGGAGAATTAATTTCTTCCTTGGTCTACAAATCAAGCATTGTAAGGATGGGATTTTCATCAACCAAGCAAAATACACTTAGGAAATGTTGAAGAAGTTTGGTATGATGAATTTAAAGTCAATTGAAACACCTATGCATCCTTTTACAAAGCTTGATAGGGATGAAAACAGTAAAGAATGTGGACCAAAGGATATTGTTGGTTCACTACTTTATTTAACAGAAAGTAGACCTAATATATCGTTTAATGTGTGCCTACGTGCAAGATTTCAATCATGTTGTTAAAGCTAAATATATCTCACTAGGTAGTAGACAACATGAGTGCCATAAATATATCAAAAAATCTTGGTTAACATTCTAGAACTAAACACATAAAAATTAGACATCACTTCATTAGAGATCATGTGCTTAAAGGAGATATTAAAATAGATTTTGTAGACACCTTGCATCAATTAGCTGACATTTCACAAAACCATTGAGTGAAGAATAATTTTTAGAAGTATGAAAGATTTAGGAATGATTGATGTCAATGAAATCTAAATTATGCTAAATTGATCATGTTTTTAATGATATACTTTATGATAATCAAGTTCACTTCTTGACGTAATTGATTAGAGAATGTCCTGATGAGTTAAAGGAATGATAAAAAGGAAATAAGGCTCACAGTAATTAGTTAAGATGCCGTGTAATTAATTAGAACATCTCTGTCCTAAGTTAGCTAAGCTAAGTCAATGAATGCATAATCAGTTAAAGGTGTTCCTAATCAATTAATGAAAGTCAAACACCTTAGAAAACCTTAAGTCAGAGATATAGTAATCGGTTAAGACACAAGCTAATCGATTAGAAGACTCTTGCAAGTGAAAGGATAGACGTGTAGGCAAATTTCCAAATAAAAAAAAAAACTAGGCAGGTGGTACGAGAAACCACCCATTTAAAACATGGCTAACTAGTTAATAACTTTTCTTAAAAGACCTATCAACTACTTAAAGAACTGTTTCTTTGACAATCAATACCCAAGAGCCTTTAAATTTTCCTCCCTCTCTTTTCCTCTAAAACCCAAGAAACCTTAAGTGAAGAAATCCCATGGCAAACATATCTTTCACACACAAAGTTGCCAAAAAGTGAAAAGGGAATAGAGAAACTGATGATCCTCTATCTTTTCCTCTAAAAAAGAAAGGAAAAACCCAAGGATCCTTAGCAGAGAAGAAGAAAGAAAGCAAGAAGAATGTTTTAGAGAAAGGGAATGGTACAGTTGATATAAGGATCCTCACAAGAAAAGGTACCAATTCTATTTCTCGATTTAGGAATAAATTACATGCTGATGGATTCAAGAGAATAAAAAATTCAACAATTTCATATGGAAAATTATTTGATTGGCCTAGTATTGAAAGTACCAGTAGTAAAAGAGGATTTAAAAGGATATTTTAAAGCCCTAAAACTAAGAAATTTCAGTATCTTAGGGGATAGGATGTTTAACCCTTCCTTGGTAAAAGAATTCTATTCTAGCATTGTTGTGGACAAAACTGAGTTGAATAATCAAGAAGAATTTACAAAATATGGCTTGAATGTTTTCTTAAGTGGTAGAGAATTTTCGATCAGTGCTGGAGATTTAGGAGAATTTCTAAAAATGGAGTTTGAAGTATGAGAGTTTAAAATGCTTGAGAAGTATGATCTTGGTCATGTTTGAGAAATTGTAAATAGAAGAAAAAAGAAATTTCCCTCCAGAAGTTATGCTAGTGACATTAAACATGCTCAATTGAAAATCCTGAAGTAGTTTATTACAATCACACTTCATGGCGGGAGTAGCAGTTTTAGCTATGTTAGTGGACAAGACTTGTGGCTAATAAAGGCTATATTTAATGACATTCCATTAAATGTAGGGAGATACATGGTTGAAAGAATCAAGGTAACCTTGCTAAGAGATAAGGCCAACTTGTCATATGGCAACATCCTTATAGCTCTGGTGAAAAAGAAAGAAATCTGAAGTATAAGTTTTGAAGCTGATCTAACAAGAAACAAGGATCAGGGGATTTTTTTGGAAGTATTTTAAAGATGGGTTACAAACTAGAGAAAAATGAATGCATCAAAACCACAAGAAGTACACCATTTCCCCCACTATTGGAAGTCTTTCAACATCTTACACCAGAGTCAGCCAACGTCCTCCTTAAGGTGAAATGATGTTTAATCTCCTCATGAGGATTGATGGGAAGTTAACTAAACAGGCTATGAAGATAACAAAGAATGAAGAGAAACTTCAATAGCTTGAAGGCCTTTTGCATCAAGCCAAGGGGACAAAATTCCCTACCTTTGAAGCTCCAACCACTGTTTTCGGTCAATCTAGTGAAAGAACTGCTCTAGATCAATTTGAGGTTCTTGTTTCTTATCATGAATGGGAAATTGGAAAAAAATACCTAAAAATGAAAACATAAATCAAAATAAAAAGAAGGATTCTGAAAAGAAAAAAACTGAACAAGAAAAAATGGAAATGGAAAAGGAGCTAACCATAGAAAGGAATGAGCAAGAAGAAGAAGTTGAAGCAAAACAAGCAGCTGAACCAACAAAACTAAATGAAGAACAACTACCAGCAAAAATGAAGAACAACAATTCACCCACAAAATCAGAAGAGATAGAGGTATCTTAATTCATCAATGATCTATTGAAAGAGGTTGAAGTTGAACAGTAAAAAGAAAAAGAGGGAATAAAGAAAACTACTCAATTAACGTAGAAAAAATCAAAAGAGACTGTCAACTAATTGGCTCAAGATAAGGGTAAAATAGTGACTGCTGGACCAATCTCATAGAAACCTCCAAGCAAAGGCAGAAAAACAGTGGCCACTAAAGCCACCATCTCTGAGTGAAGAAAATCAACAAGATTGGCCTTAACCACTACTAATAAGCCTTTTAAGCCTGCAGCCCCCTAACTATCTCATCCTCTTCATCTGACTCTTCATCCAGCTCATCTCCTAAGTTTTTAAAAGTGCACTTTGGCACTAATAAATCTTCCCCCTCCTTAGACTCTGATTAAGACCCTCTTTGAATAATGACAAAAAAGGGGAGAAAAGTAGGAAAGTAAGAAAAATAAAAGTCGAAAATAAGTTGATAGAAAAGATAGGGAAAACAAATTTAGTTCTTTTTTAGTTTTTAGGGTGTGCTTTGTATTGAACAATGCCTATGTGTTTTATGTTGTGTTGAAGTTTATGTTTTTATGATGGGATTATGCTAAATGGACGAACAATTTATGTATATATACTTGTTCTTATGATTGAATGCCTCTAGTTTCAATGCTTTTATGTTGGATAATTTTATTAGCGCACACATTTATTGGGAGCACATATTTAAGGGGGGCAATCCAAAATCTACACGTAAATTCTTGCTATATATAGACATTGCACTCTTAATCTAAACATGTTTTGTCATCATCAAAAAAAGGGGAAAAATATTGACTCCATATGTTTTTAAAGATAACAAAACGTTCTTTATTCATTAATGTCTAATTCAACTACTTAAGTGTGCAGGATAAAGCTAATCCTCTTAATAAAATTAGTGTTTAAAAGACAAAATGATGTAATAAATAGTCTAATCAGTTAAAGTGAGAAAAATGGAAAGATTTTGTGAAGACAGAACATTAGTAACTGATTATCAAAAGGTTTTGATTAGTTAATAAATGGTTGGGCTATAAGTTAAAACAAAACAGAAAAATTTTAATTAGTTAGCACTAAGCTTAACTGATTAAGAAGGTGCCAGACAAAAGAAAATGAAGGTGTGCTAATTGATTAAGGCATGAGGTTAGTCTGTTAGAGCACAAAACTTGAAGAATCTCCAAGCACCAAAATTCAAATTTAATGTGAAGTTGACCATTGAAATGAGCCAAAATGAAAAAGTGAAAATTCGAAAAATTTTTAATTAATTAAAGCTTGTGTTAATTGGTTAAGGCTAAAGGAAGTTAAGCTCCAATCAGTTAAAAGGAGAGTTAACCAGTTAAAGGAAGACTGTTGTGTAGAGCAAAATGAAAACAGAAAGTTTGCAATCGGTTAGAGCTTTTTGTAATTGGTTAGAATAGAGAACACAACAACAAGACAGTGAATGGTAGAAATGCTGTAATCGGCTAAAGTAGAGAACACAACAGCAAGACATTGCAAGGCAAAGAAACTGTAATCAGTTAGAGTTGCCTATAATGAGTTAGCCAAACTCTGTCTGCCTTTTTGAATTTAAGCACTAGAGGATAAAATAGTGGCTAGAATGGCATCAGAGATGTCCCTAACAACTAAAACCTATCTCTAATAGAAAAATTTGACTCCTTAAGTAGAAATTGAAGCTCTAACGGGTCAAAGAAGATAGATTTAAAGAGTGAAGAACAATTTTGAGCAAAAGCCAAATATCCTTCACTAAAAACACTTGTTCTTCATTCTAAATCTTTAAAAAATGTTTAAGCTTAGTTGTAATATTTCCAGATTTGTAAAGAGTCGTAATTGTACTTCTTTTTCTTCTCTTTCTTGAGAAATTAGAGTGTGAAAAGTACTCTAAAACTTGTTGTAAGGGCTTAAAGCTTAGGTTAGAAGCTTATCTTATAAAAGTTTGGTGGAAGCTGTTAATTCCACTAGTACAGTGACGTTGGGTTGAAAATATTTGATTAAGAGATCAAGGTAATGTATGTAGGTTAAAGGGACCGAACCACTATAAATACTCTTGTATTGTCTACTTCTATTACCTTTCCTTACTTGGTATCTTGTAATTTTAACAAGTTCTAGTCCTTCCTTTCATCTAGTTGATTAAGAGGTTTTCAAGCTAAAAAGAGATTAACATAACATTTTTTAGTGCTATTCACCCCCTTTAGCGCTCTAATAAGCCTAATAAAAAGATCTACAAATCTTTCACAAAGGCAAATTGATAGTCACCAATAACCTCACCAATAGCTTTCTTTATCTGGTTTGCAAGTAAATTGACAATTAATGTATACACACTCCCAACAAAGCTTATTAGTCAATATTCACCCACAATACGTGGATTTTTTACTTTTGGAATTGATGTGATAAAGCTTTCATTAACATGTCTCAGCTTTTAGAGTAAAACAAATCAACCAAAAATAATAAAACCTCCTCTTTTAGCACATCTCTCCGTGATTTAAAAAACTTAAAATTAAATCCATTAAGGTTTGGAGCTTTATCTCCATCACATTAACTAATCAATCCCCCACACCTCATCGTAAAAAAAAAGAGAATCTAATTCCATTTAAGACTCTACTGAAATTTTTTTTCAACCTACAATTCAAATCAACTAGCTTTAGCATTTTCTTGTCATTGTACAATCTATTAAATTGATTAACGATGTTCTTTTTAATTAGGTTTAGGTTTTCAATTTGATGATTACCCACCTTAATACTAGCCACCTTATTCAATCTTCTCCTTTCTAAAGCCAATGCATGAAAATATTTAGTATTTTTATCTCTTTAAGTCACCCATTTACTTCTTGATTGTTGTCTTTATTTTCTTTCTTTCTTTTTATACAAATTTCACAATTCAAATCTCTTTTGTAAAACCAAATTTCTCATTTAATAATCACCTTTAATAGTCTACCATTCGATCTCCAATTTATGCCAATCAGCTTCCAACAACTTAATTTTCTTATGCATCTCACCATGTGTATTCTTTTGCAATTCTTGAATAATGGGTTTCAAATCTCCATATAGCATGTCCACAACTAGTCTCTATCTTGGCTTGCTACCAATTATCTCAAATTAAGGCAATAAAGCTATCCTCCTCCATCTAGTGATCAAAGACTTTAAATGGTTTCGAGCCCTAATTAGAATCAACACTCTCTAAAACCACTAGATTGTGACCAACCAATGAGCAAGGAAGGCGCCTTTGAGACATATCCATATAAATCGTTAGCCATTCAAGATCAATTAGAAATCTATCTAACCTAGAGAAAACAACATCCTCCTTTCAATTACACCAAGTAAAATGTCTACCAACCATAGGTAAATCCACTAAGGTCGTTGCTTGAATAAAGCTATTAAAATTCGTTGCAAGTTTAGGTATATCACCTGTACCCACTCTTTCCTCCCCTGACTTGACTGAATTGAAGTCACCTCCCATACAGCACCATACATCACGTTTATTTAACTCATTAAGTAGAAACCCCTAAAACTTTGCCCGTTTTCCTTCATCATTGGGAGTGTAATCATTAATAAATCCACTTAGTTTTTTCAAACCATGAACTTTGCTAATCAAAAAATAAAATTACAATGTGTAATGATGATGTAGCCACATGTTGGCAAATGATAGTTAAGTTAATGAAATATCAACTTTAAGTAATGGTAGATATATTGCACAATGTAGTGCTTTGTGAGCATAAGTAAAGAGATAATGATGTTAAGTATGACTTATGATTGTATTGAATATTCCGATGATAAACTAAGTGATCATGAAAGCTAATGAGGTTTATATGGGCTTGGTGGATTACCTAAATTGCATCCTCATTTCAGTCATGGCTAGGGACAGGGTTGTGACAAGCTTGGTATCAGAGCCATAATTAAAAGGTCCTAAGGGAGTTAAGAGTCTAGCGAAGTAGTTGAGATACCTTGTAGAGTGTTGTTTGTGGATTGTGTTTTGCAGCGTAGCCTACAAATAAGAGGCTACATAAGATTCCATGTTTATTTGAAGCTAACCTTTTACCTTGCATACGAATGCATATGTGTGAATAAGGATAAGTGATCGCTCTTGTCTAAGTATGAATGCCACCTAGAACTTGAGCTGTTATTTATGAGTTTGTGAAATAGGATACTCCTAATAGAGTAATGATGAGGTTCTATATGATTAATCTCACTAATCCTGATAAGCATGGTTGTTTTAATGGAGTTTTGAGTATGGATGATTGATGTAACTTGCAAATGTTGTTTACAAGGTTCTGAAATTAACTAATTGGTTGAAGCACAACCACTTATCATGTAAGTGAAGGGATAGCACATGACTTATGATCCTAGGTTAGTTGCAAAATGCATTGGACTGTAACATGGTATCTTTGATAGTGATTGAGGGATGTAACTATCCCGTAATTGTTAAAAACAAAAAGTTCCATGACAGCATACACAATAGGTTAAGTGTAAACCAATAAGCTGATTATTGTGAATCTTAAGTGGATTGGTAAGTTAGATGAATCCTTGGTTGATGTTGATGTTTAATATACTCCATGGCATTTATATGCATGGGAGTGAGATTAATTAAGGTTTGAGTACTAGAAACAGTATCAATATAGAATACCAATATGACTGTGTATGGATGAGATCCCCATCACATGCTATTTAAGATAATTAGGATTATGTAATGCGCAAAGGTATTACACATCAGTCGTATGGAAATATGTATGTTATAAAATGTTATCAATGGACATATACAAGTATGGAAACCCCGTGTTAATGATTAAATGAAATTGGAATATCTTGTCCTTAGATGTAAGTAAAGGACTTTAGGAGTTTTTGATATGACAAGGATTTAGATAATTGGTAAAGGACAATGTTGTCCCAACTTGAACCATGGTAGATAGACATATTGAGTTCAAGGTCACAAAAGGAGACATATTTTGATCATGGAGACATTATGGAATAAAGTTGATTCTTATGGCTAGGATTTCTAGTATGAATAACAAAGTGTTAAAGAATGAATGTATGACTTGTTGGAGCCTATGTATGAGATGTTAAGCTCGACATTAGAGGATTTTGTAACCATGATGGGTTAGTATTGTAACGATTAAAAAAGGAAATAAATGGTTTGATTTACTGTTACGTATAATTTATGTAACACCCCTGACTTTGCTTTTGGGTTATGGAAATATATTGACTAAATTATTTGAAGTGTTAATTTGAATTTTGATGTATATGATTAGACTATTGAGACCATGCCTATATGTATGGAAAATAATCACAGAATTTGTTGCGCACTTGAAGATTTTGAAGATATGTTGAATATGTTAAGTATATGGAAGCTGTAACATCCCGTATTCTCGAAGGGAAGTCAATAAGACCCAATTGACTAGACGAAGGGTCAACTGACGAAAACTTAAGTGCCAAAGGGCGGTAATGGTCAAAAAGAATATTTTAGAATAAAATCATATTTTATTAATAAAATCATATTAAAATATTAATATTTAATTATTATTGAGATTAGTCATGGAGGAGGATTATATAACTAATCTAAGTGGGGGAGAAGAAGT
>NW_018397269.1:4578770-4578938 GCF_002168275.2 Theobroma umbraticum
TTCGAAAGAAAAACGACATTAGTGAGATCTGCGTGCCTTTATTAAATAAAGCACAAGCCGGTAAGTATATATTTAAATATTATGGCGACATGTTGATGGGATGCAAGTCTTATGTTATAATTGTACACATGTAAAGGGAGAAAATAGAAGGAAATTAGAATTTAAGAA
>NW_018397269.1:4579161-4579305 GCF_002168275.2 Theobroma umbraticum
AAAGTTTGGAGGGCCGCACGGTAAATAAGGAAAAGTTAGAGGACTTATGTGCAACTCTTAATATTTGAAATTAAATGGGATAGATTTTGGACCAATCAGCAAAAGAGGTAATGTGTGCATGAAATGTGAGTGGGGATGGAGTTG
>NW_018397269.1:4579591-4579739 GCF_002168275.2 Theobroma umbraticum
CATGAAATGCATGCTTTGTAAATCTATTTTAGAGTGTGATTCTGTTTGTGGTAGCAAGAAACCACAAGGATTCAAAGGACCAGAGGCATGCATATAAGTAGATTTTAGAGTCCATGGTGATTTTGGAGCTAAATGAGTAATAGGTAAG
>NW_018397269.1:4579839-4579959 GCF_002168275.2 Theobroma umbraticum
ATATTGATTGATTGTGTTTGTGGTAGCAAAGGTAATCTTAGAAGTGAAGAAGTTATGAATTACATTTGGAAAATTTAATCTTACACCGAGAGGTAAGCATGCAAAGTGACTATATTGTGT
>NW_018397269.1:4579969-4580073 GCF_002168275.2 Theobroma umbraticum
TTGGTTAGTTAAAGTGTATGAATTGTGTGATAAATGTTTAAGAGTATTTGATAAAACAATGAGATTTAGTTAAGGATTGTTGGTTGATATGCTTCCATTTATGA
>NW_018397269.1:4580382-4580561 GCF_002168275.2 Theobroma umbraticum
TATGAAATGATTTATTTTAAATGCAAGTTTGTGGGAAGCATGAGCTGGTAGATACTCTAGGAGTGTGTGAATGCCAAAGTATTTGACATGTGTTTTGACTATATAAATATATACAAGTTATATATGTAAAGGATTTTAAAATCGGGAAACAAGCTTTTCAATATAATTTGTGTCAAAAA
>NW_018397269.1:4580584-4590461 GCF_002168275.2 Theobroma umbraticum
TGCATTCATGAATGAATTTCATACTCACCATGCTAATTTGATATCTAACCCTTATGCAAAAAGGTTTTACATTGTAAAGTGATACAAATAGGGGTTTTAGCATACTACCATGATCAGTATTTTATAAATGATTTGAATGATCTTTTGAAAACCCGATTTGACCTTTAAATGGTTTTATTAAACTAGGAGATTTGAGAGTAGGTCGGTTGTCACTTCGTTTAAGTGTGACCCTTGTGCACAAGTGAACTCTAGCTAGAGGACCTTTGGATCGCTGATGGGCTGTTAGACGTGGCTGGGGCCATAGTCTATGATATACATGGCGAGGCCACGAGTCGTTATATGTGGCTAGGCCATAAGTGATATTCGCGGTTGCGACCGCTTGATTCTCCAATGTCGGCCAACATCATTGAGACTGCCATGGCTGTGGGGATTCGGTGGAGCAGAGCTCCCGGATGTTATTATGTGGAAGCGGATCCACGAGTTGTATTATTTTATTCCTACTCGAGAGTGATATCTCTTTGGGTTTTCATGCACGTAGTTTTTCGCATGGTGAGAAATAACTATTTTTCCGTAGCTTCCTTACTTATACGATGACATTAGATTTAACTTCTCATGTACGAGATGATTTATGGATTTGCACTTAATTTTTTAATGTTGTATTTCACGGGAGCATGCATGTTTATGACAAACTAGTTTGAGTACAGTTTTTGAATGAATTTAAAGATGGAAAATCTTGCACTCATACTAATTTACCGTTAAATGATTTCGATGGCAGGGATCTTTTCTTGTATTGGTTTGATATCTGATTTAAATGACTATCGTGCATTAACTTATTTGATTTACATATAAGGCAAAAACTCTTCTTTCAAGTTAAGTGGTTTGCATACATATTCTCATAATTTTATTATGCAAATTTTCTGCCTTGCGCTTGTTTCCCATCTACGCCCTACTCGCAGGGTTGATGATCACTGAGTCTGTGAGACTCACCCCTTTCATTTCATTTTGCAGATAAGTAACTAGCTCAAGTGCATTGCTCATCACATTAAGACTTGCTGCAAAGTAGGTAATGGCATCTCTTAGACTTTCACTTCGAGTCGCTCCGCTACCTAGAGGTCAGGTTGTGTCGGATAGTCAAGCTCATGATGAGTAATAGTTTGTGGAAATGTATATGTCAAAACTTAAGGATGTGTGATGATTACTGCCTATTACATTGAACATGTTGTGGAATTATCAAACTTACTTATTGGTATCTAAATGTCATGATTCAAATATTCACTTATTTGGTTTAAGTGAACTATGGCACTAAAATTTGTGAGTTGAGTTTAAATTGTTCGAAAGTTTACTTAAGGCTAGTTCAGGATTTGGCGGGCTTACTCACAAGTCTCGGACGTCGGTAACGATCAAGGGAAAAGGTCGTTACAGAAGCATGCTTTAAGGCAATTAGGCAAAAGCTTAGAGAAATGTTCGATAAATCTTGAATTTTCAAGTTTTGATTGAGATTTGATTTTATATTTAAGAATATGATTAAAGAATTTTGAGTTATATGAATGTTTGAGTTGTGGATAATGAATGGAAATGAATTAGGTGCCTAAAAGAGTGAGTTTGATGACTTAAAAAAGCGAAAAATCTAAGTTTTGGACATAATCTATAGATAGATGTTCAACATCAATCGATAGATGCAAGATAGAAGACTTGGAAAGGCAATTTGGACAAACATCTATTGATAGATTCACTTTAACTATAGATAGATGTCTACCAAGAAACTAAATAAAGTGATTTGAATATAATCTATTGATAGATATGAGGAATCTATCGATAGATAGCTATGTGAATGTAATGGAAACCAAATTGAGAAGCATCTATCAATAGATAGATAAACAGGGAAAATGTGAAGGTTCCAGTGCACCATTTATTGATAGACTCGACAAATCTATCGATAGATAAAGGTCAATGTCCAACAATTTTAGTAGGATCCATCCATAAATGCCTCCCATCTATCGATAATTAGCTCATAAACACAAAAATAAAAGGGGTTAAGGGTTATTTGTTTATTTTAAAACAAAAAAGAAACTTTCCCCATTTTCTACCTTTTGAAACTCTAGACCCCAAGTGCGATTTGGAGCTCGTTTGAAGGGGATTGGAGCTTGGAAAACCATTATTTATGTATGATTAAGCATTTTTATCAATTGGTTTTTCAATTTAATTGGTTTGTAATGTTGAAACCCATTTGTCCTAGCTTTGGTGAGTTTCCCCTTAAGTTTGTTGAAGACTTGGAGTAGGGATTTGAGCAACCCAACATTGAAAGTAAGGATTTAAGCCTTTGAACTTAAGATTTCAAACCTAGGCTTTATAACCATGGGTAATTGGAATAAAGCCTATTTTGAAAAGATAGAAACTTTTGAAAGCTAAGAAATAATTATTTTTTTAGTTTATTTAAAGGGGAAATAAAGCTAGTAACACGTGGCTGAGCTAAATAACGGTTAAAGGTGAGAAAGCTCGACTTGGCTATGGAATTGCCTTCTACAGTCATTGTGAGTTCATTTAATCATCAGAATAAATGCATGTGACACATGACACATTGTTTAATGCACTGCCATGGTACATGAATGATATGTATATATGTACATGCTAGATAGATATACTCAGCCTAGTGAATTATACATATTATATGTGATGGTTATGTTTGCTTTAGTGCAAGCCACATAGTGGCGTTTGATTGAGCCTAGACTAAGAGTTCTAGTGAATATGATGAATGTCTAGGAGTAGTTTACTCAAGACAATAAATCTCTTGGAGGATTATAAGTGTTTGATGCCTTAGAGGATCGAGGGCACTTAGAAATAATATCAAGCTAGATAATGTTTAAAGCTCATAAGAGTAATCTTTGATATGAAATGTTATATACGTGATATCAAAGGCATGATGGCCTTGATTGAGGATTTCTATTCCATCTTATGATGAGTGGAGTTCTATTCCTTGTGACTATGTTTGTGCCTGCAAGGATGGTGGTAAGCAGGGATAGTGGTATAATTCCCACTTGTAGTGCTTCGATGCCATCCGTCGAGTATTTTTGAACGATGACCTTGATTCTTTGCTAGTTGTTTCGACACTAAGTGTGATCTGTTCTCTGTTAAATGTTTCAACTCTGAGCATGATCTGACCTTTCAGCCATTCCTTCAGCACGTGCGTTATTTGACTTTCTGCCAATGACTTAGCCCTGAGCATGATTTGACACAATCGATTGGCCACCCTACGTGTTTTGATTATCTCTAAAAAGGACCATTATGATTATGATTTGAATTATGAGTGCCATGACATAGTTTCAAATAGGTAGGGATAAATTTGAATTTCATTTGATGCTTTAACAACTAGGGTGTGCCTATGGAGAGTAACCTTATAATGGTTTCAAGGGTAAGCCTAATATGTTATGCTCTATTGGTAAAGACATAATGGCAGGTGTGTGATTTGTGGGATTTGTGGAATATTTAAGGTTGATTGATATGCCTTTAATGTTGGAGATGTTTGTTAGAATACTTTGTTGCGTTGAAAATGTAATATGTATATGTATATGTTTATCAGCACTAATATATTTGATTTATTTGTACCCTTCACTAAGTATTAGATGACTTACCCATTTGTTTGTACCATGTGCAGATAAATAAGCCACCAAACTTGCGTGCCTAATGTCATCCTTTGATGAACCAATTTTGACATCCGGTAGGCATTCTTCATCTGATCTGTCCCCTCTAGTAAGTTCGATTTTGGGTCATTTCACTTCTGTTTAAGTTTTCAGAATATGTAAGCAATGTACAACTAATGTTTTGATTAAAGTTTGTATGGTACAAACTTACTTTGAGGGCCAATATATGGCTTGATGAATAATGTTAATTTGAAGTAAGAACTATGTCCCAAGGAGCAACGTACATGTATTTGAATTTACATTATGTTTGAATATATATGCAATGTGAAAACCCTTGGCTATAGGTATTATATGTTCTGATGTAATTTGAACTTCTGAGGGTTACTTGGGTCTCACAAGCCTTACCTATTGGACACATGCATCATCACAACTCCTCAGTTTGGATTGTGACAAAGTTGATATCAGAACCAAGGTTTAAAATGTCCTAGGTAATTTTACGTTTGTTAGAACAGTATCAGGATTAGTGTAGAGTCGTGTTCATGGTTTATGACTGCAACACAAGTGATAAGCAGGAGGCTACATGAACCCCCAATCTTAGTATACTAACCTTATTTTGAACCACAAATTTTGAAATTTTGAATACGGTGTTGCTTCGTCTTGGTATAGGATGTTGCCTAAGACGAGAATTGCTTTAAGGGCCACCAGTGCGCAAGATGCCCCATACGAGCCTATTATGAAACCACGAGTGTTTGCTTCTCAAAACCATGAAAGGAACAAAGAGATTAAACGTGCTCAAAATATGGATCACAATGAAATGTATCTTGGTGATAGTTTTGAGGGAGTTAAGGATGACCATTCGACAAAAGGTGTCACCCTAGAGGATTTGGCAGCAAAGCTACAAAGTTTGGCTCATGAGTTTGTTGAGCTTCGTAGTAGAGGTAAGGCACATTCCAAAGAATGGGTTGACACTAGTTCACAAGACCCAAACTACATACCTCGGTGTGAGCATCGAAGAAGGGCTATTAAGGTTACTTTGTGTTGTTGATTTTTCAAGCAAGTGCACGTATCGTTAACAAGTAGTATAGTACTGAATAGAGTATCGTTCCCATGAACAATTGAATTAATTCTTAATTGTTAACTACTAAAATTGTAACACCTTAATCTTATCCAAATAATTAAATTTAAATTTACTAAATAAAAAAATTAAAACTAATAAACTGAAAATAAAATTAAATAGTAAATTTATTTTATAAAACTCACTTAACTACTAGACTTAAGATTATGATGTCTTTCAATACTTCATCTGATTATTGTCTCTCTTTTAACTCAGTTTAATAGAGTAAGTTGCTAACCTAAAGTTCTAAATTATTTATAAGTCTTTGTCGAGTTTCTCATAAAAATACCTTTCCTAATTAGTTTACTATATGTCTATACAAATTAAATTGAAGAAAGATTTATTAAGTTTATACTCTAATTTTAGCTACATATGGCTTATAGGTGTATGTCTACCCTATATGCAAATCAAATCACCTAATCAACTAAGTGCATTCAATCATACGCTATTCTATTCAAGGTCTACCTAAATCTCTTTCATCAAGGTTTAACCTAGGTTTCTAATTCAATCTAATTGGTGGCCAGTCAACTAGAAGCATTAAGAACAAAATAACATAAACAACTTAAATCCATTAAATATAAGTAAAAGATAGATAAATAAATCAAACTATATATTGAGTTTAATCATAATCTTAGATTAATGAATTAGTTCTCTATCAAGTCACACATCATCATCAAATAAAATGTAAACATTAAAAACAAAACAAGAAAATAAGAAAATAAAGAAAAGATAGAAAAGCTCAAGAATTGTATTCTTGATCTCTAAATCTCCTTGAATCCTGCAAATTCTTCTTAGATTCAATGACTCTGTGGCTTGGCTTTTAGTTGTTAATCTGGTGTTTCGTTCTCACTCTTTTCTCCTTTTTTTTAAAAGTCTTCCGAAAGGTTGTTTTTATAGGCTTTAAAGTTAAGCCAAGTTAGGTGAAGAAAGAAGTTAATTTCAGTTGGGATTTCCTCATCAGACTATGTGAGTGGCAGCCTTGCCCAATTAATTAACAAAAATTATAATTGTTGTAGGACTGCTACAATATATCAACTTTGACAAGATTTTTGACCACATTCCATGCCAAACTAAGTGAAGTGGTAAACATAAAATTGTAGCTTTTCTCTTATCCTTCCAATGGTTTAAGAATCACTTAATTTGGAGCTATGTAAAGAGAGTTATGGTTAAAATACCAAAACATGTGCAGTGCAAATTTTCACCTTGAAATTGCTTTCTTTCTTTCATTAAAATTCTTCTTTTATCAAACACCTACAAAAGCACAAATAAATCTGTAACAACCTATCTTAACGACATTAACACCAAATTAAGCATAAAATTAAGTAAGATTATATTGACTCACCTAAAATAACTAATTTAAAATAATTAAATAAAACTTTCTAATTTCTATGTATTACTATAAGAACTAAGCTTAATTATTATCAAAATTAAGCCTAAATAACTCTATATTCATAGAGTTATCACTTTGGCAGATTTTATAAAGCTTAAGCTCTCGCCTTTTACAAGATCCAATGCGAAGGAATATCCATAGAGAGTTTTGGAATATATGGAGTGCATATGTTCTACTTTGGGATGCTCCACCTATCAATCAGTTAAATTGGTGGGATTTAGACTGAAAGATGCAACTCGAATATGGCTTATATCTCTTAACAGAAATAGACCATCTAGTCCAACTCTAATGACATAGGAGGAATTTGTCCAAGCTTTTTTGGATTGTTTCTTTCTTGATAGTAACAAAGGCACAAAAGTTTGAGACATTGGTTTAGATCTTAGGCATGTTGATGACAAAGTATGATGTCTAATTCACCCAATTATCCCATTATGCCCCTGACAAAGAATCAAGAGATTCATTAAAGGATTGATTGAGCAGCTATTTAGAGTCCTTGCCTCTCAGGGATTTGCCTCCTATGCAACTGTTGTGGATCCGGCTAGATTGATTAAGATTGAGAATGGAAACTAGAATAGAAAGAAATAAAGGTCAAAGCACAAGGCCAATAGGGCCATAGAGATTCTAGTACAACTAGAAGTTCAATATTTATACACCACTAAAGGCATGAAGGAACCACTCTTACTCATATACCACCAAGAAATAGTGATTAGTTTAGCCCACTTTTTAAATGGGAACAGTCTAACAGAGCATCCAATTTGGGCCCTAAGCAAAAGGGTGTTTTGTGTATTTACTGTGAAAAAACACATGGTGGACCATGCCATACAGCAGTTAAGTTATGTTTTGGATATGACCAATCTGGACATTTGATGAAAGATTACCTGAGGCAAAGGCAGTTGTCAAAAGTTGACCATGGATATGTGTGATGAATTACCATTACCCCGCCTAAAACGCCAACAACTACAAGGAATGTTAAAGGTGATAAAGGTAAAGGTGTAACCTTATCATTTCAGGGTAGATTAGCACAATCGGTAATGATGGTGGAGGTCAAGCAAGTGTGTTTGCTCTGACATTGCAAGATGCTCAGACTTCCAATGCAGTAGTCACAAGTGCACTTTCTATATGTAATATCAAAGCCTTAGCTTTGTTTGATCCTGAGTTGACACATTCTTTTATGTCACCATGTAGTCATGAATTTTGTGACAAGTTTGCTTCGAGCTAACGGTGGCTATGATGCCATTTGGGTGATAATTGATCGGTTAACTAAGTCAGCTCACTTTTTTCTAGTGAAAACTAAGTATGGAGTAGCTTGGTACACCTAAATTTATATCAATGAGATTGTAAGGCTACATGGTGTTTAGGTAACAATAGTGTCTGATAGATGACCATAGTTCACTAGTCAATTTTAAAGAAAATTACAAGAGGCCCTAAGCACAAGATTGAATTTTAGTATGGCCTTCCGTCCACAAATGGATCGCCAATTTGAGTACACCATTCAAATTCTCAAAGATATGTTGAGAGCGATTGTGCTCGACTTTGGAGTCTCATGGAACCATTATTTGCTTTTGGTCGAGTTTGCTTATAACAACAACTATCAAGCCTCTATTGGTATGGCGCCATATGAAACTTTGTATGGGTGAAGGTGTAGGTCACCTATTGGTTGGCTTGAAGTTAGGTAACGGAAGCTCTTAAGACTGGAGATGGTCCTAAAAGCTGAGCAAGGTGTTCATGTAATTCGTGAAAGGATGTTGACAGCTCAAAGTTAGCAAAAATCATATGTCGATAATAGATGGAAACCTTTGAAGTTTGAGGTTGGGGACTATGTGTTTTTAAAGGTTTCACCAACTAACTGAGCTACAAGATTCGGGAAGAAAAGGAAACTAAGCCTTAGGTACATTGAACCCTTTAAAGTGCTAAAACACATAAGCGTAGTTGCTTATCACTTGGCATTACCACCAAACTTGTTCGATGTTCATCCAATTTCCCATGTATCCATGCTTAAGAAATATGTTCTCGATCTTTTACGTGTAATTCAACATGATAAGCTCCAATTACAAGATGGACTTAATTATGAGGAGCAACCTATGGCCATATTGGATTGGCAAGTAAAACGACTTCGCTCCAAGAGCATTACCTCAGTGAAAGTGTTATGGCAAAGCCATTTAACTCAGGAAGCAACACGAAACTTGAAGAGGAAATGCAAGCAAAATATCCCCATCCTTTTGAGGTTTAATACATGTTTTAGTTCGTGGTATGTGATTTAAATTCATAGACGAATTTCTATAAGGAGGGGAAAATGTAACATCTTTGACTTTGCTTATAGGTTGTGGAAATATTGCCTTCAACTATTGTTTTGGATTGTGTGTGCAACATTGGAGGCCAAATGATTGAGTGCCTAAGATTGTTTCATAAAAGAAGGAGTTCACATTTTTTAGCACCAAAAGAAATCCATTTGATTATGATATCATTGTAAATACAAAATTCTTTTTCTAATTTTCTATGGTGTTTAACTTTGCATTAAACAACCAAAGTGATCCAAAGGTAGGAGGCATGATTTTTATTTTGTTTCAGTTTTTTGTTATTCCTTTCCATTGAAGCTCTAATCATGTTGTTCGTAGCAAGTAGTGCATTAAACAATGTCATGCATCACATGCATTGGTTCAGACAATTAAACCCATTTACAGTGATAGTTGAAGGCAATGCCACAGCGAAGTCGAGCTTTCTGGCCTCCAACGGTTCTCTAGCTCACACACGTGTTCCTAGCTCTATTTTCCCCTTGAACAATCCAAAACAATAATTATTTCTTATCTTTTGAACATTTCTAGCATTTCACAATAGGCTGAACCAATATAAGAAATAATTATTATTTTGGATTGTTCAAGGGGAAAATAGAGCTAGGAACACGTGTGTGAGCTAGAGAACCGTTGGAGGCCAGAAAGCTCGACTTCGCTGTGGCATTGCCTTCAACTATCACTGTAAATGGGTTTAATTGTCTGAACCAATGCATGTGATGCATGACATTGTTTAATGCACTACTTGCTAGGAACAACATGATTAGAGCTTCAATGGAAAAGAATAACAAAAAACTGAAACAAAATAAAAATCATGCCTCCTACCTTTGGATCACTTTGGTTGCTTAATGCAAAGTTAAACACCATAGAAAATTAGAAAAAGAATTTTGTATTTACAATGATATCATAATCAAATGGATTTCTTTTGGTGCTAAAAAATGTGAACTCCTTCTTTTATGAAACAATCCTAGGCACTCAATCATTTGGCCTCCAATGTTGCACACACGGTTGCAACAAATCTTTCTTAAGGAAAAAACTTTATGCCATGAGCTTGTGCTAGTAAGTGGATAACGATTTGTCCTCTTTTCTTCTTTGATTTCCAGTAAAGAATCAATGGAGAAGTTTTCTGAAAAACCCTCTCAAAAATGGTGGCACTCAAGAGAAAAACTATTTGTTTTGTTTTTTTCCTTAGAAAAGAGTGGATATAATGTGATGTTTATATCTAGGTTTAATTTTATTATCAAACTTATTAAAATTTGCAAAATAAGTCTTTAATATTATAAAAATTATAATATTTAAGTAATGCCTAATTAAATTCTTTTAATTAGCTCCTTAGTAGTTGAAACCTAAAATTTGATTTAAGTCTAACTTAAATCATCACACTCTCATTTTAATCCAAATTGCAACCTTTGTGTGTAACCTATTAGGTTCCTAACATGTTGGTAAT
>NW_018397269.1:4590478-4590838 GCF_002168275.2 Theobroma umbraticum
TTATTAATTAATTAATTTAAATGAATCATATTCAATTTTAAATTAACTAATTTATTTCTGTAGATCAAGATTGGCATCTAGCAATGCATCATGGCCACCCAATTATTAGAAGAGTCAAAGGATTCTTCAACAACCTTTCAATGTACAGTTTATCAATGTAATTCATTCCCTCATCATATATCCCAAAGATGATAAGAGCTTGGTGCAATACCTACTCTAATTGACCTCCATATTTGTTCTTGCAGTTAGATCATTAGCTTTATTGATACTTATGAAACTCATTTTATAATCTTTTAATCATCTTGGCAAAGGATTTGATTAAGCTAATGTCAATCACGAACTAATGAGATATTTTCCCTT
>NW_018397269.1:4590848-4591417 GCF_002168275.2 Theobroma umbraticum
GGGTGATGATTCTTATCTTGACCATTCATTTGCCTTCATATGCTTTATACTATTCTAAAAACATCTTATTTTAGCATCATTGATTAAGCACCCGTAGGGATGACATCAAAGCATAGCACTCTACATACAAGACACCTTGGTGTCTTAAGTCTAAGAAGTAGTTACACAATTGACACATAAGAAGCATTGCATAGACACTTGAGTGAGGTACCAAATGCATTTCTCATGGCAGGTCATGTTCAATGAACTCACTCTCCCATGGCAAACACCCACATGTTAGTTCCAAGTATCTCTATACTTCAACCTATGAAAGTGGTTGCTTATTCCAGAAGTAAGCAACATAACATGTGCCTATCTTTGAGTATTATTGATACCCCGTCTAAATAAAAAAATAATTAGAAACTTTTAGGAACAATGCTTTGATGCATAAGGATCTTATAATTGTATCTCAACGCAATTCCTTTGCCAGGCATATATAGTTCCATAGGCTTTATCTACACTAGTACAAACGTAATTAAATCACAAACTTATGGATAAAGAACTACCATAATGTTATTATGAATAACAAA
>NW_018397269.1:4591427-4591810 GCF_002168275.2 Theobroma umbraticum
TGAATATCTCAAAATTGTAATTCACATACAACCATAGATTGGCTTATAAGGCTCATGCTAACAATTTCCCACTAGCACTAAAGCCAATCGCCTATGTATCTAATACCAATGTTCTCAACTTCATGATTATGCTTCTCTTAGGACAATGCTTTAGTGAAAAGATCAGTAATATTATTCTCAGTGGGTATACGCTCTATGCAAATGTCTCCTCTTCCAATGATTTCCTTAATCAGATGGTAATGCCATAATACATGTTTGGATTTCTGATGAGACCTTGGTTCTTTTGCTTGTCCAATGGCTCCATTTTTATCACAATACAAATGTATTAGATCAACAATGCTCAGAACCACATCTAGTTCAGTAATGAACTTCTTAATCCAAAC
>NW_018397269.1:4591820-4600152 GCF_002168275.2 Theobroma umbraticum
ATTGCCTTAGACGCGAAGATGTAATTGGCTTCAATTGTAGAATCTGCAATCGTCTTTTGTTTGGAACTCTTCCAACTCACTACACCTCCATTGAGTATGAACACATATGCTCTTTGTGACTTGCTATCATCTTTCTCAATTTTAAAGATCACACTTCTTAACTTTTTTGATATAACAAAAAAAGGGAAAAAGCTTATGAGTACATTGAAATGCACTTGTACTCATTATTCAAAGCTAAAACTTTTTGAAAACATCATGCATATGTTGAAAGGGAGTGTAGATTTCATATCATTTCATATAACCTTCGCATTTTGGACTTAAAGTTTTCAAACAAGAGCTTAAAGACTAATAGAATTAAAGGGAGAGTTTTCAAGAAATTTCAAATGCAAATATGCTCATAATTTTATCATATAAAAAATGGAAGGATTGTTAACGTTGACATATCTTTTGTTTTGATATGACAAAATTGCATGATATCTTAATTTTAATGACAAGCATTTGAAATTGTCGACATCATGCTTTCATCCTCCGAAAGTCATGCAAATGTTTGGAAAGCCATTCATACTTAAAAGACATCACAAAGCTTTCAAACATAAATATTCGTTTTGAAAAAACATAGAGAAAATATGCCTTAGCTTAATATTTGAGCACAACGAAGAAATAGCTTAAGTTTAATGCCAAAATGACAAGGAATCTTGAGGAAACAAAGCTTCAATCAACCCTCGAGCAAGGCCAATCAATCCAAAGATAGAATGGATGAGCAATCATGAAGAATCAAAGTTCTAATTGATCCTAGAAGTGGCCTTAGTCTATCCTATGGCAGAACAGAGAAGAAAACTTGAAAATGTATAGCCATAGTCAATCCCATAGAGGTTGTACTCAAAACTATGGTAGCTTGGACAAGAAATTTCACATATGAAGAAGCCATAGTCGATCCTTAAAGAAAGCTAATCAACTATAAATGCTCAAAACTCAAAAATTGCATGCTCTTAGGAAGAAGATCAACTAGAAAAACTTATATTCAACTATAAAAGCCTTAAGTCAAGATTTTTAAAGAATATAGTCGATCCTAGGAGCTTTGTAGTCTATCTTAAAGACTCAGCAATGGCCATATTTATTTCAAACTTGTGCTTAACATCTACAAATTAATATTCCAACTTTCCCTACAACTAGTTCAAGTGATTATCTTGCAAGACATAAAGGGTTATTGGTTGAGAATTTCTGTTCAAATCATCAGTTTATTGATTTTCAATGTTCACAAGCTCCCTCAACCAATCCTTTCAATCACAACAATATTTGTAAACTTTTTCTTTGATACACTATAGACATTATTATGCTATGATTCATGAATTAAAGTTTTTTAAAATATAAAATAAATATACTCAATATTCAATTAAGATGTTTTGTACACAAATTTATGAAGGTCACATGCAAGATGTTCCTTATCAATGTGAAAACTATGTCCTTCAAACTAATTTGCCACTTGAGGAAAGCACCAATACATCAATACATGAAATCATTCTTATATGTTTTATGGATGTCATCATTAACACATGTTTATTTTGTTTATGATGCATATGATAGGAAATCGATGAATCATTTTCTGCCTTTGGAGGTCCTAATCATATATACCTTTTTGGCTTAGCTTACATGTGTTATGAAGAAAGGTCTGATGTGTCAAAGGAATAAGAATCCTACCTTTAGTCTTTGTTGTTAAGAAGATATAGTACAAATACTTGGTTTTAGATAACACCTTCCTTTCTAGATAACATACTTAGTGATAATACAAATAATATAGACCAAAACTTTAAACATAACATAAGAATGTATAACATGTTTCAGTTCACTTCATTAAGAACTCAAATTGACAAGTCCATTAACAATAGGGTTGTTTTTAAATTTACCGTGCTAGTGAACGTATTGTTACCAAGTAATATAATGGAAAGTAGAGCATCTATCCCACAAGGAATTGCACCAGACTTTTGCAAAGTATTAAAATTACTACAACTTGATCTTATCCATACAACCAATATTTAAAAATACTGACAATTATAATAACTAAATCTAATAGCAAAAATAGAAAACTATTTAGATAAACTCAATCAAACAAAAGCCTAGAACCACAATATTTCCTTAACACTTATTAGAATATCTTCTTCTTTCTCTTGACTTACTAGATAACTGAGTTGTTAACCTAGAGTTTTAATGTATTTATAATTCTTTTTCGATGTCCTTATAAAAATTCCTATCTTAACCAATCTACTATATTCTTATGCAAATTGTAATTAAGAAAGACTTATTAAGCTTAGACTCTAATTATGGTTACAAATGGCATGTAAATGTATTTCTACCTTACATGCAAATTAAATCAATCATCTCGTGCAATTGATATTAAACATTTGCTATTTCATCTAAGGCCTACGCTAAACTCTCTCTTCTAGTTCTATCAAAATCACCCCATCTATCTAATTGGTGATCAAACAATCAGGCACATTAATCAAAAGACTAAAATAAATAACTCAAACACTCTAAATCATAAGCAAGAAAGAGTATTAAAACTTAAAACTACAAAATGGGTTCAATTACAACTCTAGATAAAAAATTTAGCGCCTCATAACTACTATAAACATTATCCAAAAAAGTTTAACCATCAACACAAAACAAAGAAAAGTATAAAAAAAACTAAAAAAGAAAAGAAAACTAAGATTTATCAAGTCTTTGATATACAATCTTCAAAAGTTTTTTGTCACTTTCTTGCTTGTTGATGGGTTTTTTTTTAGAGAAAACCTATCTTAATTGTTGGCCTCAAGTGCTCTAAAGATGTCTTTAAATGAGGCTAAAAATACTTCTCAATATAAAAGTATAGATTTTATAAAACTTGAGATATCGTGTCAATGTTGTGGTGCCACACCCTTAACACCGTGGTGTTGAGCTTTCTACCATGGCCTATGTACTCTTCTTCTTCATGCCACCACAACACCCATGCATCCATAGCCATAATGCCCAATGTTTTGTTTTTTCGTTTCTTCCCTCTTACAATACTTCAACTTGTGACGAAATTTTCTCCTTCTTCCAAGTTGAACTAGGCAAAGTGGTAAACATGAAAGTTCTAACCCTATCTCTTAGCTTTCCAATGGCTTAAGAATCAAGTCAATTGAACTTCTAGAAAGTATTGGAACATGTGCAGGAGAAGCATGGACCTTTTATGCATTTTTCTTTAATAATTGAAACCCTTTTCATTTGCACACCCACAAAAGCAACACACTAATCAATAATAACTAAATTAAAAGCAAATTATCATCAAAGTAACATAAAACAACTTAAATTAAATTAATCCAACATGACTTATTAAACTAAGATAAATAAATAAAATACCTAATTTATAAACAATCTCAAAAACTCAAATAATTTAATGCTCAAAATGTGACAAAATAACTCTATAACATAGAATTATCAAGGGCAATCCTTTACATATTTAAAATCAATGGCCAAGTTCATCATAGGATAGGTTATCTACTTTCCACAACTAGAAACAAACCAAGGTTTTCTCAATTATACATTTATGATACTAAAAATGAAATCTTAAATAGGTTGGAAATTTACTGCACTAAGATAAGAACAATTTGCTTATAGATTAATTGTTGAAGGTTTGATGAAAATTTGCAATGATAATAATCAAATTTTTAAAGTTTTTAGAATGGTTAAGGATAGATTAGCAGCCACAAATTTTGCTCCTCTTCAACTATGACTTATAGGATCTCAAGCTCCATCGCGGCTTAACTATAAACTGCCTACAACATCTGATATAATTGCTCTAATAGTAGGTGATTTAATAGAGTACGCTGGCTATCGGGACATAATAATTGATCATGTTACTAAAGGTCTTAATCGAATTGGTGAACTACACCCTTCATTTATGGCCATGCAATATCCTTTTCCTTTCCCTTATGGTAAAGATGGTTATACACCTAGTATAAATTATGTTTATTCATCAATAAGAAAAAAACCAAAGTGACAAAATGTAACAATACGAGAATATTATGCATATATTATTCAACAATGATCCATTTATAGAAATACATTATTAAAAGGTGGTAAGCTATTCCAACAATTCATTGTCAACGCATATGCAATTATTGAAGAAAAAATATTATTGTTCATAAGAAATAATCAAAAAAAAAATTAAGAGTTGAATTGTATAAAGCTTCAAAAGATGCCTTTGTAAAAGGCAACAATAATGCTAGTATAATAGGAAAATGTATACTACCACCTTCAAGTTTTACCAGTAACCCTAAATATTTATTGCAAAACTACCAAGATTCTATGGCCATCTGTGGGTACTATAGTTGTTTTTGTTAGGAATTTTGAGAATATGGTGCCTAGGAAAGCAAGTATATATTCGCATGCTTAATTTCATTATATTTGTAATGAAGGTACATTTTGACAATAAGATGAAGAGTTTGTTTTATGTAAACATTCATTATCTAGTTATTAAGGTACCATGATTCTATTGAGATATTAAGTTACATTTGTATAAAGAGTCATACATAGGAGACATGTATTTTAAGTGAATCTAAATATTGTTCATAGCCATTTAATAAAGCTAGTCACTTTATTGTGTTAAGACTATAGTGTCTAGATTACTTCCAATGAAACAAATGTGATTCACTTGAAGGGAATGATGAGTTTTAAATCATCGAAATGGTTGACTTCAAATAATGACACTATAACATGAAGTGGAATCATGTGAAAATCAAATTTAAATTTAACCGTTACTTAAATCTTAATCTCACACTTTTGCATTTGCTTATAATAGAACCAAAATCTTGATAAATAATGGACCCGCGTTTAATCTTCTCATCTTTATTTACTATGAGCATGATCATCATAAAGTGTTGATCTAGACTTCGTATTTTGGGATTATAATCGAGATGAACATTTGGGAACATATATCCAAATAATGGAGTTCATAGCATTAACATCACTTTTAGTGATTTCAAAAAGCTTAGTGATTAATTTGAGCCCAAGGGATTGATGAATTAGCTACTTATCACATGTAGATACTTAACAAATTAGATCTAGAGTATGGAATCTCTAATTGGATGAAATTTTAGATTGGAGGACAAAATTGACATAAAGGGTAAAATAGTAATATCACCTTTGGTCATTGGATGGTTATAAGGGTTCACAATCTAAAGTTTATAATTGGACAACTAATAATAATATCAAGTATTGAATTGTTTTTTATAATTATAGTTAATCTAAGAGTGCAACCATGAATCTATAGTAGAGTAATTTCATGGTTAAAAGCCTAAATTATTTTTAATGAGATTAAGAATAATTCTAAGTTTATTAGAGCTTGGAGTATCTATGTCTAAATAAATTTCCTACTTAGCTTCGTAGAATTCAACTTGTTTAAGTTGGAACACATGTTTTAATTTGATTAATTAAATTGTGTACAAAAATGGTAACTTACACATGTTTGTCTTAATTTATACAGAAAAATATGTTTGGTCTTAATTTAGAGAAGAAAATATGTTTGTCTTAATTTAAGACGAGAAAAATATTTTTGTCTTAATCTAGACAAGAAAACATATTTATCTCAATTTAGACAATATAAAATATTTTTAGTTGTCTTAAATTAAGATAATGCTAGGAGGATTCTTACAAAATGAATTTAGACATCCAATTTAATAAAAAAAGACTCCATGTTTGACTATCACTCTTTTATTTATTATAAATTCTTTTTAAATAAAGATGAATAATAATAAAATAAGAATTATTATTCAATAACGAGTTTTATTTTATCAAGAACTCTAAATAATAATTAAAGAATTAAATTATTTATTCTTTAATTTTAATTTTGATAATTATTGAGTTTGTTTGTTTCTTCCATAACTATAAATAGATGGTCAAGATCGATTCAAAGGTGTTTGATTTTGATTAAACCTTTGATGTAAGAGTTTTAATAAAAAGAGAAGAAATTGAAAGAAAAGAAACGTATGAACTTTTTCTTGAAAAAGTTTCAACTGTCACTTCTCTCTTCCTTCTTCAAACTTGATCGTATCTTTCTTCCTCTCCCCTATTCTTGGCTGAATTTTTTGAAAGAAAAGTAGTAATTAATTTTAAGAAGAAAATAGAGACAAAAGCGATTGTCATCTTGTAGTCCAACATTCCACACCTTATCCACTCAAGGTTCAAGTTGAAAGCATTTTTGAAGAATATGTGGTAAACTTGTTTGGTCAAAAAATCATTCATTAGTATGATGGTGTCCAAAAATAAAAATCTCAAAATAAAAGATATGTTCTTTTCTCACTTAATAGAATTTTTTTTTAAGCTGTGATTATGTTACTTTGCAATAAGAATGATGTGTGTTTCCATTTGTGTAATTGGATTGCTTGTTTCCTTTATAAATTTTTTTTTTTAAAATCCATACTTTACACAATCATATCAATCTACTAAGATCTTACTCCAACAATTGGCATTAACTATCTTGATGTGATCAACATATCTTTATATGTTATGATGCATGATTCAAGGTTTTTGCCATATTAATTGTTCTAGAAAATTTTACATATAATCTTTTTCTTTTGGTTATATAACAAAAAGGGTAGCCTATCATTGCCATTTTTCATTCTCGATTTTTTTTTCTTATACTTATGTAACTAGGAAAAGTTATGTAATTTTAATATTACTTGATATATTTGGTGCATCCATGGTTAAAGAAGTTGAAAGCAAAAAAGAAAAGGTAATTAAGTAATATTTGGTCTCCTTAATTTTTTTTTTAAGAAAAAAGAGTTTTTGTTGTATCAATTTTTTTTTAAGAAAAAGAATTTTTCTTACATCAAAATTTTGTTATTATAAAAAAAATACTTTTTTCTATTAAAATATTTTTTTGATTAAAAAAAAGAATGGGGGGTGGGGTGTGCATCCGGGCAGCACAATCCTTTGTTGTGTGCTGTCGAGCAGGACACAACCCTCTGCTATGTGCTATTGGATAGCACACAATAGCAGTGTGCTGCTGCCAGACAGCAGCACATGCTGTTACCAAGTATAGCCCATTAAGGTGGGCCCTTTTCAATTTTTTTAATAAATGTTTTTTTAAAATTTTTAAATATTTTTTTAACTTTTGGAAAATTAACATTTTAGCTTTAGATTGAAAATTATTTTATTTTGGTATTAACTACTGAGATTAATTAATTGGACAAAATAAAATTATTTTCTCAAATTGAGTTAAAATTAAAATTAAAATTGTGGATTTTAAATAGTCATAAAATTCAAAAGAGTGCCAAATGGATATGATCCTAGCAAGCAACTAAGATTGAAAAAGAATTACAAGTTGTAATTTTTTTATTTTTTTAAAGATGGACATTAATTTGGCTTATTATTATTATTATTATATTTATATATATATATATATATCTATATAAATGATATTAGATATTATTTATATGCTTGAAAACATGTCCATAATGAATATAGGAAAATAAATCACATCTAGACAAAAAGCGTTTAGTTGGAAGCATAACCAAACCCATAATTTGACTAAGGATATTTTAAATATGCATTCAGAAAATTCGACAAAAAGTCAATCAAACCCTAAATACATAAATATTGAGTATGAGAGGATCCTAGTAATCCTATAGTCCACGTCTCCATTGTTGGCCTATTAGCATGTGAAACATGTCACTCCCTACAAGCAGACATGAATTTAGATCATGACAAACTGGGTCTCCAAAAGGATAAATCCTTTTAAGTGGATTATAAATTGAGACCTCCTATAGAAGCTCACTAAGTAAGGAGCTTAAAAGAATGAAAGAATGGTTGTTATACTGAACATGAATTTACTATTAACCTACTTTCAGTAACTTTGTTGGTAAACTTCATAGACCAAATAAAAGGGCTCCTTAACCATGTTCAATAAGAAGACACTAGGTAGTATAGTTAAGCGAAAAGGTCCTAATTTGCCTGGTAGTAAATTCTCACAGCCCATAATCGATTAATTTATTACAGAAAGGTAGATGACCGTCGAACTAATAATATAATTTATAAGGTTTTATATCTTGTCATCATGCATACATGCATCATGAAAAGTTCAAAGTCCATGAAACATAATTTCAAATGTACTTTCAGAAACATATCTGCATCACAAATGTACCATAAATGGTCATAACTACTCTAAATGAAAAAGAAACCTTAATATCATGCTAATTATGACAAGATCACATAGGTTCTTTCTAACCATGAGCTTTGACCACTAACTCCCCAATCAACTCCACAAGATATTGAATATCATAAAAAGTGGCACGATGTAAACGAGCTGGCTAAATGC
>NW_018397269.1:4600162-4600665 GCF_002168275.2 Theobroma umbraticum
CCTCTATGAACAGTATATTACAAAAGCAGCACGAAGGCATGGGTATTGTTGTTGACATAATATTGCACCTACAAGAGATGTTTGGTACAAAAACAAGGTCTGCTAAGGTGAAAGCAATCAATACTTTTAAGAACCTTAAGCAAAAACCAGGAGAGCCAATTAGAGATTACATGCTAAAAGTGATCTCTTGTCTCAATGAGGCAGAACTAAATGGTACTGAGATAAATGCAGAAACGCAAATATCAATGATCGTTCATAGCTTTAATTTAACATTTTCACAATTCAAATCAGATTATGAACTGCACACTAGGGATTACTCCTTAAGTGGGCCAATAAATGTCTCTAAAATGTGGAGCTTCTTGATTTGAAAAAAGAAGCTTGAAGCACATGCAGTTTCCACTTCTAAGCCCAAACCTAAGGGTAAAAAGAAGATAGCTAGGAATAAAAAGATTATTAAAGGCTCAATGTAAGCAAAGAAAAGCCCATGAAGAAAAAGACTACTT
>NW_018397269.1:4600675-4601834 GCF_002168275.2 Theobroma umbraticum
CACCAAAGGAAAATGTTTCCATTACGGTATGAAAGGACATTGGAAGTGAAATTGAAAGGTTTATCTTGAAGAAATCTAGAAGAGTAAGCAAGTTATGGGTTTTCTAAATATGTTGGAAGCCTATTTAATGGTTGATTCTACGAATACTTGGATAGTAGATTCTGAAGCCATTAACCATGTTTGTAATTCTTTACAAAAGTTTCAAGAAAGGAGAAAACTGAGTAGAGGTTAGTTTCGGATGAGGGTGGCAAATGGCACTTCATTTCAACATTAGTAGTGAAAGCCATTATTCTTCAATTTTCTTATGGCCTTAGCTTAGTTTTGAAAAATGTTTATTACATTCCAAAGACTTATAAAGATTTGATTTCTATCCTTTGTTTAATAAAGTTTGGATATTTAATTCATTTTAGTGAGACACTCACTATTTATTTGAATAAGGATTTTATTTTTTTTTTGGGAATTATAAGATATAATATTTATTTCCTTGAGCCTATGACTTATTCTATAAATACTATAGAAGTAATACATTTAAAACTGAAAAAGTCAAAGAATCTAGCATAAATCAAAATTATCTTTGGCATCTTCGTTTAGGTCATATCAATCAAAATCGACTCAATAGGCTTATAAAGGATGGTACTTTACCAGACATCGTTAAGGGTCCTTTGCCAGTATGTGAGTCTCATATTGAAGCTAAAATGACTAAAGGGCCTTTCAAGGCAAAAAGTAACAAAATGCCAAATGTTGTAGACTTGGTGCACACAGATGTGTATGGACCAATGAACATAGAAGTTAGAAGAAGTTATTAAAATTTCATAACTTTTATTGATGACTACTCAAAACATAGCTCTGTGTATTTACTACATAGAAAAAGAGAATCCTTTGAAAACTACAGAGAATTCAAAGCCCAAGTTGAAAAGCAACTAGGCAAGCCATTGAAACAACTTCGATCAGATCATGGAGGAAAGCATTTATTAAATGAATTTCAACAATATCTCACTAAGAATAGGATAATTTTCAATTTGTTAGTACTGAGAACACTTTAACATAATGGTGTAGCTGAAAGAAAAAATATGACTCCTTTAGAAATGGTTAGATCAATGATGTCTGTCAGTTAAAATTCTACTACGCAAGTATACGTATCGAATAGGTAGTATATTAG
>NW_018397269.1:4601934-4602040 GCF_002168275.2 Theobroma umbraticum
CAAATAATTAAAATCTGAATTCTAATTGAACTAAAAATTACGCAACGAAAACAAATTTAATTACAAAATTAAAGCAACAAGATAATTGGGCAAACAACAAATCAAC
>NW_018397269.1:4602388-4602494 GCF_002168275.2 Theobroma umbraticum
GTGGCCATGCAATTAAAAGCATTAAGCACAAATCGGAATAAATAATTCGAATTCCCATTAAAGATAAGTAAGAAAGATATTAAAAGTTAGATTACATGTGAGTTCA
>NW_018397269.1:4602699-4602860 GCF_002168275.2 Theobroma umbraticum
TAGGCTCCAAATAACCTAATTTTCGAAATCCCATTAACTTTCCTTATTTTTTGAAACATCGCGCAGTGCTTCGGCGCTACTTCTCCAACACTGCAGCGTTGATCTCTCTGGAAATTTGTATGTGTGCTTCCTTTCATCAACATTGCAGCCTTGTTCTCCCA
>NW_018397269.1:4603052-4603358 GCF_002168275.2 Theobroma umbraticum
ACTTTTGGATTGAAAGATTTGCTCCAAATACTGCATCATGTTCAGTCTTTACATACTGTTGCAGTGGTGACCATGATCCAATCAGAACTGGGCCAATTGGTGAACATAAACATTGTTTCCCTCCTTCTTATAATTCGATTGGTCTAAGAATCACCTCATTTGGAGTTTTTTTAGAAAGAGATATGATCAAAATACTGAAACATATACGAATGAAGCTATCACCATACTTGCACTTATTTTTATCAAATG
Organism: Theobroma umbraticum; assembly: GCF_002168275.2. Taxonomy (NCBI): domain Eukaryota; kingdom Viridiplantae; phylum Streptophyta; class Magnoliopsida; order Malvales; family Malvaceae; genus Theobroma; species Theobroma umbraticum. The sequence continues at coordinate 4,603,302 of NW_018397269.1, forward strand.
AGTCTTTTTCATCAATTTCCTACAAAAGCCGTAAGAGAAATTAGCAATAACTACTCT
>NW_018397269.1:4603492-4603918 GCF_002168275.2 Theobroma umbraticum
CTTAAGCTCCCAAAATGAGTCAAAATAACTCTATATAATAGAGTTATCAATGTCCTATGCTAACCTTCCAATCTCATTATGGGGATATTATACACAAACTGCTGAGTACTTGCTCAATTTTGCTCCATCTAAGGCTGTGTCTAAGAGACCAGGGGAGCTATGGATATGGTGTAAATCATTTATACGTCATCTGTAAACTTGGGGATGTCGTGCACATGTTTTACAGCTTAAGTCCACAAAGATGGAACCAAAGACTGAGATATGCTTGTATGTAGGATATCCAAAAAGAACAAAAGGTTATTACTTCTATAGTCCTCAAGATAAGAAAGTTTTTATTAGTGCAAATGCCATTTTCTTGGAGAAAGAGTTTGTGAGAAATCACAAGCCTAGAAGTAAAATTATCTTAGAAGAATTGTCTGATCTTTC
>NW_018397269.1:4603928-4604551 GCF_002168275.2 Theobroma umbraticum
GTTAATTCTGAAGAAGTCATAACATAGTCTGATTCAAAGGTTGAAATAGAAACTCAAGCTGAACATAAAATAGTGGTGCCTTAAGCTAGTGGAAAGGTTGTGAGACAACTAAAGAGATACATGGGTCAAGGAGAAAACATGATTGCACTCTCAAATGAACTTGAATCTAGCCTTATTACACATAAGGAAGCTATTAACGATGTAGATGCTGAAGAGTGCCATAAGGCAATGAAATCTAAGTTAGACTCTATGAATTCCAACAAAGTTTGGACTTTAGTAGATTCACCAGAAAGGATAAAACCCATAGGGTGCAAATGGATTTATAAGAGAAAAAGATGAAGTGATAGGAAGAAAGAGACCTTTAAGGTTAAACTAGTGGCCAAGGGTTTTACCCAAAGAGAAAGAATTGACTACGAGAAAACCTTCTCATCGGTTCTGATGCTTAAATCTATCAGGATCCTCCTATCCATAGTTGCACATCTTGATTATGAGATATGGCACATGGATGTCAAGATCACATTTTTAAATGGGGATCTTGAAGAACATATTTATATGGCTTAACCAGAAGGTTTTATTAAAAAGAACCACAAGCATAAGGTCTATGAATTGCATAGGTCCATTTA
>NW_018397269.1:4604561-4604896 GCF_002168275.2 Theobroma umbraticum
CAAGCATCTAGGTCTTGAAACATAAGATTTGATACTACTATCAAATCATATGGTTTCCAACAAAATGGTGACGAACCCTGTTTCTATAAAAGGATACAAGATAAAAAAGTTGTTTTTTTAGTCTTTTATGTTGATGACATTCTGCTCATTGGGAATGATGTAAGAATGTTATCAATAGTTAAAGGTTGGCTGAACCAACAATTCAATATGAAGGATTTAAGAGAAACTAACTATGTTATGGGGATCAAACTTATAAGGGATTGTAAGAACAAGCACATAGCATTATCTCAAGCATCCTACATAAACAAGATTTTGGCAAAGTTTGCTATGCAAGA
>NW_018397269.1:4604906-4605820 GCF_002168275.2 Theobroma umbraticum
GGTTTTATGCCTTTTAGACATGGAATCAAACTTTCAAAAGAAATGTCACTTAAAACTTTAAAGGAAGTTGAAAACATGAGATGAATTTTATATGCATCTATTGTTGAAAGTCTCATGTATGATATGTTGTGCACTAAGCCAGATATCTGCTATGCAGTTGGATGGATTAGTAAATTTTAGTGAAACCTAGGTATGAAGCACTGTACTGCAGTCAAGTGCATTTTTAAATATCTTCGTAAAACGAAGAATTACATGCTTGTATATTCTAGAAGTGACCTTATAGCAATAAGGTACACTGATTCAAATTTTCAATCTGATGTTAATTATAGGAAATCGACATTATGATCTATTTTCACCATTGGAGAAGGAGCCATAGTTTAAAGGAGTGTAAAGCAATCTTGTATTACAAACTTTACTATACAGGCAGAGTATATTGCTGCTTGTGAAGTAGCAAAGGAAGCTATATGGCTCCATAAATTCCTTATAGACCTTGATGTAATTTCAAACGCAAGCAAGCCTATTACATTCTGTTGTGATAACAGTGGAGCATGGCTAACTTAAAAGAACCGTGGAATCATAAAGCAGCAAAACTTATTGAAAGAAAGTATCATTTCATTTGAAAAATCATACAACGTGGATAAGTACTTGTGAAGAAAATTCCAACAGAGTCGAACCTTGCAGATCCATTCACAAAGACTTTAACACAAAAGAGTTTTGATGGTCACTTAAAAGGTCTTAGAACGACGGATATGTCATATTTGCTTTAGGGAAAATAGGAGATTGTTAGGAATTTTGTGAATATAGTACCCAAGAAAGCAAGCATATTCTTATGTTTAATTTCATTAAATTTGTAATGAAATTACATTTTGATAATAAGACGAAGAGTTAGTTTTAAGTAAGCATTCATTATCTAG
>NW_018397269.1:4605830-4606066 GCF_002168275.2 Theobroma umbraticum
ACCATGATTTTATTGAGATATTAAAATACATTTGTATGAGGAGTTATACATAAAAGACATGTATTTTAAATGAATCTAAAAATTGTTCACAGCCATACAATAAAGCTAGTCACTTTATTGTGTTAAGGTTGTAGTATCCAAATTACTTCTAACAAAATGAATATAATTCACTTCAAGGGAATAGTAAGTCTCAAATCATCAAAACGGTTAACTTCGAGTAATGACACTATAACATG
>NW_018397269.1:4606076-4614856 GCF_002168275.2 Theobroma umbraticum
ATGTGAGAATCAAATTTAAGTTTAATCATTACTTAAATCTTGATCTCACACTTGTGCATTTGCTTATAGTAAAATCAAAATCTTGATGGATAGTGAACTTGTGTTTAATCTCCTTATAATCTTTGATTTACCATGAGATGATCATCATAAAATGTTGATCTACTCCATATTTTGGGATTATAACATCACTTCTAGTGATTTCAAGAAGATTGGTGATTAATGTAGGCATAGTAGATTGATGAATAAGCTAGATACTCAAAAGATTAGATATAGAGTATTGCATCACTAATTGAATAAAATTTGATACTAAAGGACAAAATTGACATAAAAGGTAAAATAGTAATTTCACCTTTGATCATTGGATAGTTATGAGGTTTCACAATATAAGGTTTGCAATTGGATAAATAATAATTAAAATCAAGTATTGAGTTGTTTCTTATAATTATAGTTAATCCAAGAGTACAGCCATGAATCTAGGGTGGAGTAATTTCACGGTTAATAAGCTTGAATTATTTTTAATGAAATTAAGAATAATTCTAAGGTCATTGAATCTTGGAATATCTATGTCTAAATAGATTCTCAACTTAGCTTCATAGAATTCAACATATTTAAGTTGGAATGCATGTTTTAATTTGATTAATTAAATTGTATACAAAAATGGCAGCTTAAACATGTTTGTCTTCATTTAGACAAGAAAACATGTTTGGTCTTAATTTAGAAAAGAAAATATGTTGGTCTTAATTTAAGATAAAAAAAATATTTTTTGTCTTGATCTAGATAAGAAAGCATATTTGCCCCAATTTAGACAAGATAAAATATTTCTGTCTTAAATAAAGATAAGAGTTGTCTTAAATTAAGATAATACTAGGAGGATTCTTAGAAAATAAATCTAGACATCCATGTTGATAAAAAGAGACTCCATATTTGACTATCACTTTTTTATTTATTATTAATTTTTTTAAATAAATAATAATAATAAAAAAATAAGAGTTACTATTCATTAAGGAGTTTTATTTTATTAAGAATTCTAAATGATAATTAAGGAATTAAATTATTTATTCTTTAATTTTAATTTTGATAATTATGGAGCATGTTTGATGCTTCCATAACTCTAAATAAATAGTCAAGATCAATTTAAAAGTGTTTGATTTTGATTAAACCTTTGTTGCAAGAATTTTAATAATAATAGAAGAAATTGAAAGAAAATAAACGTACGTACTTTTTCTTGAAAAAGTATCAGTCGTCACTTCTCTCTTCCTCCTTCAAACTTTGCCGTATCTTTTTTCCTTTCTCCCATTCTTAGCTAAATTTTTTGAAAGAAAAGTAGCCATTAATTTTAGGAAGAAAAGAGAGAAAATCAGTTGCCATCTTGTAGTCTAGTATTCCACAACTTGTCCACTCAAGGTTCAAGTTGAAAGCATTCTTGAAGAATAAATGGTAAACTTGTTTGGTCAAGAAATCATTCATTAGTGTAATGGTGTCTAAAAATAAGAATGTCAAAATAAAAAGTATGTTTTTTCTTACTTAATATATTCTTTTTTTTTTCTTAAGATGTGATTATGTTACCTGCAATAAAAATAATGTGTGTTTTCACTTGTGTAATAAAATTGCTTGCTTTCTTTATAAAAGAAATTTTTTGAAATCCATGCTTTACACAATCACATCAATCCACTAAGATCTTACTCCAACAATTTTGATCTTTTTATCATGTTTACATGCAATATTAAATGGAAAGAAATCCAAACTGCATTAAGTTTAATCCTAAATAAAAAATCAGAAGATAGGCCTGATATAACATCAAGAGTTTTTAGGCTTAAACTTCGTTATTTAATGAATGATTTGATGAAGAACAAACACTTTGGCCTTGCTACAACTAGTAAGCCAATATTAATCAACTTTAATTTTAAATTTTATATTGAAAAATACATTTATCATTGCCTAAACAACATAAAAGCTTTTTATTATTTATAAATTATTATTAACCTTTCATCATCTAGTGATTTATATCATTGAATCCCAAAAAGGAAAATTGCCACATGTGCATATTCTCCTTTGGCTCCCCCATGATTATAAATGCTCATCTCCTGAAGATATAGACAAAATCATATCAGCCGAATTACCAAACAAACATTTAAATCCTTGCCTGCCAAGCTGTAGTCGAATTAATGGTCCATGGACCATATGGCTCTACGTATCCCAATTCTCCTTGCATAGTAAAAAGATATTGTTCAAAATCCATCCAAAGACTTTTAAACAATAACTATAGTTAATGAAGATGGATTTCAAATATACCAAAGAAGAAATATTCCTCATAGTATAACAACCAAAAACAATATAGAATTAGATAATAGATATATGGTACCTCATAATATTAATTTGGTTGTCAAATATCAACTACACATTTATGTAAAAATTATGGTCAATCTTGGGCTACAAAATACCTATTTAAGTATATAAATAAAGGATCTAATAGACCTTGAGTAATCGTAGAAAACAGTAACTCAAATGGCCAAGCAAACCTGCATAGATTCAACTAGATGTGAGAACCAATAACAAAGATATAATGAAACAGATGAAATCAAAACCTTCTTGGATTGTAGATATTTATCAACATACAAAGCTTGTTGGAGGCTTTTTGCTTGTCCAATACATCATAAAGAATCAACTATTCAAAGGTTAATAGTCCACTTACTTAAACAACAAAACATTTATTTTTATGATAATGAAAGCATATAACAAGTTATACATAGACCAAATATTAATAAAACAACTTTCACTGAATGGATAATTTGCAACCAAGTTAATGAAAGTGCTAGACACCTACTATATGTTGGTTTTCCTACTAAGTTTGGCACTAACAAGAATCTAAATGGAAAAAAGAGAAAATAAGGGAGGTCTATAAGTAGAATAAATTATGTAAACTCAATAGTAAAAGAATTATATTACTTGCATATGCTATTAAATCTTGTTAAAAGAGCCACTAGCTTTGAACATATTAAGGACAATAAATGGGAGCACTTACCAAACTTATCAAGAAGCTTGTCAAGTATTAGGATTGTTACAAAATGATTAAGAATGGAATGATGCATTACTTCAAACTTCTTAGTAGATTTCTAGCAAACAATTAAGACAATTATTTGTGACCATTATTATGTTTTGTCAAATAGCGAATCCTATTATCCTTTAGCAAACTAACCGAAATTTATTTTCTGAAGATATTGAATATAGAATAAAACATGCCTTTGGCATCTTAGAATACACAATTCCATAAGATGACTTTAAAAATTATGTTTTAATTGCTTTGGAAAATCTCTTCAATTAAAATTGAAGTTCATTATCTGAATTTGGATTACTTATGCCAAGCCAAAGAAATGTCATTCATGATGATGATAAACTTATACATGAATAAATGAATTACAACTTATTTAACCTTCAACAATTACATTTATAGTCAATTACAAATTTGAATGTTGAACAAAGACAAATTTATCAATGTGTTGAACAATTAGTAGACAATAATGACGGACAATGATATTTGTATATTGACATGGAGGTATGGGGACAATTTATGTGAAACCCTGAGTTTCATTACTTGAACAAATTAGATAATTAACTTGGTGAGCTTAGAAATCCTTTTGTTGACTTAAAAACCTTGATTTCATCCTTGAGAATTCACAACTGAAGGTCATAGTGCTTTTAGAAAGGAATTAGAATGGAACAATTTTTTCAAGTCTAAACTTGAAAAGTTGACCTCAATGCATAGAGGGTTGACCCTTTGAAAGAAAAACAAGGGAAATGCATACATTATAGTCTGAGGTCGACCCCAAGCCCTAGTTAGTCGACCCTAGAGTGCCCAAATAGCCTGAAATAGGCTTAAAGCCTAAAAAACATGAGACTCATTCATTTTTTTTTTGTTTCTTATGGCACTTCCATCCACGTTTCTCTCAAATTTCACACCTTTCAAGACCCATGAATCTCACTATCAAACCTTGGATTCTAAGTACTAAAGGTAAGGTTTTCCACTCCCAAAACTTGGATTTGATGATTTTTATCTTCTCTTTCTAAAACCTAGAAACTTTTTCTAAGTTTTCAATATTTGGCCAAATCCCTCCATTACAAGCTCACCAAAGAAGAAACATAGGTAAAGTAAGTTGTTCACTTAATGGGTATGAGGTTAGGATGAAAGATTGATGGAAATTATTAGAAATAAGTGAAAATTAAATAAAGTTAAAAATCGGTATTCAATGTATTACAAAATTATTATAGATTTTTGGAGGATATTAATGATTAAAAATCATTTTTAGGTGCTATTAGAGTAGTTTGAATTTATTGAAAAAGTCAAGCTTTCAACGAAATGTGCTAAAAAGAAAAGGCGCACTTCAAGAGGTGGGTAGATACTGTATTTTTAATTATTTTGATATAATTAAGCATGCCTATTCTATAACCTTGCATTAAATTGCATTTCGATAAAGTTTGTGATTTGGACTGCGTTTTCAAGTTGTTTGATGAAAGCTAAATATATTATGTAAATATGCTACTGTGTATTTAGTTTTGAACATGGGGAACTGGCCTTTCAATTGTTTGATACCTCAACTTTGATATTTGTCCATGATTAATTGAATGATTGATGATTCGGGAATTTGGAATGAAAAAATGAATAGTTTGGCATAGACCCTTGTTGGGTTGGCTATAGGTGGCATACTTAAAAATTCACAATGGAAAGAAAATTAAAACTTTAAAAACAAAACATACCTTCACCCATGGATCATCATGATGATATTTTAACACATAGAATGGCATATAAAATCATAAAACTAGAAGCTAACCTTGGTAACATTCTTCTAATCAGAATAACAATCTCCTCAATACAACCTGCGAAGACCACAAAAAGAAAGAACCCTAGCCAATAAAGCTCTTGACCTCCAATGGTAGTACACACAATTTCACTTGAACTTTTCAGCAAACGAGAGAGATTTTAACTATGCTTTTGTACTAGCAAAAGGGGACAACATTTGTCCCTTTCCACTTCTCACAAGGATGGCCAAATCACACACTTGAAAAATTGCTTCAAAACAATTTTTCTTCTTCACAAAGTAGGTAACGGCACACAAGGAGAAAACCCTTCCATTTGCTTTTTAGACAACTCTTTTTTTTCTTTTATATGTGAAAAAATAGTTAAATGTGATTTATATAGCTAGGTCAAAATTAACCTTAATTTGGCAATAAGGCCTTCCAAATTATAACACATTACAATATAGATCCATGACTTAATTAAACTATTTTAATTAAGCCCAATGGATATTAAACTGAAATAATTTCCTTTATATTATTGTAATTTTGGCATTATAATTATAACTATTTATATATTATACCCAAAATTTATTTAAACTCTTTTTAATTTAGTTTATAGAAGTTTACCTAGCATGTGATTTAATTTAACTTAAATCATCACTCTCCCAATTTAATTCAAATGCAATCATTGTATGCGACCAATTAACTTCTTAATATATTAGTAATGGAATTGATTAATGACTTAATTAATTAATATAAATTTTAATCAATTAATTTATAATCAATTCCATAGACCAAGATTGGCATCTACCAATGCATCATAGCCACCCAATTGTTAAAAGAGTCAAAGGGTTCTTTGACAACTTTTTAGTGTACAGTCTATTAGTGTAATTCATTCCCTCATTATATATCTCGAAGATTATAAGAGCTTGGCATAATCTTTACTTTTGTTGACCTCCGTATTCATTCCTGCAGTTATAGCATTAACTTTCTAGATACTTATAAAACCTTTTCATAATCTCAAGTCACCTTGGCCAAGGACTTCAATAAGCCAATATTAACCAAGAACTGATAGAATATGTCCTCTAAAACACTTGAAATGATGATTCCTATCTTGACCACTCATTTTCATTCACATGCTTTGTATTATACCTAAAAGGATTCTATTTAGGCATCTTTGGTTAAGCACTCTTAGGGATGAAATTAAAGCATAGTACTCTACATATAAGACAACCTACTGCCTCAAGTCTAGGGAGTATTTACATGACTAACACATGAAAAGTGTTATGTAGACACTGAAGTGTATTACCAAATGCACTTCTCATGGCAAGTCATGTTTAGTGAACTTGCTCTCCTAGGCAAGCACCAACATTTTAGTTTATAGTATCTCTACTTCAATCTATGAGATCAATTGCCTATTTTCAAAGTAAAGAACACATAATATACCAGTCTCTAAGCATCATTGATGTCTAGTCTCAATGATATATTGACCAAGAAACATTTTGATATTATACTTTGATTCATAAGGATATCATAACTGTAACCCATTATAGTTCTTTTGCAAAGCATATTAATATCGTGGACTTCATCTAATTAGACTTATTAGCCATTATAATTAATGTCTTATTAATGAACAAAAACCTCTAATCATTCAATATGAATGATATCGTTGCATGATTGGAACCAAGCCTTCACCAATCTCAATTGGCTGCAGAGCTCATCCTAACATTCTCCCACTAGCACAAAGCTAATTCCTACCTCATCCATAAATTTCTTTATTTATGGATGTTAATGCATTATCTTTAACATCCTTAATTTTAAGAATCATATTCCTTAAATTAAATATTTCAAAAATTAGCACAATTATGGAACTAATTCCATAACTTATCCTCAGCCAATTAACTAATGTAATTGATCATTTATTGGTGTCAAATTTGGACAAATCCTATGTCTTAACCAAGACAGTGTCTTGCTATAAATAGTAGCAGACATGTCTTAATTACATGGCATTATGGTAATGTATGTTTAGGAATTTAATTCCAATAAAATTTATCCTAATAAACTCTCAAGGAGCTATTCCAAAATAAATTTTCAGGATTTTAGGAGGTGATTTATCCATTCAAAAAATTCAAAAACCATGACAATTATATGTAGGTGGCAAAATCGGTTTTTGAGTCCTTTTGAGATTCTTTGTGACCTAAACATAGGAATTTAACTCTTAATAAAATTTATGCTCATAGATAACCCATGAGACTATTTCATAATAAATTTTTAGGATTCTAGGAGGTGATTTGGCCATTCAAAAAATTCAAAAATATTGAACATTATCTGTAGGTGGTAGAATTTATTTTTGAGTCCTTTTGAAATTATTTGTTACTTGAACTTAGGAATTTAATTACTAATAAAATTTATCCTAATAGATAACTCATGAAACTATTCTGAAATATTTTTTCATGATTTTAGGAAATGTTTTGGCTATCGTGAAAATTCAAAACCATGGGCTGTATCTGTAGAGGCAGTTTTAGTTTTGTTTTTCTTTTGAAGCTATTTAGTGGCATAAAATCTAGAATTTAATTCCCAATTAAATTTTTCTTGATAAACAAGTTATAGAAAAATTACATAGTAATTTTCTAGGATTTTAAGAAATATTTTTAGCTATCAAAAAATTTAAAACCTATGGCTTGCTGCTGGCAACAACGGTTTTAACTCCATCAACTTAATTTTATGAGGGTTTAATTTTAGGGATTTAAATCCTTAAAATTCTTGGCAACAATTTGGATAATTTATGGAACCTTTCCACAAAAAAATCATGAACCAATTGGTGCAACTAATTACATAAATTTAGGCCTTTTTTGGTTGCCAAGCAAAACAAAATTTGATATAAATAATAAGATTAGTATGGCAAGAAGTAAGATTTAAAAAATTCACAATAAAATCTATTCAGAAATCAAAATAACTAGAACATGTTGTAAAGTTTAAAACTTACCTCTTTGTTTCCTACAACACCTGTACATCTTATAACCCTTTCAAACAAGGTATCAATAATTGTTAGACATCCTAATATGTTAAAATTAAGCCATGGATGGCTCTAATGTCATTGTTGGGTTTGGCTATGAATTGCATGCTTGAAAATATGCAACAAAAAGAAAATTAAAACTTTAAAAACAGAATATACCTACACCCATAGATCACCATGGTTATATTTTAACACATAAAATGGTAGATAAAATCATAAAATCAGAAACTAATCTTGGCAGTGCTTTTCTGATCAGAATAGCAGTCTCCTCAATGCAATCTGCGAATACCACAAGAAGCAATAACCCTAGCCAATCAAGCTCCTAGCCTTCAATGGTAGTACATACGATTTCACTTGAACCTTTCAACTAAGGAGCGATATTTTTACTATACTTTGTGATAGTAAAAAGGGACAACATTTGTCCTTTTCCATTTCTCATAAGGATGGTCGAACCACACACTTAAAAATTACTTCAAAAATTATTTTTCTTCTTCTCAAAGAAGATAACGGCACACAAGAAAAAAACCCTTTCTGTTCTTTTCTGACAACTCTTTTTTTTTCATATGTGAAAAAATAGTTAAATGTGATTTATATAACTAGATTAAAATTAAATTTAATTTTGCAATAAGGCCCTCTAAACTATAACACATTACAATATAGGCTTGTAACTTAATTAAACTATTTTAATTAAGCCTAATGGAAATTAAACTTAAATAATTTCCTTTATATATTGCAATTTCGGCATTATAATTATAACTATTTATATATTATGCTCAAAACTTAAGTAAACTCATTTTAATTAAGTTTATAGAAATTAATTACCTAGCATGTGATTTAAGTCTAACTTAAATCTTCACTCTCCCAATTTAATTCAAATGCAGTCGTTATGTGTGACCTATTAGATTCCTAACATGTTGGTAATGAAATTGATTAATGACTTAATTGATTTATATAAATTTCAATCAATTAATTT
>NW_018397269.1:4614866-4615136 GCF_002168275.2 Theobroma umbraticum
CCATAGACCAAGATTGGCATCTAATAATGCATCATGGCCACCCAATTGTAAGAAAAGTCAAAATATTCCTTGACGACCTTTCAGTTTACAGTTTGTCAATGTAATTCATTCCCTTATCATATATCCCATAAATGATATGAGCATTGTACAATGTCTTCTCTTATTGACCTCCATATTCATTCTTGCAATTATAGCATTAATTTTATAAAGACTTATGAAACCTTTTTAATAATCTCCAAGTCACCTTGGTCAAGGACTTCAATAAGCTAA
>NW_018397269.1:4615146-4631910 GCF_002168275.2 Theobroma umbraticum
GAATTGATAGGATATGTCCTCTAAAGCACTTGAGGTGATGATTCCTATCTTGACTACTCATTTTCTCTCACATGCTTCATACCATGCCCAAAAGCATCTTGTTTAGGCATCCTTAGTTAAACGCCCATAGGGATAAAATTAAAGCATAGCACTCCATATATAGGACAACCTGATGTCTCAAGTCTAGGGAGTATTTACACTACCGACATATAAGAACTGTTGTATAGACACTAGAATGTATTACCAAATGTAATTCTCGTGGTGAGTCATGTTCAATGAACTTGCTCTCCTAGAGAGGCACCAACATTCTAATTCCAGGTATTTCTATACTTCAATCTATTAGATCAATTACTTACTACCAAAGTAAGGAATATAGAAGGTACCAGTTTCTAAGTACTATTGATGTCTAGTCTCAATGATACATTGACCAGGAACATATTAAGATTATGCTTTGATGCATAAGGATCTCATAACTGCAACCTATTATAGTTCTCTTACAAGGCACAATAATCTCATAGACTTCATTTAATTAGACTTATAACTCATTATATTTAAAGTCTTATTAATAAAGAAAAACCTATAATCATTTAACATGAATGATATCGTTACATGATTGGATCCAAACCTTGAACAATCTCAATTGGCTACAGGGCTCATCCCAACAACCCTAATATTGGGTCAATTTGTCTTTGAGAAATTTGTGTGATTGATAACTTTGATTTTGTTTCTGTTTCAAATTTTGATTTTGTGCATGATTGGATTCATCCTTTGATAAGAAATGAGGTTTAAATACTTTGATTTAGTTTTGTTTCAACATCTTTAATTTTAAATGGTGATTGGATTCATCCTTTCGTTTAGAAACAAACATTTGAATATTTAGAACTATATATAACAAAATGTTTTAGTGAAGACTGCTTAAGTTATGGACCTGTAGCTAGCGACAATAGTTGTTAGCCAGTGTGCACAATACCTACTTGTGCCAATTGTTAGCCATTATGCACAATGGAGGAAAAATCATTTTATTAAGGGGAGACTTTAGGCAAAATTTGCTAGTTGTTGAATCTGGCCACAAGACAAACTTTATAAATGCCACAACTAACCAGTCAACATTATGTTGTAAATGTAAGGTCTTTAAGTTGAAAACTAATGTGAGATTAAGGCTTGACTTAACTAAAGAATCAAAAAAAGAAATTGAAATATTTGCACAATGGTCATTAAATGTCAGTGATGGAAACCTACACTTATGAACAATACAGGAAAATGATGATGAATCTGATTGTATACGATTACCAAATGATTTGTTACTCCTTATAATCAATGACCTAATCAAAAAAATCATTATGTTGTTTATGATGGTTTCCACAAATTCTATGTAGACTTAGAATACCTTAAACTAAGAGTTATAGTCACACTCTATAATGAAACAGTCAACTCAATAAACATATATGCACTGGAATTAATACCAAGAAATATAAAAATATATTTTAGCAATGACTCAATTTCCCAAGCAACTAATGAGGTAACAAGTTATTGTAATCAACAAAATTCCTTTTCTCATTGAAATTCCCTAGTTTACCAAATCATGCCATGCATTTAAATGTAAGTGTTGTGGTCATGTTGCTTAGAAACAAAACCAAAATTTTGGACTATGTAACGAAAAAAGGCTCATTATCACATAACTAGCTCTTACTATTATTGAAGGACAAATCATTTCCTCAAGTCAAACAAACAATAGATATTTCATTCCATGAATACTTTTAATAGTGAAACATCATAAATGGACATTTGTTTTCATGAGACAACACTTCCCCATTAACTATCTTATGCCATTACAATAAACAAAAGCTGAAGACAAACCCTCGATAAATTTGGCATATACCTACCCAAACTTATTTTCATGCATAGTTAATTATATGTAGCTCTCTTGAGAGTAACATTTCAAAATGGATTGGTATTTTAGCAACAAATGAAAATGGCTCAACCGTTACTACAACAAAAAACGTAGTTTTGCAACAAATATTTGATAATTTGGTTTCAAGCTTGTCACGCTCTTTATCTACAACCAATTGCATATATTTATTCTACTATGCTTTGTCATTCTTGTTTCCAAGATTACATATTATCACATGCTATTTTCTTCTTTTTTTTTGTTCAATGTTTATCACATGCTACTCCCCTAAACTAGGTACTACTAAAACATCTACAATTCTTATATTACTTACAACCATTTATTAATTAAATCTCATTGCAAGATAAGAATGTTAGACTAATTTTTACATGATTTGCACCTTATTTGACAGCCCATATCAATCAAGGTCAGGATTTTACATATCAAGGAATTGATTGATTGTTCTCAACCAGACACATTGCTAAGCTTTGATTTCTTAGCTACTGATGCTTAAGTACATTGGTTTTATCCTACTCAAACAAACACCATAAGTTTACAATTCATAAGAACGTTACAATGTCCATTCCATGCATGTTTAAATTATCCAAAACATTCTTTCAATTTCAAAGTATCTACAAGGATTTTCAATTTTGGATATATTTACGTTACCCAAATAAGACAAATTGTCAACCCTGAATGAACAGAATGAGTTGTAGCTAATGGAACAAGTACATATTGAAAAAATTCAAAGCAAATCCTCTTTGTTTTCACTTGTTTTAGTATTATATGTTCATGATAAACAATGCCCAACATCATGCATAAAATCAATACAATATAACAATATCAACGATGGCAAGGTTTATAAAAAAATTTATAACATTTAATACAATCTTTATTCACAAAGCATTTTCTGTATCCAATAATTGATATTCAACATTTAAAGTTTATTCAAAATTCTATTAACTTTTCCTTTCGATGTCTATATTACATTTTTATTCAATAGTAAGATCTATCATTTTCATTTTTACTCTCCTTAAGTTTATGATGGAAACCATTGTATATTGAATCTTTTTTTTTTTGTAGTCAATTTTAAACTTAATTTTTGTTATTCCCTCATAATTTGCTTTCTTCATGATTATATCATTATTGAACAAAAGGACGCGATGCATTTCATGATTAGAAGTTCAAATGTACCGCAATATCAACCTCAACTAAAAAAAAGATGCTTTATCAAATCAAGAAATTTCATGTTAATGACAAAAAAAAACCTTTTTCAATCCCATTCCTTCAAATATCATGGGTATGTTTACGAAAAAAACTATCTTCCACCCAATCCAAGAAGATTTGAATCCATACCTTACATGTTATTTTAGTTTTGTATCCATTGATCAACTTAATACTCAAATACATAGTGACAAAATTTTGACAAGTAACTTGCACTTCTAACATGCTTACTTTTATTCCTGATTTCGTAACCTGAATAGTAATTATTATTCTTTTTTATATATTTTGCTTCTACTAGAATTTATTGGAGCTTTTAAATCAATGACCACCATTGAAAAGGTCATTTTGCAGAATTGCACAAGTGAGGTCAAGAAACATGACCTTTATCTTGAAGATCTCAAGAATACAAAAAACCACACATGTTTTTCACTAATCAAAACACTCTAAATTAAACTATGCCTTACTAATAGTTTATTTTATTTCTAATAGCAACACCTTAAAAGTTGTTTTATATGAAAATAAAGGTGAAGCGATTGATCAAGATCAGCTTTTTGATGGTGTCATCAATCCAATTGTCATTGTGGCTGCAATAATAGCCAAAAATTACATAAGTGACTATATGATACATACCAACTCGTAAATTGATTTATCTAAATGAACATTTCCTTAATTTTTTACTATTTATACAGATATAATTTACCTTGCTTATTACTCAGCCACCAAATTTTATGTGGATCTTGGCATTCCTGAAACTATGCATCACAAACAAAGGTAATATTTATACATAAAATGATTCATACTAAATTATTTCTAACTATTATCTAAAGACAAATTAACATACATGTATGAAAAAGAACCATTCAGTGTCTAGATCATCGATATGCAGATGCTGCCCCACCAGTTAGTGGCAAAAACAAATGAAATCAAAAACTCAACCATAGTAGATATCACCACTGTTGACCTAACAAAAGTACAGGTAAAAACAATATTCCTCACACCATTAAAACCTTAAGAGAAAAAAAATATATACTAACAACTTAAACACATTCCAAGAAATCAAGTACAAAATCAAACCAACAATTACTAACATTAATTGCTCTAATGGATAATACTATAATTCCTGTAATGAATATAAAATGGCATTCCAATTTTGTGCTAGCAAACATTAATGCATGAATCATGAAGAAAAGACACCACTACCAACGTAAGCAAATAAATATGTTTTTAGATATCTTATTCCCATCATACAATAAACTAACATCACAACATCTTATTCAAATGTCTAGCATTTTTTAATCATCAATACTTGCACAGACTCAGCTTGATGTCCTTAATAAACTTCATGTGGATCTTTCTATTATCATTTTTGGCACCAACACATTATAATCAAAAATTATATTACATTCATATATTTAAAAACTAATATTAACGATGATCAAATGTAAGTGTCTAGAATGTGTTACTGCCTAATGTCTTTAAAATAAAGTATTGTAGAAAAATGAGTTTATACATTGCATGATATGTTCATACATTGCCTAACTGATTTAAAATCAAGCATGATTATTATAAACTTTAATGTAAATGATGTATTACATATGTTTGATTTTAGATACTGCATGTAACTTATTGTGGAAAACCATATTGGACAAATAGGATTGGTGGCCTTTGGTAGGCGAGTAGAGAAGTTGATTGGTGCAACAATCACAAAACTTGCAACATTGTAGGCTATCAATCGGATGACGCTCATTGGACTTGTCAAAGCATTGCTCAACCAAGCAAGAATTTTTAATGTTAACTTAACGAGCAGGGGACTCAAAACAGGAATTGTCAACTACAAAATGTTTGTCTTTGTTGAGTTACAAGGTTAAGAATGGCATAATGCAATTTCTATTGGTGCCTCAGGATCATCAACACCTCCAGCTCTTACCTCAAGATCATCAACACCTTCAGCAACGATAGAATAACTAAGGGAACAAGCTCTACCATCATTAGTCAAAAGCCAAGTAGCTAGAAAACTTTTTCCAGAGTCTACACCACAAAAGTAACATACCACCAACTAAGAATAAAGTTCACCCATCAAAAAATACAAAACTATGTACAATTGATAAATTACTCCATTTTCTAATCCATCATCACTTTAGATCGATTGAGATACTATTTGTTTAAGATTCTTTGTTACTTCTTGAAACTAATTCATTCCATGGCTTTTTTAAAAAGTATTTTTCCTAGAGTTTTAATACCAACTTTGTCACAGCCCAATGCAAATAGATATAAACAAGATTATATCATATAACAAAAATATCACATCAATTTGGCACACTCATGTGCACATAATGCGGAATGAACATATAAAACAAATCTTGAGTATAGGCCATCTTGTGGCGAATACAATCCATAAGCCAACTCATGGCAATCATCCATAATATCATTTATTACATGTCATAAACAAGTCATAATCCATAATAGTCAAATATAAAAAACTGGACCAAAACAAACCCAGTGAAGTATGACTCAAAGTAAAAAGGTTAAACCCCATTAGATACCATATGACCACCAACCAAAACTAATTGTAAAAGTAGCTCCCTCCAAAGGACGGCGAGCTAAGCAATCTATTTGTATGAAATAACAAGTGCATCTTAGATATGTGAGTTATAGATAACTTCTTGAGTTGATACGGGGAAAGGGAATAAGCTAATGGGGAAGAGTATTTAACAAATACACTTTCAAAAATATGCAAATAGATAATCATTCAATCATCAAATAGGCATCATCCACGATACGAATTCAACATATCATATCATTATTCGTAGTATAAATCTACCACATTAGACATCAATGCAATCAAATTGCAG
The DNA here is from genome assembly GCF_002168275.2 of Theobroma umbraticum. Classification (NCBI taxonomy): domain Eukaryota; kingdom Viridiplantae; phylum Streptophyta; class Magnoliopsida; order Malvales; family Malvaceae; genus Theobroma; species Theobroma umbraticum. The sequence goes on from NW_018397269.1 coordinate 4,621,111, forward strand.
AGCACTAACCCAAGGACAACCAAATCACTTAGTGTCGTTACACTTACTAGAATAATCCATTACTTATAGTCAACAACCATTCGTAAAAGGGTAGAACTTCGTTAGCTACCAATATCCAATGAGTCTCGAGAAATTTCTTTTATCGGCTCAAGCTGTAACTCATGCGCATGATGGCTAGCGATTACCCATGCTAGATACTAGTACTTATCCCGATGGGCTCCACCAATCACAATACAACAATTCAATATTCAAAATTCATTCAAATAAAGAGGTGAGTCCAATCAAGTTGAGACATAACATAACCAAAGTCAATCAACCACATTAACAAGTATGAGATAAATTTCCACAAATACCATGGCCTCACTAAAGAGATGTCATTTCTCCCATTAACATTTAAAACCATCAATCATAGACAAAATGAGATGTTTGAGATGATAAAACTTTGAAAAGCTTGTTCACCATGCTCAAAACTACTACATAGTAAACTATATCTATTTAGTTTATAGTTTTCATTAGAACATACTTGTAAACTTTATTCACTTCACAAACTTATTGAAATTCATTCATATGCAAGGTTATAGAATAAGCATGCTTAATTCTACTAAAATAATGAAAAACATCACATCTACCCACCTTAAAGAAGCGTGCCTTGCTCTCTAGCAACTTCCATCAAACACTTGGTCCTTTAAATGTTCAAACTTTCTCCATAACACCTATCATGAAGTTTTCCATCATTAGTACTTGGTTTTACAACATAATCTTAGACTAATAACCATATAATCCTTCTACAAATATTTTTTAGCAACTCATACTCAACAAATCAATAGCTAGTCTAACTCTAACTCAAGGATTTAAGTCTACTATAAGCTAGAGTTTAAGCAACTTTACCTTAGTGAGGTTGAAAGTTTCAAAATCAACTCAAACCTAAGTTTTCACGAGTAAAATGAATTTATGATAATCCATAAAATTTTGAAAATCAAGCCTTAAATTTAAAGGTCTAAAATAGTGAACTTTACCTTCCAATATCTTTTAGAATCAAAGTCTAAGCTTGGAAATGACTTTTGAAAGTTTGAAATTCATAAATTTTCTTGAAAATGGAATTTGAGAGAAAAAGGGAAAAGGGTAGGTAGGTTTAGATTGGCTCATCCATCGATAGATGTTCTTCAGAAACATTTTTTGATTTTGATCTATTGATATATGATGAACACATGTCAATAGATTTAGTCCAGAATGCTATTTTAAAGTTCAAAATCATCCTATTCAACCCTCTAAAGGCCTCAACTTTCAATCAAACACATTTAGTTATCAAAACATGAATTTGTAAGTCAAAATAGTCTAGAATTTAAGTTCAAAAACACCAAATTAATAGCTCACCAAGTTAGGTTACAATTTTAATCTCATTTAAGAAATAGGGTTTCATAATAGCATATATATTATAGTTACTCCCTATATATGATTCATTGATACCATAACTGACCAACTTATTATGATACCTAACTTTTGAATTTTTTTCTACCTCGACAAAATATTCTTCAAGATTACTGTCACATCTCATTTTTTGGAGAGATCATGACTGACACATGGACCTATGTGGGTATAACCCATTAGGCCCAAGCAAGCCTAAATTAATAATGCATAGGCTAGTCATCCATCGCATTCACATACATTTCCGTTCACAATTAAGGATATGCAAATAAACCATCCAGTCCACCATGTTACGAAACTTTTCAACGTAAAGTGTGGTTTCTATGACATTCATATAAATATTCACAATGTCATAACAATTGTGGTCTGGCACACATCCGAAGAGTATATTGCTATGGTTCATCCACCATAATCATATTATCCACATGCACTTATATTATGAGCTTAACATTTATTTACATAATCAAATTCATTATCAACATAGTAGTTTAAAAAGTCAACTCGACACACTATTGAGTGTAATGACAATTGAAGATTGTAAGGAAGGCTCTACCACAACTACCATGAATGAATAGGATCAGTACTCCATAAGTTGCCTAGCCAAGCAAGCTGCTAATCTGTAAAACAAAATAGGGGAAAATAACAGGTGAGTGATAAAGACTCCATGACAAAGACTCCAAGGGCGAAGAGTTTTAGCACAAATCATTAATTTGCAATAAGCATGCATTTTTGCATAATAATAGATTGCTCATTTAAAACCTTGGAAAAGAATTAATTGTAAATCTAACAACATTTTCTCATATTGAGTATCATATTTCACAAATGCATTTATGAAACAAAAGATTGAGCATGTATGGAATCATATGCACGAAAAACAAGGATGTTATATGCTACCGATATTAGTTCCCTTACAAAGGTTAATACTATATTTTTCAATCCCGCTCTCTAGCGTATAAAGATTTTTACTCGAATCATACAATTCTAGGATCTACCATATAACATATTCCATTCTCAAATAGTGAGTAAATAGTCATTCCCAAAATAAGGTTTAATTCAACACAAAATAATACGCATATAGTATAAAAACAATGCATTATCTCACAAATAGGTGGAATTTCCCATCACCAATACAACCGTTCTTCCAAGAACATCAACATTATGGTTTAGGATCTCTCATATTCACCTCATATACCATGTCAATCACTATGCCTCAATGGATTGGGACTTTCGATGTTGCCCCATATACCATCCCTGACATTTTTATGATGGATTAGGGCCTTTCGGCTCTACCTTATTTACCATCCTTTTCTCACGCATGATAAGTTTTGGGCCTTTCAGCTTTGCTTGTATACACCAACCTTTACACAAATCATTCACACCTATTTCAAATATAACATTCACACATTAGCTATATTGAATTAACCTTACACAATAACAAGTATTCATACATCAATGGACAACGTCATGCACAATCACAAAGCCAATATGCATATGGGCTATTATCAACAATTTTTCCATATCAATATCAATCAAGGGATGTCATTCTCCATACACATAATTTGATGCTTACAAGTCGTTTCACCTTATCATATCATGGAAGGATAATTTGAAGAGAAATCATTTGAAAGGGCTTGTCCCCCCTTATTCAAAACTACTACATAGTGATATATTTACTTACATAATACATTGAAAACTTCTTTTCAAAACATTTGGAAAGGTATTAAAAACTAAGGTTTTACTTAAGTCATTTTAAACATGCAATGCTAAATAATCAATCAAAATATACTTACTTTATGTATCCACAATACTTGAAAAGATGTACCTACTCACCTTGAAAAACTGACCTCTATAACAAAGCACAAATCGACTCTAGCAATTCCTTTGGAATCTCGATCATTCCTAAACATTCAATAGTTTTATAATCAATAATCAGTCTAGGAAATGAGTACTAAGCATTCTAAGATTTTTCGAATCTATTCAAATTCTTCTAAAACTAATTTTCCAAACTTAAGTTCATTGTTCTATATATACCCATGTGCCCGAAATTCATAAATCCGTCATTTTTATCTTAGGTGAGCTTTGATGCTAATTAAAATCACAAAACCTTTAAGTTTTGGTAACCAATAGAAAATTTAAACATATAAACAAAATTGTCAAAACCGTAAAATCAAGATTTACAGATTTGGATGTTGAAAAATGTCACTTTGTTCACAAAAAGTAAAAACCAAGCTTTCAATATTCAAAAATGATGATTTAGGTGAAAAATTGGTTTAAAAGGGTTTAAGGTCAATGAAAAATAGAGGAAAGGTGGTGTAGAATGATAAACCCTTAAAAGATGTAAGATATTTATAGTTTAGGGTGTGAAAATACACTTTTGCCTTTTTTATTTTTTTGAAAACGGTATCATTTATCAATAAATCGGGACCATCTATCGATAGATGTCTTTTAGGGCTTTGTTAAAAAGCCCTTTGGTTGATATTTATCGATAGATGGGGCTATCTATGCATAGATCTAGCCATCTATCCATAGATTTTCTTTAGTGTTCTTTTAAGAAAACTTTTCTATATTGTATCTATCGATAGATGAAGAGCATTTATCGATAGATAAGCTTTAGTAAGTAAAAATAAACATTAAAAACTTGTTCAATTGGATTTTTTTTTTTACATCAAACTTTGTAAATCACCTTAATGCATCAAAACATGATTTTTTTTCCAAGATTAAAACTTATTTAAAGTGATCAAAACATGAAACATGCATGCTTGCCTAAGGATTTCTTAACATCATACATCAAGGTGGGATTTCATAATTACCCAGTCATCAAAGACCTACCTTATTGAAGACTCTTCGATCTCCTCTCAATAGCAAGAAATTTTGGAACTTTGCTTACAATTATGCTCAACATTGCCTTAAATTTTTTGTTGACAGGCAGCACTATGAATTGAACACTCTAATGCTAACTTTTGTGTATATACAAAGATCTACAAAAACACACCAACAAATCATAATCCTCATTTTGTTCAAGGGCACTCATATTTTGTTAATTGGATCACAATGGATGTATAAGTTAGAAACACTGCTGATTTTTTTGTTTAAAGGCAATATCATGAATTCAACATTAAAAATGTTGACTTTTGTATATGAACAAAGATATACAAGAATGTAGCAGTAGATCATAATCTTAACTTTGTTTTATAAACATTGACTTTTGCTTAAATTGCTAACAATGAAACCAAACATTATAAATTAAACAACATATAATCATCTAAATTTTATTCATAAGCATTCAATTTTTCTTCATATATGCAAATTGTCACAAACTACACTCTTTCACTTAAGTATGCGATAGTCTGTGCGTCACTTAAGTGGACGCTTCTACACGAGTCAATCGATACTCGATTATATTTGATCAAACATCAATAATAGTAACAAATTAGATTAAGAGAATGCACATCAAAATCTTAAGGCATATCAAATGCCATATATACAACCATTGGATCATAAAAAAGGAAAAATATTTTATTAATATGAAAATAATTACTAAGTAACAAAGACACTCTATTGTCGAGCTATAAGGGTAGCCCTAAATGATTTACCACAAACATACCTTTACCAGTGAGACAGTCCAACAATTTGTCGACTACTTATCCCCTATAAAGAGTTTACGAGATTTTACATGTATTCTATTAATAGCCATTACAACGCTTGAAATGAGAACATTCCTTTCCTAAATGGTCTTTTCCCCCTAAAGACTTAACAAGTATTTTTAAAGATATAACGACAAGCCATTATAATGTTTGAAATAGGGACATTTCTTCAATAAGTACAAAAGACTTAATCTTTTTAATAACTCTACGCTATCATAGTTTAATACAAGATTGGCTCATGACACAAATCAATGCATGCAACTATAAAAAACAACTATAATATACTTTTCCACATAGCAGTCACAATTCTAACAACTTTTTTGCTTATATTTTTTGTTGTCCATGCTTCTTTCAATGTTTTTTATTTACTCTGCGTGCAACGCATGGGGCTAATTCTAGTTATAATGAAAGTAAGCTCCAATTTTTCAAAAAAAAATTCTATCCCATCGTTTTTTTACCATAACATTATAAAAATATCAATATTCATCAATTGTGTAAAATATCTAAAACCTATATTTATAAATATGGATGCATTAAATAACAATCAGTGAAATATTTTTTTTATAATTATTAGTAAGCTTTATTCAATTTATAAATAAAAATATAATTGCATTGAATGATTTCATTAAAATATATTTTTTAAATTTTAAAACTATTGAATAATTTAAATATTAATATTTTAAATTAATTTTTTTAAAATTAAATATTCATATTTTTAATTTTTTAATATTTTAAGTTAAATATTAATATTCATCAAACTTATTATGATAAGTTTAGTATAAAAACAATTTTTCTATTTTCCAAGAAAATGTGTTATGCTTCTAAAAAATGTAAGACATCTTACGTGCTAAATGAGTATTTTTCTTGTTGATCCATAAAATATTATCCATCTTAAATAAATTTTTCATCTTCTAAACAATAATAAGTTCTGAAAAAGTTTTTCAAAAAATATTTTATATCGAAGCGAACAGATCCTAATATGAATGTATTTTTCTAAATCTGATTGTTTTGTTTTATTTTTATTTATCTGGCAACCTGTTGATTATATTTTTATAATTTTTTTTAATTTTATTATTTGACATTCCAATAACTTAGGTTTATTGTAGCCTTATACCGAAAAATTGACCCGGTTTTTTAACTCTCCAAGCGGGTGATGCTTATGTGCGCATTTTTCTAAAGCTGTCGTATTCTTTTTGTTTTAATTACAAGACATAAACCCTAAACCCTAATGAAGATAACTTCTTCTTCTTCTTCTTCTTCTCCTCTTTTTTGTCCATAGAAACGAAGTCCATTTCCGGAACAAAAAAAATGGCGGGCTTTGAGCAATCAAAAAACATGTACGATGTGAGATTGAAGCCTCTGATGCTCCGCAGTCTGATGAGACAATATGTTCCTGACGAGAAGCATCCTCTCAGTCTCAACAGCAGCTGTTTTGAGCTGTCAAAGGTGGTTTCTATCGTCCAAACTCACCGACTCTTATCAGAATCGTACCCCCAATCCATGGATGTAAAGCTTGTTCACAGCTGGAAATCGGCCGTCGATGATTGGGTCAATCGCTTATTACTGCTGCTCTCTAGCGATATGGTTAATTTCGATTCTTTCTTTTTTATCTTTGAGTATTTTAATTGTTGTTTCTTGAAGGAAATTATGCAATGTGTATAGCATTATGTGATAGTATACGGTTCAACGTTTCATTTTCCTGTTTAAAAAGAATGGTCAGTGATAATGGAATTTTCTGTTTGGTCTGTTATTTCACACATTGTTCTTCAAGGCAGCAAATTAAACAGTGATTCCAATTCTGAGCTGGGAGTCGACAAGGCATCCGTCTGTTTATTTGTTTACTAATCCATGCACAATTTTTTTTTAATAGTCGAAGCCATTAAATGGTGAGATTCCTTTGATTCGTGAAGAAAAAGTGTCTAAATTCATTTAGTGAGCTCCACTTTATTGTCGTTCATTCTTAATGATAATTCGTACCTCTACTTCAAAATTGTTTCACATTGCCCCCAATGTTCTCTTATTCAATCTTATGTAATTCTCTCTAGTCAGATAAATGTTGGTTAGGCATCTGTCTGCTTGGGGTTACTTGTCAAGAGTGCAGTTCTGATCGGTTTTTGTCGTCATACTCTGTTTGGCTCCACAAGCTTCTATCACATATTCAGGTATATTAAATAAAATACATGTATAACCGTTGTTTCTGCCTACATATATTAGCTACTTTATTCCAACTTCTTGCAAGTGAGTTATTGTTTATTTGTGTTTGCTTAATTTATTTTCTAAAGACTGCTGATGTGATCATATTTCTCTGATAGCTGGTGGTGGTTTATTATCATGATATATATATTTTTTGAAATGTTCTAGTATCATTTTTTTGGGTACAATTCTGGATATCATGTTTTGATCTATGAAACATTGCTGTTTTACCATGTGAAGTTATTTCAATTTTGTGGTAGTACATTTCACATCCTGTATTTGAATGCCATAATTCTGTTGAGCAGACACCTGCAAGATTTGTGGTCGTCTGAATTTGGACTACTTTTAGAGAGACAATAATTCACGGTTAAAAATTGTTGCATTCTGTGACTGAGGATCTAATATTTATATTAAGTTGAAGAGGTTTGGATGATGATATTCAAGAGATTACTGTGAGGAAGTGAGTACCAGTGCACTATTTAGTTTACAAACATACAGAGAAAAGTTGTAGGTCATGCTGTGATGAGATCAAAATCAAATGGTGGTTCGGATTTTTGTTGGATTACGTGTTAGTAGAAGGTAGCAGGTTAGCTCTGAAGTTTGTAGGGTTGATGCTAATGAATCATGATTTGTTTTTTATTCTGTGAAGTTCTTGCAGTTAATGATCATGGATTGTGTTTGAATTTTTTGAAATCTTGGATTTGTTTTAACATTTAATTGTATTATGTGGTGTGCACATATTTTGTTACAAATCTTAATATGTTCTTAAATGTAACATGACCTGGCATGTCATATCCTTTGTTCCAAACAGTCTCCAGCAGATTCTCAACTTGTGAAGGTTGCTTCTTGTACAGCAATATCAGTTCTATTCACGAGGTCAGATATTTGCTGTTCTTGGCAACATAAAAATGCATAGTATATGTTGGTACTTGCATATGCATATGTAGACATGTATATATGTACATTTCAATACATTGGTTTTTAAATATAAACATGTAACATTTGTGCTGTTAGTTGCTCTGAATTTTGTACCTATCCATATTTTTTCATTAATAATTTAAAAAGGGGGGAAACTATTGCATTTGAAGGTTAGATTAGTAACAAGAACATTCCAATATTTATTTGAAGTTAATAGGTATTTAGTATTATCAAGTGATGAGGGAGTCTTGGAACTAGTCAAGACGTGTGTGTGTATCTATACATTTGGATAAATGAAGAAAATGTTACACTAAAGGCACCAATGCATCATTGTACAAGGCTAATTCTTGCTAAGCAACTTATCTACAAGATCCAAAAAGCAGCTGAAAGAATTAATTTTATCACTTTTTTTCTTATCTGCACAAGAATTGATGCTTTTCCAAGCCACCCCACTTTTAATTGAACCTTTCATTATCTAAGTAATTCCTAGCAGTTCATTCACCAAGGAACAAAGCTGTCTTGCCTAAAAGCAACTCAACAAAAGATGATCGACTTGGTCTGCTTCAGTTTTACAGAGAAAGCATCTCTTTGGAAGAAATTTCCCTGCTTTTGGAGGTTTCCACTTTTTAGATGTCTTCCACAAGATGCGACACAAGCAGCAAAAAAAAAAAAAAAAGGCTCCCTTAGTTGGGGCCTTTGTCTTCCAAAATGATTCTAATAATATGTAATACACCCTCTGTCCTATAAATACTTTCTTGATTGTGTACTTTTAGTTGTCCCAAATTAATTTCTCCTTTGAAAAGGTAAAGAAAAATCATTCTTACTTTTCCTTATTACCTTTAACTATAACTACTTTCTTCTCTTTTTTCAAGTCAAGGGTAATTTTGTTAAGAAAATTTATAGTCAATGAAATTTATTGAACTTAACATTCCTTAAACTTTGTGCAAACTCAAAATCAGGCATTATATATGTGACAGAGGAAGTACATCTTTTAGTATTATCCTTCGTGAGTTGTTGATAGAAAAAATTCACCTCAAAGCTTCCTTTTTTCTTGAGTCTCCATCAAGGTGAGTCTTCTCTTTTCCCAATCCATATCTAGTTACAAATTGATCAAAGAAATTGATGAAACTCTAAAGCTTCTGATCTTGCATGTTTCTTAAAACATGAACATTATATATCAACTGCCCTTTAGATGTGGACATTGGCTATCTAAGGTCTCTTTATCTCTTGTGAACATAAATAACTCCTATAATTGATCTTTCGAGGGTTAATGCCTACAGCAAACACATACAGAAAAGAGTTAGAATGCACACTCCCCACCTCAAAGGAAACGTGTACTAAGAAGTTGTGCCATCCCTTTTAATCCACTTCTAAACTTATCAGAGTTACCTTGTCTCCTTGTAAATCCAACCCTTATGTGTGTCTTTGTAGTTTGCAACCCTAGAACTCCAAAGATTTTTTTTTTCGTTTCACCATAGATCTCCATTGCTGTTTTGGAGGAATAACTTGATAAAAAAGGAGATAAGAGATTTGATTCCAAGCCATCAGCATCTATTGTTTGTTTGACCACACTGTAGTTAACTAAACGGAACATATATTCGTCAGCCACTCCCTCAAGAAACTTCTTATTGATTTTTTTCAATTCTTTAAGCTACCAAGAAAAAATGGGAAAAAGTGCGTAAAGGAAATGGGGATGTTTGAGAGGGTGCATTCAATAAGAATTAGTCAATTACCTTCTGTGAGATAATGTTAATCATTTAGCTCTTCAAAAGTTCCATCCATCTTATCTTAAAAAATGCCAGCAAATGATGTGGAGATTTTGGCTAGTTGAGAAGAGTGAGGGATTGGTAAGATGCAAGACAATGTGTAAGATGATAACTTTTAGCATAGATGGGGTCTACTAAAGGAAAGCAATGGAATACTTTTGGTTCAGCTGGGTGTACTATGGTCTTATTTATGCTGAAGTTGAAATGCTCACATTTCCATAGTATTTGGTTTCTCTTTAACATGTTTCTGTTTTTCCTTTTCGGATAGTGTTGGCATCCTAAAGTTTGGGCATTACTTTGTTATTTTTTTTTATTGTTTATCCTCCCAGTTCTATCCTATTTCTCTGCATCGTTTTTATATCTCCTGGCACTTGGCTTGCCCTTCCCTTTTGGCTTCTTTGAATGTACTGTGTTCACCCGGGCAAAAGATTTCACATCCCTGCTCCAAAAAAAGTAGGCTTGTGGTAGGTTGTATTGGAAATTGCAGGGTAATTTGTATTCTCATATTGAGATATATGTCAATTTAGGCTTAGGCTTACAGAGTTTAATTGAGGTATCTCTGGCTTTTGAAGTCCTTGATGTGCCTCGACAAATTTTAAATATACATCCAATGTTAAGAAAAAGAGAAGACGAAGAAGAGGCCACATTTTTGTCTTCTACCTCTTATGATGATAAGTTTCATAGCTTCCAACTTCACTCTTGGGTTCTAAGGCCTTCAGCCTTTTGGGTAGTGTGTATTTGGGTTGTTCTTACTGCTACCTGTTTTTAGGAAACTTGAAATTGGGCTGTGGAAGCCTTAATGCTTTTTTTTCTTTTCTGTTATTCTGTTTTTGTTTTTTGTTTTTTTTTTGGTT
>NW_018397269.1:4632010-4634024 GCF_002168275.2 Theobroma umbraticum
ATCCCCCTTCATGTGAAACAAATTGTGGTGTTGCCACCAGCTTGGCGATGCCAAGCGGGAAGACCTAAGAGGAGAAGGATTCCATCGGTTGGTGAAGGCAGTCGAGCACGGAGATGTTCGCAATGTAATAGGAACATGCATAATAGATAGAATTGCCCATCCCCATTTGCAGTTACATCCACAACACCGGCACCAGATCCAACTCAATCGGCACCTCTACGAGTGCGATGACCAAAAGCATGTTCAACTTGCAAGCAAACTGGTCACACACGCAACAACTGTCCAATGCGAAGGACAATGTCTGAAAATGTTGGGTGTCTTCTGGAAGAAGACATCTTGTCGTTGTAATTAAATCTGTGAGCCATGTGCAATACCTTTCTCAGAATTTCATCTTGCAGTTTCTTACATTCATTTAGAATTGTGTTTGTTACTTGATTAATTTTTCCATTTAGGCAAAAATTAAGTTGGATTTATCCTTCTGTAAAAATTAAATTTGTAATAATTTCATGTATGAAGTCAATTTTATATTAATAACTTGTATTACGTTAAAATAAAATAATATCAAACGATTGTGTATGCATTTATAAATGGTCCAGAGACATTGAAAGTCCCTATATTGGTCAAAAGATTTTGGTTTATGGGGTCACACGCTAAGTGCTACCAGATACATGGTGTGACACGGTGAGTGGTACCAAATTTATTGGGTTACGCTGACTGAAATGAGAGTTATGGGGTCACACGCTGAGTTGTTATGTTAGTCAAGGTTGATACGCAATGCCCAAATGTGGTGACACACCATGACCTAGTGGGGTGACAAGCCATGCCCTAGTGGGGTGATAGGCCATGCCCTAGTGCGGTGACACGTCATGCCCGAATGCAGTGACACGCCATGCCCCAGTGGGGTGATAAGCCATGCCCCAATGGGGGTGACAAACCATGCCCTAGTGGGGTGACAAGCCATGCCCCAATGGGGGTGACAAACCATGCCCCAGTAGAGTGACAAGCCATGCCCCAGTGGGGTGACACGACATGGCCTAGTGGGGTGACATGCCATACCCCAGTGCGATGACACGCCATGCCCTAGTAGGGTGACATGCCCTAGTGAGGTGACAGGCCATGCCCCAATGCGGTGACACGCCATGCCCCAGTGGGGTGACAAGCCATGCCCTAGTGGGGTGACATGACATGCCCCAGTGGGGTGACAAGCCATACCTTAGTGGGGTGACAGGCCATGCCTCAGTGGGGTGACATGCCATGCCCCTGTGTGGTGACACGCCATGCCCGAATGCAGTGACACGACATGCCCTAGTGGGGTGACACGCCATGCCCCAGTGTGGTGACACGTCACGTGGTTGCAGTATTATTTGTGAAATATCCTTTATGAGAATAGTTATTTGTCACAATTTCCTTGGGCTTTTAATTTAATTTACATCAGCAAATGATTATTGCACTTACTATGCCCGAATAGAGAAAAAAAACCTATGTCTAAAATGTAAGAATATTATTAAAAAATTAATAAAATTAATTGTATAAAAAAAAACTAAATACTACTTGAGATATGTTGGTGGAGGGGTTTAGGGTTCGCTGTCTAAACTGTTGGTAAAAATTTTCACAGTGTATTGACGCTGCATATTAGCAATCATATTCTACTTAACTCTGATCAGTTCTGATTGCAAGATGTCGTCAATGTACCCAATGGTGAACATACTGCAGTTGACATTATCATTCTGATGATGCACTTTAGCTTTAGGCAAATGAATTTTCAGTGGCATCGGTGTCAAATCTTATGTCTATCGATGAATTTTCTTGAAATAACCTGCTTTGTGGCAGATGATTGGGAGCATTGTCGTCAGGGGTGTCATCTGAGTAGCATGCACTCCGTTATCCTTAGCAGCCGAAGTTCTTGTGGAGTCCACAACCTTGATCGACCACCTGACCAAGTCGATCTTCGCTACCACCTAATGCCCACCCACATTGCAAGGGGCGAGGATGAAATCGACATCTTCCCATTTTT
>NW_018397269.1:4634124-4646127 GCF_002168275.2 Theobroma umbraticum
TTTTTTTTTTTTTTCTGAAACTCCTCAAAAACTTTGTACTTGTGATTATGTTTTATTGCTTATTAAAAAATAATTTTTGCTTAAGAACATGTCATTTAGAACATGTTGTATTATTATGTGTTAATAAACTTCAGTTAAATATTACTTGATTCTTCTTGTAAATGAACAGTTTTCCCATTAGGGAGATAGTAGCTCATATTCGAGAATATTAAAATGCATTATTTCTTTCTCTTGCCTGCATGTGTATTTGCATGCATATAGAGGCAACTTCAGCTGAAAACTCATTTTTGAACTTGGGAGGGATCATAGGTATATGCTAAGTACGGCCTTTTCTTTTATTTCCTCTTCTTCATAGTCTTTCAAGTTTAATTTACCATCCTTGTTTTGTCATGTGCAGGAAGGAGCAGCTAGTCTATTGTATACCATTATAACTTTCTTTCCAGCTGCCATCCATCATCATTATGACAGGGTAAGTTTTATTTTCATTATGAGACTTCCTACTCTTAATTGGTGTAGTTGTAATATACAAGCCTATGAAGCATGAATATGTCACAACCCCCTCCATATCCATGTTGTATCTGTGTTGGACATAAGACATGCTTTATCAGATATAGAGGATACAGAAAAAAGTAAAAAGTAATTTAGTCATGAGATGACATTGTGGTGACACGTTGAGGACACTGGATGTGACAGCTTGTTGAAAGGTTGTTCTGGCATTGAGAGGTTTCTGGCAGCTTTGGAGGATATCCATTGAGTAAAATGGATGGAGGGTGGCAGTTAATGTTAGGTGGTAGTGAAATTATACCTTCAGTAATTAGGAGTTAAAAGAGTTTCTAACCAAAGAGGGAGAGGTAGTTCGGTAGTTTAGATGATTGCTGTGACTGAGTGGACTTTGGCTGACTGTTCAGTTAGAGTGTTAAGAAGAGGCAGATATTGGTTGGGTCTCCATGTTATTGTCAGCTTTTATGTTAACTTTGGGTTTTCTTTCAATTACAAAAAGAATTTATGTTATTTCTAGTTTTGTTGGGTCAGATTTAAAATGATGGGCCTTTTAAATTGTAATATAATCAAAGCCATACATACAAACATGTAGATAGAAGAATTAATGTTTAGGCTCTAGGTATGTTTCTTATAAAATTGATTATAACTTGTCATAGGTTCACAGTTGACTATTCATGGCAGTTCATTAATGAGATAATGTATCTGAAGAAATCAACATCATTTGATTATTGCCAATGTGGATCCATGATTTGACAACAATTCTTTCATTGCATCACAGAAGTTATGGTGTATTTATTGCTACTCGTTTGGTCCTTATATCGGGCTATGATAACACCTTAACCTAGAAGCATGTATCAGAAAATTGTAAAAATTTCAAAAATAAAAATATGTTTGCTTGTTATATTTTAAATGATGTGTGAGGGCAATATATGATACTATGAATGATGCCATCATATGAGTCCCATAGGTTCAAATTGACATGGCAAAATCAAACCTCAGTTGCTTTAAGCGTACTTGCAAACTGATGTAAGAGAAGAATAGAAAGATTTCTTTTAACTGAATTGTGCCTTAATACAATCTTTAGGTGTCTTCTGCTAATAAAGTTACAATGCACTGGTGTAAAATAACTTTTGCAGGCTGAAGCTGTTATTGCTTCAAAAATTCTTTCAGGGAAATACAGTACTAAAACATCAAAGGTAGCGTGTTTCTTTTCTCCTGTTCTATTCACTGTTGGCAAGTAGAAAAAGAAACAAAAGGTAGCAAGTATATGCTTTCTGCTGTTACATTTTTTTTCTTTTCTGACTGGTTCAAACTTCAGAAACTTGGTTATTGCTTAGCATTACTTCCAAAATCGAAAGGAGATGAGGATAGCTGGTCCCTAATGATGCAGAAAATTTTGTTATCAATAAACGACCTCCTGAATGATGCTTTCCAAGGTGTAGAAGAAGGTAAAATTTAACACCTTCATGGATAAGCCGCTGGTTGGCCTTAAGGGTAATAAATAGATGGATGTGCTTTTAATAACTTGCAGAAGCTAAATCTGATGAAGCTAGGAGATTATTGGTTCCTCTGGGAAAAGATCTGCCATCTCCTTTAGGTCATACCCCATTAGAAGGTGCCTCTCATGAGGCAACAAGGAGTTCTGAGAGATTGCCTGCATCAACTGTCTCTACTCTGATATTTTGCTGTTGTAAAATGCTTACAAGTTCATATCCCATTCAGGTATTGTTGAAATTCAGATCCATGAAAATGAAGCTTATTTAAATTATGGCCTTGAAAGATTTTTCTGACTTCATTTTTATTAAAAGAAAAAATTATAGATGCATTAGTCATGTTTTTCAGCAACATTGTATATTTTGATTAATAGGTGACTGCTCCAATTCGTGCCATGTTAGCTCTTGTTGAGAGGCTGCTGATGGTTGATGGTTCTTTGCCACACACCATGTTGCCCTTTATGACTGCCATGCAACATGAGTTAATTTGTTCTGAACTTCCAGTCTTTCATGCTTACGCTTTGGAACTTCTCATTGCAATTATAAAGGGGATGCGCAGGTTAGAAAGAACAAGTTTCTTTTACTACAGTGTTTTCTTTAGAATAATAGTACTCCCTCTGTCCCATTTATTTGTCACATTTTGACTTTATTTTGGTCTAAATTTTGTAACTTTGACCTCTATTATTTTAAATATTTTAATTTATTAAATTTTACAATATACATTTATATATATGTAATCTAAAAGCTACTTCTTTTAAGTTTTTTAGAAAATATTTATTCATATTTTTATCAATGATCAATTTTAATAAAATGAGGTCAAAGTTAAAAAATTTAGACCAATAAAAGTAAAATGTGAGAAGCTTATTGGGATAGAGAGTAGTATATATGAGCTTTGTTTTTTGGGTTTGGAGTCTTTGATCTACTATACTTCAATATGTTGTGACTTTATTTTTTATTTTTAACCTTTTTGCTTTTTAGGCTTCATTTGATTGATGTTTTTGCTATTTGCTTTTGGCTTTTTGGCAAAAAATGAATAGAAAGCAAAAGGAAAAAAGAATGCATAGAAAAAAAAAAAGCAAATAGCAAAAGCATCAATCAACTGGAGCCTCAATATGTACTGTCAATTGCTACTTCCTCCTAATATTTCAATAACTAGTTGAATTTCTGTAAAATTCTTTTTGAATGGCAGGGTGCTCATTTTGTGATTTCTTTCTCATATAATTCTCTTTTATGCTTTCTTTCTGCTCAGAATTCTTGGTCAGACTTTTCCCCTTGGTTATCTCTTAACATGTTTTGTCTGATCAAAGTCAGAAAGGCCTGGTTTGAGTAAATAATGTATTCATCTGCCTGAAAAGGTTTTTGTTAATCTCTTTTTACTATATCCTGTCTGGCTTTCACATGGGCAATAGACTAATTGTTGTTGAATGTCCTTCAAAATTTAATTCCAGAAGCTGTAGTTGTGGTGGTCTACAAATGACAGATCAATATGGAAGCTCATTGAATTTGGTTTTATGAGAGATCAGTGAGGCGAGGCTTGGTGTTCTCATTTATAATGATATCAGTAATTGAATAGGCATGGAAAACTAATACTAAATAAGATCGGCACATCATTTGTGTGTGGAAAAAGCAGGGTACAGCAAGGTTACCTTTCTGATTAATAGGATTTACCTTTTAATTTATTTCTTGTGCCCCTAATTTAAGAAAATTTTACTTCTTGGACATTTGGAAATGGAACGTTTCCCTAAAAACTAGTTTTTAAGTAACTCGTCTCTACCTGTTCTATTTATGAGGATTGGAAGATTGAACCTCCGAGGTTCAGTGAATGTGATCATGGTTAGTTTTTGGTGATAGGGCCTTTGGAATAAGGGATCTATTTGTCATTTTTCATTTTGGTGACTTGGAAATTTTCTTATATTAATTGCAATAGGAGGAGGCCACATCTGGTTTTATTGGCCAAGTTTATCTCTAAATTCCAAAAGAGATGTTGAGCAATGCACCTTAGTGGAATATGAGAAGAAGAGGCATTACCTTCTTTAAATGTGCTTTTAACCTTGTTAACCATTTGCTCTACTCCAAAACCCACTGCTCGTTCTTACCTTAAATATTAGCAGAATATATGGTAGCATCCTTAAGAAATCATCAATTTGCCCCTTGCCCAAATTTGATTTTTGTAAACATTCTGGGAAAACCTTTTACACCTGTTTTTCTCAGCTGCTACTTGTAATCTAATTTCTATGTTTCTCTTTGTTTTCTTTCTCTATTTCTAGAGATATCTATTGTCCTTATAGATTTCATGCCTGTATGATTTGTTGGTCAATTTGAAGAGTTCACACATATGCTTTATTGATACCTTGATTTTATTTGCAGGCAACTATTACCGCATGCTGCATACGTTGTGAGACTTGTTACAAGGTATTTCAGGAGATGTGCACTGCCAGAATTGCGGATAAAGCTCTATTCAATCACTAGGATGTTGCTTATATCAATGGGTGTTGGTAAGCAGTATTCTCTTTGAATATCCTTATAATTTTTCACCCCTATGATATCAAATAGCTGCCATTACTGTTTTCTTCCCTTGTTTCTTTCTTGGGTCTGATTAATGGCTAGTTCCTATCTTCAGGCATGCATGTATTTCCAGTCATTATTTTGATGTATAAGCTGAAGCTAAAGTAGCATGCTGTTGTCATTCTCTTGATTCGTAATTGCCTCAAACTCTAGCCCCTCCTTCCGAATTTTAAATTTCTGCAGGGAGTTTTTACTCTGCTCATATTAGAAATTCTCTCCGGATTGAGAATACTTCAAACTGAAAACTCAGTAAGGGATGAAAAGAAAAAGCGAGAGGTAGCAGACCGTCATGTACTAGTGTCAATATACATATCTGATTACTAAATGTGCAACCTTAGAATGAAAACCAGTTACAAACTGCCTGAAGGATTGAAACTTTATGTGGCCATTGATTTAACTATTAGGTATCTGATGTAGAACAAGTAGGGAGGAGATAAATAATAGACATTTAGAGGGAAAATCAGAAATAAACTGAAGGAAATTGGCAGAGAAATCGAAGAACTAGGGAGAGAAAAAACCAGAAAGAATCAAGAGGGAGAAAATCATGATACTCAATATCTCAAAAACTTCACATATTCATCATCCAGAAACCTGAATTCAAAATAGCATAGGTACTTATATTATAGTTAAACCCAAAACCTTAATAAAATGCAAAACACCAAATGTGACCCTAAATCCTAATACTTGGAAAAGAAGGTAAATACTAATTAATATGAAATAACCTAAATAATCTAAAATAGCCTAATTAAAGTTAAAGATTACAATAAAATCCATAAATTATAAAATAGAAGTCCTAGATAATGTAATCCCTTAAGTAGCATATTTTCATCCTCCATCAGCATCAAGTTGCAGGAGTTTTAAATGTTATTTGAAATTTAAGCCTTTCCCTAATAGAGCAGCACATAAAAAATGTGAAGAAACAGATATGACTGGACATCTGAAACCCTTGTCCTCTCCAAAGTAGAACTACCCAGGGCATAGTGTGCAGCCATGTTGCAGACCTAGGCTGGTCAATGAGTAAAGTAGAAAGAAAGGAGAGCCTGTACTGTTGTATGCTGTTTTAATACTTTAATTATTTTGAAAACCTGCAGAGATAAATTTTTATCTTGGATAAATAAGTTTCTCAAATTTGCAGCACTAATATATATCACTGTATAGTAGAGTATTTCACAATAGTTGTGTTGAGGCCATTGATGGCCACATAGTGGGCCCACGTATCTGTTAATATAGTTATGGCTTGCAACTACAGCAAGCACTTTCTTATTTTTGGCATGCAAAGATTCTTATGCCAATATTGTCCTGTTATCCCCTAACTAATTGGATATTTGTATTTGCTGTTGTGGATGCATTTTTTCTTGGCTGGTTCTCCTTAGCAATCACTTTTCATATTTTTATATTAATTTAGATCTTTGTTGGGTTCTGTATATTTACTGGTGTTGCTTTAGAATGTAGTGCACTAGGAGTGGAATGTGGTTAACAAGGTTGTGGCTATATTCTGAGAAAAGGAAACAAAGAAAAACCTCTGGGAGGAACTTTTTCAGCATATGAGATCACATGTTGATATGTGTTAATAATGTGATTGAATGTAAGTTTTCAATATTCCTTCTGAAATCTTGAAGGGGAAGTGTTCATAATGTTCTAAAATTTTCTGACTAAATGAGGTATGTTGGAAGGTTGGTGATGGCCTTTTTTTCTTTGTTCTATATAACTCTTTAGATCTGCTAAAACACGTGCTGTGTTGGAAGTGCATTAGAATTCTAATGGTACATGAGGTAGATTGATCTGTTTTCCATAAGTCATTTAGGACTGTAAGAGTTTGTGGTGGATTAAAATTCATGATTTCTCTACCATAGTTGCCATCTATTCTAATGGAAATGAGCTTTGGTCCGAATTACTAATATGCAGCCTTTTTGTTCCTTTTAAACCAGGGATGGCAATATATCTTGCACCGGATGTCATTGACAATGCATTCAATGATCTGAATTCTTTTGGTGATGAAGATGCTGAAACATCCCCTACAAACATAGGACCCTCTACTGGAGCTTCACCACAGCCTAGCAATAGGAAAAGAAAGCATGGTACTAAAACTGGATCTGTTGAAGAGAAACAAACAATTAGTTCAGAAGTGGAGGCACCGAATACACATCAAACGACTCCAATTACTGTAAAAATTGCTGCACTTGACACTTTGGAAGTTCTTCTCACAGTGGTATGTGAACTACATCTGTATTTGCAGAACATGTTCTGTTATCTGCTTTGAATCATGAGTGAGAATCAAGCAATTCTCATACATTTGAAAACTTTGCTAGCATGCACTAATTTTTTTCTTTTTAAAGTTTTATAGGATAAGTTCTCAATACGCTAAATGTGCAGAAAAAGAAGTGAACTGTTTTTTAGAGTTTTCAAATGATGTATAAAAGTTTGGATTAATGGAATATTAAAAAAAAAGAATCACAAAACCATCTTTAGTGTTTTTATATAATAAGAAGAAAATACATAAATTTATATGTTGTTTATTTTTTATAATGTCTATCATAGAAAGGTCTTGTTTTTATTTTTTATTTTCTGCAGTTATGTGATATATACGAACTGAAGTTAACTTCTTTAGTTAGAAGTATATGATAAATCTAAAATTTATTTTCTTTGTACATATTGTCTATCTTTAAGAATTATAGAAACTAATGTTCATAGACAATTCTTTGTGTTATATATATGAGTATACAAGTAGTTTTTGTCCAACTAGTAGTATTGCCTCTATAAATGAACTTTTGTTATACTTGTTTTTTGGCAGCAGGGGGGGACCTGTTGGGGCGGGCGGGGGGTGGTGGGTGGTTTTGCAGCTTGGGGATTATTATCTTTTGTTAGTCTTATACTATATGTGTGTGTTTGTGTGTGTGTGTGTGTGTGTGATGAATATATGTTGATTTTTCATAGGGTGGTGCTTCAAAATCCGAGAGTTGGTGCTCAAGGATTGATAGTCTTTTGATAAAGACAGCAACAAATTCTTGTAAAGGGGGGTGGGGGAATGAGGAAAACAACATTTTTCTGCCTCATGAATCAACCTCGATATGGGTAGATTTCCAGCTCTCAACATTACGTGCACTCTTGGCATCATTCCTTGCCCCAGCTCGTATCCGCCCACCATTTTTATCGCAAGGTCTTGAGCTTTTCCGTAAAGGTAACTAGTTTCTTCATAGTAACATTGTTTCATATTTTTCTTCATTGAGTGAACCAATAATAAGAACACACTAACGTTCATTGAGATGATAACAAGTTTAACAATGCTATTTGCAGATGGAATATTTGGTACCAATTGAATGGCTCCTTTAGTGAATAGTGAAGATATAGAGTTTGGCAATTGGGTTGGTTAGGTCGGTTCATTTTGGGTCAAAGAACATTCAAGTCATTTTCAAGTTTGTCTTTTCAGGTTTATGTCATTTTGGGTTCCAGTTGTTTTGGATTTGGGTCATCTTGGGTTTGGGTTTGGCTTGACACTTGAGTTATTCGAGTTTGGGTCATTTTGGATTCAAGTAGTTGATTATTGAAGTCAAATCAAATTGAATTTGAACACATTATTCAAATCGAGCTAGATTTTATCAATCATTATTAAGTTATTCGCAGTCACATTTTAGTCAACTTATAATGAAGAAGCTTCTCTAGTCTAATACTCTTCCATTTGCTTTTTCAGTCATTATCTTTGTTAACTATCTAATTATCACTTAAGATGAAGTAAAGTGAAATGTTTAAAAGTAGGTGTCACAATTAACTTTACTGAATTATTGTCAATTATTTTTATCATCTATTCTAGTTATTTATTTTATTATTTCTTAATAGTGAAAAAAAGGAGAAAAATTATTTATGATATATAAATGTAGAAATTGAATTTAATCACAATAACGCAAAGAACTTATCTTTTATCTCTTTTAGACTCATAAATTAAGAAGGATAATATCTAAAGTTATATAAAAATGCAAGAATAAATAAAAAGATTTAAAAAGATAATTTTAAACTTATTAAAAATTACTAGAATAATAGGTTGTGTTATATTTATTATTTTTAACTAATTAATGTTGTTAGAAAATTAAATTATATCAATTTAAGTTTGAGTCGTTTCGCATTAGTTTTTCATATTGTTCAACTTCAGGTTCGGGTTGAGTGTATTCAAGTTGATATTTTTTATTAAATCAGTGAAGTTGAGTTCTGGTTCGGATGGCTGACGGGTTATTCAGGTTCGGATCAGTTTTAACAGTTCTATGAAGATAGCCGTATGCAAGTGGTGGAAGTTAAGGGTGCAAGTGTTGTTATCATAAGATGATTCAAATGACTAGGTTTCATTGGTGCGAGGTGTTTTAACTAGGTTTTCTTCTTGATGCCTAGTGCCACTAAGTTTTAATGAGCTCAAACATACACCAACTCATTTTGAGCTCAAGTAAACGTGTACAAACTTGGCTCCTTCGTAGAGCTTTTATTCAGCTTCGAATTCAGGTCAAGCTTTGTAGCATGGGCACGAATCCCAGTTAGGCCTCAAAGGCTAATAAATAATAAATTAAAAATATCGTACAAGCCCTTCCATCATACTGTTTGCACAAACAGTTTCTGTTGCCGTATGAAAAATGTTCACTTACTGTTAACTGTATGACTCTTCCAGGTAAGCAAGAAGCTGGAACAAAGCTTGCAGGATTTTGCGCCTCTGCGCTGTTAGCACTGGAGGTGCTTATACATCCTAGGGCCCTTCCATTGGATGATTTCCGCTCTTCTTATCAGACCTTTACTGATGGAGCTAGCCACAGATTCCCAGAAAATATGCCCTTCTATGGTCAGAAGGGTGATACCATGTTTTCCAAATCCATGCAGGGAACAGAACAAAGTGCTCTCAAGTCAGATGATGATGATCTATATGACAGGTGGCTACAAAATGAAAATGAAAATGAAAATGAATATGAAAACATCCCTGTGGAGAATATGGATGCTAAAAGATCAAGATTCAACCTTGCAGAGAAACCTTGTGCAAATGATTCATCATTTACCAATATTTTAGAGGTAAGTGAACAAGAACTAGCAGCACCTGATGCAGATGTGCATATGAGAGGCGAGGATGAAATAATGGTGCAACCCTGGCACTCTCAAGAATCAATTCAACAGACTCAAGAAATTGTTTCTGCCAAAGGTGTCACGAGTCCTGTGGTCGCTAGAAATCCTGAGGGCACTGAAATAGAATTTAAGGCGGCTGTTTCTACCAGTGATGGATTAAACCATACAGATCATGATATTGTGTCTAATGTATCGGCCGATAAAGTTGATGGTTTTGATTATGTTTATGGAAACACATCCTCGACCATATCAAATGTCGAGAAGGTTAATGCATCTGTGGCTCATTTGGATAGTGACTCATCTATGGACTCATTTCCCGATATTGTTGATGCTGATCCAGATACTGATTCAGACTAGGAAATAGGGTCAGTAGAATGATAATACTTGTACTATTGCTCTGTTAAATTGAGAAATCCATGTTAGAAACATTAATGGTGTGATCTTTGTGTTTGCCTTGTTCTGATTATTCTTGCTTGCAATTCTCCCACAGTTGCGCTCATGAGTAAACTCAGAGCAAGGCAAGGAGGAGAAGAGCGAATGTTTCCATTCTTTCTTTCATTTTAAGTTGACATTAGGTTAAGGAGAATGGACAGTATCAATCATGAGGCTTGAGGACTTGTAGTCAGAGGGGATAACTGGTACGTTTGGATTGACACAGGAGTCAGAATTGATATCAAGAGAAAATTTGTTCTTACCCAAAAGGAAAAATATTATGATTGATTCTTGTTGAGCCAGCAATGTGTGGCGATTGGAGTTATGGTGGTTGGGGTGACGAAAGGTGGTGCCATGGGGAGGGTTTGAAACATGAACAAAGCCATTTGAGAACCAACAGAAGGTGCTGCATTGTGAAGAGGTGGTGAGTGAGAGTTTTTAGTAGCTTTCACTTTGAATTTTCCTTCTTCACTCTGTAAACAAATGGGAGATATTTTTCTCTGCAACAATTTAGTTGCACAACCACCTTCATTATTGTACAAGTACTTGTAGTCAATCCCTCACAAGGGTCTTGCTTAAACCGCTTTGGTTGGTTAGACTTGGAGGCTTCGCACTCCTCCTTTTGTGTAACTCAAAACATTTTGGAGTCTATGGTCTATTTGTTTTCAAGTAAATTATTTTTCAAAATATATTTTCCAGTAATTTTAACTATTTGGGAGGGAGATAATATCGTTTCTGTGTAAAATATTTTACAGGTCAATCAAAAGACATTCTATGTATACCAAGTTTAAGTTTATTTTTAAATTGACGTTTATAATCTACTCTATGCTGTGTGAAAAAATATTTATTATTTGTTGCTCTTTGTTTATTTATATTTTTCATATACAAATACTTGTGTAGCCTTATATATTCAATGCATATGCATCCACCGTAACAGTTAAAACTTTAAAGAATTCATCTTAAAATGAGTATAATAAGATTTAATTTATTGCATAACTCAAAAGCTTTTATATTAAAAAATACATTAAGTAATAATGTGACTCCGGTTGTAGTTTATTTGACTGATAATTAAATTCATGTTAACTTCGATTTTACATTTTACATAAACTAACATTTGTTATATTTCTCATATGTTATACTTAAATATATTTATATATTATTTTTAAATTACGATTAAGAAACAACTATGTTTATAAATTTAAATTATTATTGGAAATCAATTTTTAGTATAATTTTTAATTTTGAAATTTCCTTTTGAGCAATTCAAGGTAAATTAAAATTTTATTAATTAAATTAAGTTTTTATGTAAATGTTATAGTTTATAAATTTTGAACTATTTTTACATTGTTAAATCTAATATTCTTGAATAATTTATAAATCAATATTACAAAATTTTAATTACTTACACTTCAAATTAACATTATGTTTTAAAAAATATTTATATGTGGAATTGTTGCATGAACGCACGGAACAGCCTGCACCATGCTGAAAGAATTTTGAATTCAGAGAAAAGCGTTGCCATAGGATGAGGGTAATGGAGACGTTGATGCAAAACTAATGGCTGTTATGGAATTTTCAAGATCAAAATAGCTGATGTACATTGAGCTTTTCTTCTTAGTTATGTGTTGTGTGGCCTTTCATTTTCAAGCTTTAGAATTCTCATTTACACCAAATATTTTAAAACCAAATCACGAATCAACAGATTATATTATTGACCCACCTACAGTTTACATAAGATTTATGAAGCACAGATTTATATAGATTTTTTTCCCAACATAGTGCTGCAAAATCCACTCATTTGTAAAACTCAAAGTCAGAATCAGGCTTCTTCACGTTCGTTCTGTAACCCTTTTCAAAGTCCTTGGGGAGTATGACATATCGGTTCTTCCGAACTGCATGCATTCCGGCTTCTTGACAGATT
>NW_018397269.1:4646227-4647590 GCF_002168275.2 Theobroma umbraticum
AAAAAAAGACACAGGCAGTCAAAGAGAGTCCCATTAATGTACTATAGTGGAAGCCTATCAATTAAGGTATCAAACATGACTTAAGGTTCCAATATGATAGTTGAAAAATGAATTTATATTTAAGACCAGTATTTCTTTATCAGTAGAACAAAGGGTACTGAAAAGAATTAAAAAAATAGAACATTTCAACAAAATTCAACAGAGATAAGGCAACTAAAATACAAAGGAGTAAACCTTTTTCCACTAACAATACAAGACAAATGATGCAAAAAACCCCCCACAATATATTGAAGGGAACTGTATAGCATTTTCCATACAATAGTTTTATTAGTTGATATACAAAATTATATACACACATGGACAACTGCAAATGCAAGAAACTTAAAATATCATAGGGCTTGTTATAATACAATAACATTTTAAAATGAAATACACATCTCAAGCAAGAAATCCTATGCTTCAATTCACCCCACATGTAATGTATCATTGTTTGACATAAAAACCACTAATAATGGAACAAATTCATTGCAGAACACATCAGTTCTATGTAACATGATCTTTCTGGAGTCCTAACCAATTAATTATTGACGAACATCTAACACAACTCAATAATCGCAGGCCAACTAGGGAAATATTAAAGCCTATTATAGTTATTATGCTCACAATCATACACTCCTTTACATCAAGTAATAGAGTATAGGGGATAAGGCAATATGTTGCCTACTGATAATCAATAAGGCAAAAACAAAGAATAGTGAAAGCAATTAAGCTGAGTTCCCATGTAACAGATGGAATTCACTCCATCTTACATTCCGACTTGAAACCTAGCCTATGTTTACCTAGCTAAAATCCAATAAGTCAACTCAAAAATGCTCATAAAACATAAAAAATTGTCTAATATATACATGACCTCCGTATTAAAAATCAAATATATAAAAATGAAAGTCGAAAACAGGCTCTACCATATTCAATTCTTTTCATTTGGGCATTAATGCTGCAAGCAAATAAACCATTAAATAAAAATTAACAAATCAATTTCTGTTCGATGGAAGTACTATGTGTATCACAATTTTCAGCACAACTAACCCTTTTTCAAGCATTCCCCTTAGCTAATAATTAACCCAAAATCTCATATTTTCCAGACTGGCATACATAGGAAGCCAAAAAAACCCTAATCTCTAATTGTATATATATATCAATTAATAAATTCTTCGACTTAATAATTGAAGCAATCACAAAACGAAAGGATCGGACAGGGCACTGAAAACAATTACTAAGGCCCATGCTTTAAACTTTCCCATTATCCAACAATTAACCCAAAGTCCACTTACTCTAAAAAGAAAGGAAGCAAACCCTAATCCCT
>NW_018397269.1:4647953-4649116 GCF_002168275.2 Theobroma umbraticum
GATGTCTATGAACTCCAGCTGCCTCTGGAGGGATTTCAGCCTGCTGTACAAATCGTCCTCCTCGGTACAATTGGGATCCACCGCCAAGGCCTGCCCAAGGTCGGATCTTGTGCTGGGTAACGGCGGCTCCGCCGAGGGTTTAGGTTCCACCACCATCGCTGAGGCTGCCATTTGCACTCTTCGACTTCGAGTTTGGATTGAAGAGCAAGAAAAGGAGAAAACAAAATCTAAAATTCATGTTGAAGGCCATCCTTCGGACTTTATGGTCACAAATACTGGTCATGGTTGTCAACGGTTAGGATTGGCTAATCCTAACTCTATAAGAAATCCGAACCCTACGATCTATATGAATATTTTTAAAAATTTTTACCTTAACCTTAACCTTAATATATTCTTACCGTCTTATAATTTAAAAATCAATTATATCAAAAATTATTAAAATATTATTCATAAATATTTAATTATTTAAACTCGAAACTATATATAAATCTATATATAATAATATTTTTATATATTTTATATAATTTATTAATAATTAAATTAATAAAAATACAAAATTAATAAAATTTAATTTAAATAATAAAAAAATATCTCAAACATAATTAATAATCTTATAAATTATAATTTTTATAATATTAACATAAAATAAAAAGTAAATATATTTATATTTAAAGTGAAGGGATTTTTTTTTTAACCCTCAAAAATAAAGTATTTCTAAAAATAAGCACCGAGATAATTTTAACTATTTTTAACCATCACATTAGATTTTGAGATAAAAATGCCCTTAATGAGACGTATTCATTGAGACGCACCATCAAACATGAAAATAAATAAATAAATATACAAATAATTTGCAAACTTTTAATTTTCTATAAAACATCCATTTTTTTTAACTAAGCTTGTGCGAAGCAAAATAATATTGCATGAGAAGGTTTTTCAGATATTTAGGACATGGCATTTAAAGCCGGTCCTGGTGAATCGAAAGCTTTGAGGATAATGTGCAACCAGAAATCCATGATACGGTAGTAAATCGGAAGGAGAAAGATGTGAATCTAAAGCACGAAATCGTCGTGCTACAGCAGGGCATATGTGAGACGACTGTGGTACAACAGGGTTTAGAGTTTGTGACACAACTTGGAGGGAATATGTGAGTTGACATTGTG
>NW_018397269.1:4649216-4649874 GCF_002168275.2 Theobroma umbraticum
GTTCTAGCAGAATTAATGCAACATCCTCATCGTCCTTGATAATTGGGCGTGATAACTCTTCGGGTGTACTGATCAATACATGTAACTCAATCTCGTCCATTTCTGAGTTGACCCCAACAACTTCTTCAACCAGCTTTTTCAAGCCCTCAAACGACAAATCACTCATAACCTCCCGCCATTCGTGAGTCACCACCCTTGTAATGCCATCCACCCACTGACCACCATGTCTTATCACAAGTCGCACAATTGCAACCCCACTGTAATTTTGAAAACATCAAATTTTCAATCATTTTGCACATTACATGTCGTGTTCTATAATTTGTTTGTCATGTTGTTACATGCCATTTTTCAACTATGTTACACGCCATGCTCAAAAATGTTACACGCCATTTGCTTTATGGATGCATGGCGTGTAACAACTCTGGTAGTGTTTGAAATCCATGTTCTAATTTACACAACAAGTTTCAAAAATTTATCTTTTGTAGCAATAATCCCAATAACATACCTTGATGTCATCTCTGCTATAGAGTCTGTTTATTGACAACAATATGGCCAAATGTCGAGAGATAAACCACAGCACAACGACGATGGTGCTCAATAGAGAGTTGACAAAGCTCATACAGTTCAGAGAGTTGAGTGACCTGATAACAATGGTGCT
>NW_018397269.1:4649884-4650628 GCF_002168275.2 Theobroma umbraticum
TTAACAGAGTTGATATAGTTCAGAGAGCTGAGAGAGAAAGATGAGCGACCTCAAATAGCTGAGCATTTATTTTTATTTTCTTTCTAAAGGGAGGGAGATATCGGGAGCTTTTTTCCACGATGTTTTTAAGGGCATTTTGGTCTACTCATGCTTCTTAGTGGCTCAAAATAGATAAGTTTATGTGGTATGTTATTTTTGAAATCATCTTATGCTAAGGTCCTTTTCTCACAATTTCCTCTAAAGTGAATATATACTAAAAATATTTTAGTATATATATAATAGTAATTTTATATCTTATAAATGAATCCAATGTATATAAAGTGTGTGTGTGTGTGTGTATATATATAAATACATTACAAGTCAATTAATAATCATAGTTTCATTACTTAATTTAATTAACTATATAAGTTTGTCCTTAATTATATGAAATTAAAAAAAATAACTAAGTTTTAAAACTTTCCTAATCTCACAACTTCCCTTTAGATTTATATATATAAGTTTATATAAACAAATGTATATATATTGTAATTAATAATTTTACAAGTTATAATTTTTATAATGTTAACACAAATTACAACTTATCTATAACTATGTATTAAAAGAAGCTCAAAAGGGCTTTTGGTTTGACAATTGGCAAGTCTCTTAACTTAACACTTAACATTTTATATATGAGACACATGCTATGTTGAGCTTCCATATTCTTCTCCCTTTTTCATTTTTCGCCTCTCTGTTTGGTCACCATTC
>NW_018397269.1:4650638-4655011 GCF_002168275.2 Theobroma umbraticum
TTTTCTTCGTCTTTTTTCTTTTATTCTTTGGTTACTTTTTTTTTTGTTCCTTTCTTTTGTTTTTTTTTATGTTCTCTTCAGTGTTATCCATTATTTGGGTTTTTTTTTTCTTTTTTCTATTATCAAATGAATACATGCCCTTAAATGGATGATCCCACTTTGATGGTGTCTTTTGTCGTGTTTCTTTGCAAGGCATAATAGTAGTTTGATCTTGTTGTAGTTATTTTTTGTGTGGGTATGATTTGCTACATGTTCTTATTGGATTTTTTTATCGAACCTTCATTGATGGAGCTAGTCATAGATTCCCAAAAAATATGCCTTTTTTGTGGTCAAAAAGGTGATACCATGTTTTCCAAATCCATGCAGGGAACAAGTGGCTACAAAATGAAAATGAAAACGTCCCTATCAAGAATATGAATGATAAAAGATCAAGATTCAATTTTATAGAAAACCTTGTACAAATGATTCATCATTTACCAACATTTCAAAGGTAAGTGACTAGGAACTAGCAATACTTAATGCAGATATAGATATGGCAATTCATGTTTTTATATCTTAAACATGTTTGATACGATTAGACACGAAACACATTAAAGGTAAACACAAACACGACACGAATAATACTCGTATCTTAAATTTAAAAAGCATGCATGTATATGCTTGATAACCGTGTAACATGACACGATTAACACGTTTGTTAAACATGTCAATATACGACACGACACAATTGATAACACGTTTAACATGATTAAATAAAAATATTTAAAATTAAATATAATTTTATTATTTAAATTTAAAATCAATAATTATAAAAATAATTATAACAAAAAAAACAATAATAACATCAAATAGAACAAAATAAAAGTTTAAAATTAGAGTTTGGGCATGACATAATTACATTATTATCTTTATAAAATTTAAAAAACTTATTAAAATAATTGTTTAAAATTATTAAAGGCTAAAATAGTCTTTGGTTATTAATTTTTTACAAGTCAATAAACGTATCATATATACACGTTTAAACACGATAACATGATTAAACATGTTTATACGTTTAAAATTGATAACATAATTAACACAATTAATTAAACGTGTTTAGATGTGTTTTAAACATGTTGCTCATGTCTGACACATTAAAATATAAAAATTTTTGTGCCTTAAACATATCAGACACGATTAGACACGAAACATATTAAGGCTAAACCCAAACCTGTTTAACCTCGTATCTTTTTATGTTGTGTTAACGTGTCGTGTCCAAAAATTGTCAAGTTTAGATGTGAATATGAGAAGCAAGGATGAAATAATGGTTCAACCTTGGCACTCTCAAGAATCAATCCAACAGACTTAGGAAATAGTTTTTGCCAAACGTGTCATGAGTCCTGTGGTTGCTAGAAATCCTGAAGGCATTGAAATAGAATTTAAGAAGGTTGTTTCTGTTAGTGTTGGATTAAACCATACAGATCATGATATGGTGTCTAGTGATGATGTATTGACCGATAAAGTTGATGGTCTTGATAATGTTCATGGAAACACATCCTCAACCATATCAAATGTCGAGAAGGTTAATGCATCTGTGGCTCATTTGGATAGTGACTCATCTATGGACTCATTTCCAGATATTGTTGATGCCAATCCCAATATTGATTTGGACTAGGAACTAGGCTAAGAAGAATGATAATACTTGTTCTATTTCTCTATTAAAGTGAGAAATCCATAATAGAAATATTAATGGTGTGATCTTGTGTTTGCCTTGCTCTGATTATTCTTGCTTGCAATCCTTCCGCAATTGCACTCATGAGTAAACTTTAAAAAAGGCAAAAAGGAGAAAAGGGAATGTTTCCCATTTTTTTGTCATTTTAAGTTAACATTAGGTTTAGGAGATTAGATAATATCAATCATGAGGCTTAAGAAGGACTTGTAGTTGGAAGGGATAACTAGTAGGTTTGGGTTGACACAGGAGTTAGAATTGATATTAAGAGAAAGTTTGTTATTACCAAAAAGTAAAAATATTATGATGGATTCCTATTGAGCCAGCGATGTGTGGCCTTTGCAAGAAAGGATGGCAATGATTAAGCCACGAAAACAATCACTAACCCTCCATTGGAGTAATGGTTATTGGGGTGACAAAATAAAGTGGTGCCATGGGGAAGGTTTGAAACATGAACAATGCCATTTAAGAATTAACAAAAGGTGATGCATTACGAAGGGGTGGTGAGTGAGAGTTATTAGTAGTTTTCACTTTGAAATTTTCCTTTTTCACTCTGTAAACAAATGGGAGATACTTCTCTCTGCAACAATTTAGTTGCACAACCACCTTTATTATTAGCATGCTCTTTATGAATTTGTTGTACAAGTACTTGTAATCAATCCCCCACAACAAGGGTCCAACTTAAACTACTTTAGTTGGTTAGACTTGGAGGCTTTAAGCTCTTCCTTTTCGCGTATACTATTACTGTGTACCTCAAAATATATTTGAGTCTATGGGTTTATTTGTTTCCAAGTAAATTATTTTTCAAAAGATATTTTCCAGCAGTCTTATCTATTTGGAAAGGAGATAATATCTTTTCCTTGTAAAATACTTTACAAATCAATGAAAAAACACTCTAAGTATACCAAGTCTTAAGTTTATTTTTAAATTGACGTTTATAATCTACTTTATGTTGTGAAAAAATGCTTATTATTTGTTGCCCTTTGTTTATTTATACTTTTCATATACAAACACATATGTAGCCTAGTATACCAAATACATAAGCATCCACCATAACAGTTAAAACGTGAGAGAATCCATCTTAAAATGAGTATAGTGAGATTTTTATATAATAAAAAATTATTTTTTATTGTATAACTCAAAAGCTTTTATGTACAAAAAATGCATTAAGTAATGTGACTCGAGTTATAGTTTACTTGAATGATAATTAAATTCATGTTAATTTTGATTTTGCTTTTTACATAAACAAGCATTTGTTATATTTCCCGTATCTTATACATAAATATTTATATATATTAAATAATAATTATATATAAATATTTTTAAAATATAATGTTAGTTTGAAGTATAGGTAATTGAAATTTTGTAATATTAATTTATAAATGATTCAATAATAGTAGAGTTAAGAATGCAAAAATTGTTCAAAATATATAAACTATAACAATTAAAAAAAACTTAATTAATTTAATTTTAATTTACATTGAATTGCTAGAAAGAAAATTTCAAAATTAAAAATTATACTAAAAATTGATTTCCAATAATAATTTTAAAAAATAAAAATAGTTGATTTTTAATTACAATTTAAAAATATAATAGATGATGATGTTGGGAAAAAATCTATTTAAATCAGTGCTTCACAAATCTTATCTAAATTATAGATGGATAAATAATATAATCTGTTGATTCATGATTTGGTTTGAAAATTTTTGATGGTGGAAATGAGAATTCTGGAGCTTGAAAATGAAAGGCCACAACAAATAACTAAAAAGAAAAGGTTCAATATACATCAGCCATTTTGATCTTGAAAATTCCATAACAATCATCTCTCCACCACTACTAGTTTTGCATCAACGTCTCTATTACCCCCCATCATATAGCAATGCTTTTCTCTCAATTGAAAATTCTCACAACATGGCATAGATTGGTGTATGTATGCATGCAACAATTCCACATATATCTCTAGTGATGCAACATCTACTCATTTGCAAAACTTAAAGTTAGTATCAAGTTTCTTCACGTTCGTTCTGTAACCTTTTTCGAAGTCCTTGGAAAGTATGACATATTGGTTCTTATGAACTACATGCATTTCGTCTTCTTGATAGATTGTTGCAATCTATAGACAAACTTCTAGTTACAACTACTATGAATCAAACAGGCTTGCCCAATAATGAGTCAAAAAGTTTTATGACCTAAACTAGAGAGATAAATAAGAAAGGTACTATAAAATGCCACAAATAACCTCCGCAGCACTAATTTTATCAGGCTGAGAAACATAATCTTCCAAGTCCACCTCATCATTTAGATTCATTTTAACAGTGCAAACTTATGAAATGGAAACATTACCTTAAACATAGCCAATAAAAAACATTTCCTTATCATAATGTTTATAAATACCAGTAGTACCTTCAAGGTTTATAAATGTCATTGACATTAAATGACATCGTTAACCTAATCAAACCTCTTTGCTTCAGTGCAATATGCTTGTGGAGCATGCATATGAGCTATTGTGATCTATAAAAAAAGACTTTGAATTTCAGTGTACATTGAGGATTCTAATAATATGATGAAATAGCTAAGCCAATTAATGAGCTAAATTGAACTTTGGTGAATATGACTACACTTATAGATGTATGATTATGAATATTGGTATAAAGGAGAGTTTTCA
>NW_018397269.1:4655021-4658143 GCF_002168275.2 Theobroma umbraticum
GCATATGTTTGGCACTTTGACACTTAAATATGACATTAAAACAAATATTAATAAAAATAACAAATTAATCCTATAGCTTGAGGATTTAATTTAATTTGATGTATATTTGAGAATATTTGTATAAGGATTTGAATTATATGAGTTATTTGAGGTATAAAATTAACAAGGAAAGTATTTAGGGTGTTAAGTTAGATTTTTGGAAGTTGGAAAGGACTTAAAAACTACCTACAAAGGAAAATATATCGATACATCCCCTCATATATCGATACATTCTTAGTAAAAAGAATAATATGAGGTATTCTAGAAGAGTTCTATCGATACAGTTAAGGATATATAGATAGATTTGGAAATTTGATCAACATATATCGATACATTATCCCAGTGTATCAATACATTTGAAGCAGAGAGCACCAAAGACCATTCTGCCTGAAATGTATCGATGCATTGCCAAATGTATTGATACATCATTGAGGAAAGGCAAAAAATAAAAATGTATCTAGGCATCCGTCGGTGCACAAACCTTTTCCCTCTTTTTCTCTCTGTACCCTCTCTGAACCCTAAGCCTCCAAATGGCATTTATAGCCTATTTGAACTAGATCCAAGCTTGGAAAATTGATTCAGAGGTAAGATTACATGTTTTTACTATTTGATTTTCAATTTAATTAGTTAATAACCTCATATCTAAATATTTTTAGATTACTCTCTCTCCATGAGCTTATTAGAGATTTGGAGCCTAGATTTGGGCAACCCAGATTCTAAGTTACTGATTTAGCTCATTTGTTAGAAAAATGAGCATGTATATTGAATATAGGTATTTTTGAAAAGTTAGGATATTATCAAAAGCTAGGAAATAAACCTTTTTGTGATGTTTTAATTTGTTCAAAGGAGAATGAAGGCTATTGTGAGATAGAGGATGGCTAGAGGTTAAAAGTTGAGCTTGATTGTAGCGTGCCTCCAATTGTCAAGGTGAGTGTGATTTAATTAAATGCATGTGATGCATCTCGTATAATGTATGCATCGCCATGGTACTTAAATGTTGTGTGTATGTCTAGATGAGAATGCCTAGGCTAGAGAATTGATATGTATGTGTGTGTGTGTGTGCGCTTAAAGGTATGTGCCTAGGGTTAGAGAATAAATATGATTGTGTGCCTAGATAAAGATGCCTAGACTATTAGTTATCTGAGATAGGAAATTTGTATTTGTGTGATTTGTGGTGAGTCACAAGGTGTCATTGTGTTGGAACTCACGATATGTAAGACCTAGAGCAAGAGGCTTACATATGGTGCTATATGAATTATGGATTAAGGACTGTGCTGAATTATGATGAATGGGCTACCAAGTAGGTATATGAGAGCATATGTATTTGGGTTAGGGGCATAGCGATTGAGTGATATTAAATATGTGAGGTCGAAGGGCCATGATTACTTTGGGACATGACATATGCATAAATGCCTATGTATTCGTGGTTGATTTGAGGATGTGCATAAGGTTGTTGAGCCACGATTGATTGGGTTAGAGTATGATGAATACCTATGCGGAGTTAAAGGCTTGAGGGCTTGTAGATTGATTATATTTCCTTTGATGATGCCTTAAAGATTTAAAGGCATTTGGAATTATATCGAGCTTAGAGATGACTAGAGCAAGTTGAATTTGAAATATGATTTGATGTTGACATATGGAATGTCATAAGCAAGATGGCTTCATTTGTGGATGTGTATTCTGTCCGAGGGACTAATTTCAGATGTTGATCTGACTTGTAGTTAGTGAACTCCCACGCCCTATGACCTTTGCATGCTTGCAAGGTTAGTGGTAATCAAGGAAGGTGATATTAGTCCCCTTTGTGATTCTCACTTATAGTGCTTTAATGCCACCCATCTAAGAGTACTCTAGGTGATGCCAACATTGGGAGATACTCTGGTTGATGATTCTGATTCTTTGCCCATTGCTTCAGTGCTTGCATGATTTGTTCTTCGCCAGCTACTTTAACGCTGTGTGTGATTTGATTCTCTGCCCAACGACTTTGCCCTGTGCATGATTTGTTTCTCTGCTAGTTACCCATTGTGGTGATTTAACCATGTCCAGGGCAAGACCACTCATTCAATTTCATTTGACTATAACAACATGCATTGGGTATGGCATGATTTGCTTTGAATATGAAATTGTGGTGATTGACTGTGAATGATCTTTGTTAAAAAGCTTTGAGATAAGCAAATTATATGTAAATGAGATTTGAAGTTGTGCTAAGCAACTAAGGTGTGCCTATGAAGTCTAGTTTGATGGTAATGGCTTTTAGGGTAAACTTTGAATTGATATGATTAGATGTGAGGACACAAAACTCGTAAATTATGGATATGATACGTCATTGACATGTAATTTGATAAGGTTTAATATGAGGTGTTGTGCATGTAGGATATTAGGATAATCCTCGCACCTTTTGAAATGGAAATGTTTGAATATGAATGTATTATGGCTAGGCCTAGATATATAATTTATACGTGAAATATTATATCATGATAACATCCCCTCATTGAGTATTAGATGACTCACCCCTCTATTGTACCATGTACAAAGAAAAGAAGCTATGGGGTTATGTGATAAGTGTCGTTGATTTTAATCGACACATAATTGGCACCTTGTAGTTCTTCTTCCCATTGTATCACTCCATTGAGTTTGTGTGGCCTTTTGCCTTCCAATTTGGTTAGTTTGTAAAATATGTCAAGCACAATGTATTATTGGAATTGTATAAGGGTTGTTATGTGTGAGCCTGATTTGATGGCCAGTGTATGGCCTTTAAATACTTGCATGGATTGTGAGCTAGAGATAATGTAAGATATCTAAATTTTATTATGACTATTTGCTTATTAAATCCATTGGCATATGTTTTGCATGATTTTGGATTTTGAGGCTTGCTACAATCTTGTGGGCTTACCTATTGGGTTTGTGTGCTGATCACAGACCCTTGGGTTAGGTCTTGACACAAACGCAATCTCAAAAACAGGCGTTGTGCCTAGAAACTATTCTTTATCGATTCATTGTATGATTATATATATGCCTTTTTTAATTTATGAAAAAATTAAATAAGTAGAAGATAAATAAATCCTTAAAAATATATTATTTAAATC
>NW_018397269.1:4658153-4659757 GCF_002168275.2 Theobroma umbraticum
ATATTATCTAATTATAACATTAAGAGCTTATTTGGCCTAGCTTTTTCTTAATTTAGAAGCTAGTATGAAGTTTTTATAAAAAATAATAATTTTTAAAATTAAGTTAAAACTATTTGGTAAGATGTTTGGCAAAATAAATTATATAAATGTCAAATAGTGATTTTGCATAAGAGAAGAATGATTTGCAGAGAGAGAGAAGAGGGAGATTGATTGAAAAAGAGGGGTATTTTTTGAAAAAATAGTGTGTTTTTAAAAGAATAGAAGAAAAAGCTCCTTTTTGGAGCTTTTCTTTAAGCTTTTTTTTTTAATTTTGTTCTTTAAAAAAAATATTTTTTTAAAAAAGCTTTACCAAAAATTCTATTTGACCTGGCTTCTGTTTTTGAGATATAAAAAAGTTGAAAAAAAGTAAAACCAAACAGGCACTAAATATTTTAATTTTATAATATATTAAATAATCTATTACCTATCTATAATTATATATTAAAAGAAGCTCAAAAGGGTTTTTGGTTTGACACTTGACAGGTCTCTTAACTTGACACTTAACTTTTTATACATGAGATGGTGCCATGTTGAGTTTTCAGATTCTTCTTCCTTTTCACTACAAGAAAACAGGCCCTTTTCGATGGAATAAAATCTGTTGGAAATTTTCAATGAACTTCTAATAGAATTTCAATAAAAATTTATTTTGACTTTTTTTGACAAACTTTCAACAAAAAATTTTCGTTGAAATTTTCTTTTGTTCAAAACAAATTTACTCCCACCAAACTTTTCAATGGATTTCCGTTGGAATTTTCAAACAGAAAATTATCCGTTTAAAATCTATCGAAAAGTTAAAAGAGCTAAAAAAATTTAAAGTGCTTAATTTTCCAACGAAATTTTTTGTTGGAAAAAGCTATTACCAATGGAACATTTCATTGGAGAATTCCATCGTTATTATTATTTTTAAAATTTTTTTATATAAATATATTAAGATCTTTTAAAAATTTGCTTAATCTTTTATACGAAACATATTAATAAAATCAAATATATAGTTATATACTATGGTTTATAATATTAAAAATTTAAATATGTTTGCCTTTGCTTTTTTTTTATATATTTTGAAAACTTTATTAAATCATAAATTATAAATTAATACTTCCAAATTCATTAATTTTATAAAATTAAAATGTTTATAAAAAGAACATAAAATTTTTTTAATTTTATAAAAATAAATTATAAAATCTAATAATAAATTAAACAAAAAGTAAAATATTTTATGTACATACTAATATTAGTTAATATAAACGGAGAAGACAAATATAAAATAAACTTATTAATATAATATATTTAAAATATATTAGTTTATTATATATATGTATACAAATTAGAATCATAACAATGATATATATATATATATATATAAACTTGTATTATTCATTAAAAGGAATGTAAACTTGTATTAATATAAAATTACAAGTTACATATTTTAAATTATATAACTTTATAAGTTTATATCTATATGAGATATTTAAAAGCCTACATATATATATACTAATATGTTATAATTATTACACCTATGTTTTATATGTAATTTTATAGTAAATTTTATTTATATGATTACAGTT
>NW_018397269.1:4659767-4660035 GCF_002168275.2 Theobroma umbraticum
TTAGTTATTATCTTAGTTTTTATAAAATATTATTTACAATTAGTTATTAATTATGCAAATTGTGCAATATATAATATTATAACATAAAATTTGTGTCATTAATATAAATACAATAAAGTAATATAACATTGTGTTTTACATTGATTATATTCATATCGGATAATTCTAATATTACTTTGAATGCGTCATCCTTTACGATTAATTTCATATTATAATTTCAATAATTAAGAATCATGAGTACTATTTATAAATATATATATATATATAT
>NW_018397269.1:4660046-4660609 GCF_002168275.2 Theobroma umbraticum
AGGTATACAAAAATAATAATACTTGATGTATACTAATATTAGTTAATATAAATTAAGAAGAATTGATAATAAATTTAATTAATAATATACTTAAAATATATTATTTTATTATATGTACATATATAAATCATAATCATAGCAATTTAATATTAACTGTATATTTATTTCTTTATAAATATGTATTAATATGAAATTACAAGGTATATATTTTAAATAATATAACTTATTTTTTAATATTAATAAATGATAGTAAATGTTCTATATATTAATATGTTATAATTATTATACTTTAGCAATATTTCGTAAGATAAAATGTTATGAATATATATATATATATATATTTTTGTATAAATATATTATATATACATATATTTAATTTATACATAAATATTACTATAACTTATAATAAACTTTATTTATATGATTACACTTAATAACTTTATTAATTATCACCTTAATTTTTATAACAAATTATTTATAATTAGTTTCTATTTATACAAAATTTGATATAAAATATTATAATATATAAGTTATGTTATTAATTTCATATATATATAATAAAG
>NW_018397269.1:4660619-4662158 GCF_002168275.2 Theobroma umbraticum
AAATATATACTATATAAAATTAACATGTTACTTGTACTTATTATATATAAATAATTAATATTTTACAAAATAATAAATTTATTTAATAATTAATAAACAATATATTATAAATAAATTACAAAATAAGATTAGTTTTGATTACAATTTAATAATATTAACTATATTATATTATGCATTAATATCTAATATATTAGAAAATATAAAAATATATATTATTAATATAATATATTAAAATTCTATTATAATTAACAATTATTTACTTATTAATAAATTTTAAAACATTTAAATTTTTGTTGATATAAGAACTTGAACTTGTGTTTTGATGAAAAATAAAATAAGCTTTAGCCAAGTCTAGCACCCATTTAAACTAATTTTAAAAGTTTCCCAACTTAATTTAAAAACCGGATGCATATGACTCGAATTCCCTAGCCCATGTGCATGGCTCATCACTTTACCAAAATTTCCCCACTTTGCTATCCTTTCTCATGCTATTACCAGACGGCTGAAGCTTCCTTTGCCATGCTGTGCTAAAGGTTCCCTGCTTTGCTCCCCAAGCTCTGTACTTCCTTTGCCTTCCTATATACAGCTTTGGAGCTTAAGGTTTTGGTTATTTCACATGTTTTGCAATTGTCTAGTTTCCCTGACCCTTGGGTTTGAAATAAAGCATTTCCTTTTTATTGGGTTGCAGTGTCAGTAAGCCTTCGATATGGCTATTATGCGGATTGCTGTATGGTGCTGGGACCAAGCTCTCAATTGATGGAGGCTAGTTCTTTATTTGCAGAGCCGGTTGAAGCTAGAGATGATAATTGGAAAGAGGCTCTTCTTTATGGCTTCTCTGAGAAGCCAGAATTATGCAAGGAAACCAATTGGAGTGCTTCAAATTATTTGATTGTTGGATCATATGGTCGCAAAGAAACCTAAAATTCTTTGAATTTGAGTTGGTACAGTTTCCATCAGCTTCTATAATAATGCTTTCCCAATTTTTATCAATTAAGGTTTGAGATTATGTAGATATTTTTTATAAGATTGAAAATTAAATTTTAGGGATACTATTTAATTTTGTGAAATTGGTTGAGTCCAGCCATGTGTTGTCCATCAAAAATTTAGCTGTTCTTGACTTGAGTGTCCTCCATTAGCATCTATTTTAGTCATTTCATATTGTTGAAACCCATTCATATAGATATATATTTTTTAATCGTTGGAGTTCTTTGTAGGTAATATCTGATTGCACCATAATCAACATAATGAAATCCTTGAGGCAATTGCAAACAATGGCTTTGTGCTACTGTCTTGGTGATATATCCATATCAAGCTTCTACTTCTCTATGCCAACTGAGGAAATTGAGGCTTGAAAGGGTAAGTCCTTGGATGACTAATAATGATTTGGTTCTTTTGACTAAGAACTTTGCAAACTTGTTTGAGCTTGCACTGTTAGGATGCAAACTTCTTAATTCAGGTAATGAGTTATTATTTCTATAGCACAAATTATTTACATGTAATGTGTAGATATTTTCTTTCTCTTTTCTTATTTCATGAGCT
>NW_018397269.1:4662168-4708330 GCF_002168275.2 Theobroma umbraticum
TATCCAGAAAAT
Organism: Theobroma umbraticum; assembly: GCF_002168275.2. Classification (NCBI taxonomy): domain Eukaryota; kingdom Viridiplantae; phylum Streptophyta; class Magnoliopsida; order Malvales; family Malvaceae; genus Theobroma; species Theobroma umbraticum. Next base: position 4,662,181 of record NW_018397269.1, read on the forward strand.
AACAAGTTGTTGATGTGATCTCTATTAATGGTTTCCCTTTTGCTGTTGCATCATACATGGTTCTCAATACTATGTTTGTATGTGATTCAAAACTTCGTGTTAATTTAAACATATGTAAATACATTTTGGATGTAGTAATGAAGGCAGTCACCAATGTTATCCATGTTATGTTTGGTTTCTTTAGATGCTCAATGCATCATCTCCAGTGAATGGCCAGGCTTGATATCTATTCATCTTGATGTTTGTTATGATCTGCACTCTAGAATTTAGACAAGATTTCTAGGTTCTTTTGTTTTCTTCTAGAGGACTTTATGAAAGTTTGATGAACTCAATACATTAGTGTAAAATGTGTTGTGCTGTATTGATAAGTCAATTTTGAACAAGCTCTGTTGTAAGTGCATAGATATAAAAATAGATATAATATGTGGAACTTTAGCTTGGGCTTCTTTGGAAGGCTGAATGCTTGACGGGGCTGCCACAAATTTTTCATTTTTATGATAGTTTGTTGGTACTTGATCATAAAAGACCAATGGCCTTTTTCCAAATGTTCAACCCAGCTTAGTCAAGCTTGAAGATTGTTTATTTGATGAAACTTTTAATAGTATAGGAAGTTATTAAAAAGAAATTATTGAGTTTAAAGTCTGTTGAGTTGAAATAGTATGTGGTAAATATGTGTAGCTAACAACAATGCTGCAGGAATTACTGGGAAGTATAGTCAAAATTTTTTCTATAATTTTGAGAGTTCTTTTTGCTGTAGTTATCATTAAGCAATAACAAAAAGGTTATTTTAATGTGGCCTTGAGTTGACATGAATGCAGTTATGGCATCTGGAGTTAAATTTTTCAAGCTAGTATGATTATTTTGTCAGGTGACAAATCCATGGCTTCCTTTTCATTTTAAAGATAGAAAATGATACTCTTGTGCTAGTTATAAGCTCTTTTCTGGATGCCAATTCATGGCTTTCTTTTGATCTCTTTATCTCTTTCCTTAAAAATTGAATTATCTAGTTAAATGCATAATCATTCTTCAAGATGTAGTATCTGTTATGACTTGATCTTTTTGTCACATAGGATTATGGAGAAGTGACCGTAAGTGGTGTTTGTTCTCTTTTCAATTGCACTGCACTTGAAGATCTCTTGCTGCGGCATAATGTGAGTATTTATCACTGCTCATTCTGTTATAGTTTGCATGCACGCCCTTTTCTTTGGTATTGTAATGAGATAGTTATATCTATTATATATTTTACTATCTAACAATTTTCTTTTATCTTGTATAATTACTTTTTTTGAGCAAGGAGTCGCGCTACAATAACAAGGATCGTAAAAAATCATTTCCACAGTCCAAGGCCGACACGGAAGAAAGTCCTTAATGACGTAAAGGACTTAATGTTTAAAAAATTTCAGGTACTATATTTGTCATTCAATTAACTTATAGCTTCTTGTTTTTAATTAATTTGTATCAATTTTTTTATTTACTCTATTATTTTGATGTAGGAAAAATGTGTTTGGCCTACAAATCAAAATGTTTTGGTTCGACGGATATGGGATAAAATTTGTTCTAATTAATTAAGAAACAAGCTTTTAGAATAGAGGAACAAAGCAACCACAAATGCCAAAACAGGTGACATTAGGGATTGCGAAGGCATGTCAAGGGAATGGATCACAAATAAAATTTGGGATGCCTTTATCGATATGGTATGAGATATAGAAAAATGGCGAAACAAATTGGGAAAAGCAAGGCAAAATCACTTATGATGATTTACATTTACGTTTATATTTGTTTGATATTTTTAAATATTGTGTATTTGTGACTATTTTTAGTGGTATGAACTTGACTTTGAATTTTAGTTTTTAACGCGTGTTTTTTCTTATAAATTTTGAATGTGAATTTTGGATGTCAATTGATGATTTAGTCATCATTGATAAAATTTTGAATGTGAATTTTGGATGTCAATTGAGAAAAGCAAGGCAAAATCATTTATAATGATTTAGTTTTATGTTTACATTTGTTTGACGTTTTAAAATATTGTGTGTTTATGACGAATTTTAATGGTATGAACTTGACTTTGAATTTTAGTTTTTAATGCTTGTTTTTTCTTATAAATTTTGAATGTGAATTTTGAATGTCAATTTATAATTTAGTCATCATTGACAAAATTTAGAGATTTTGGTTGGTAATTTTTGTTGGAAAGGCATTACCGACAAAACATTTCATTGGAAATTTTCAATGAAATTTCTTTGGAACAACATTTCCAACTGAAATTTTGTTGGAAATGCTTTTCCAACAGAATTTCGTGATAAATTTTCAAATTTCATTGGAAATTTCTGATAGAATATTACGTTGGAAAGACAGTTCCAATAGAATTTCGTTGTAAACTTTTGACGGAATTTCATTGGAATTACTTTTTCAACAGAACATTTTGTGGAAACTTTTCATTGAAAATTTTCAACAAAATTCCATCGAAACTGTTTTTCCAGCGGAATATTCCATTGGAATTTTAAACTTGTCCAATGGAATTGATGTAATATAGTGTTTGGAATTATATACTTTTTTTGACGAAATTATGTATTTTTTTCACTAGATTTCAGATTATACTTTTACCGACGGAATTTTCAATAGAAATTTTTGATGAAAATCCATTGCATAAAAGCATTTTCAACGGAATTTTAACTTTTCTCAATGAAAAATTCCATTAGAAAAGCTTGATTTTTGGTAGTGTTTCATTGTCTGCCTTTCTTTTTAACTGCTACTCTCTTCTTTTCTTTTCTACGTCCTTTTTTTTTTTTCTTCTTTGAAGGCTTTTTTTTAAAAAAAAGTTTGTTCCTTGCTTTTGTTTTTCTTTTGTTCATTTTCTTTAGTGTTATCCATTATTTGAGTGTTTTTTTTCTTTTTTCTATGATCAAATGAATACATGCCCTTAATTGGCTTGATCCCACTCTAATGGTGGCTTTTGTCGTGTTTCTTTTTAGGGCACGATAGTAGTTTGATCTCGCTGTGGTTGTTTTCCGTTTAGGTATGATTGGCTGCATGCTTTTATTGAATTTTCTTATTGAATCTTTATTGATGGAGCTAGCCATAGATTCCAAGAAAATATGCCTTTTTTTGTGGTCAGATGGTTGATACCATGTTTCCAAATCTATGCAGGGAACAGAATAAAGTGCACTTGAGTCAAATGATGATGGTCTATATGATAGGTGGCTACAAAATGAAAATGAAAACATCCTTGTTGAGAATATGAATGATAAAAGATCAAGATTCAACTTTGCAGAGAAACCTTGGGCAAATGATTCATCATTTTCTAATATTGTAGAGGTAAGTTAACAAGAGCCAACAGCACCTAATGCAGATGTGCATGTGAGAGGCAAGGATGAAATAATGGTTCAACCCTGGCACTCTCAAGAATCAATTCAACAGACTCAGGAAATTGTTTTTGCCAAAGGTGTCATGAGTCTTGTGGTTGCTAGAAATCTTGAGGGCACGTATTGGTCGATAAAGTTGATGGTTTTGATAATGTTCATGGAAACACATCCTCGACCATGTCAAATGTCGAGAAGGTTAATGCATCTATGGCTCATTTTGATAGTGACTCATTTATGGACTCATTTCCTGATATTGTTGATGTCGATCCAGACACTAGTTCAGACTAGGAACTAAGGTGAGAAGAATGATAATCCTTGTACTATTTCTCTGTTAAAGTGAAAAATCCATGTTAGAAATATTAATGGTGTGATCTTGTGTTTGCCTTGTTCTGATTACTTTGACTTGCAATCTTCTCCCAGTTGTGCTTATAAGTAAACTGAGAGGAAGGCAAGAAGGAGAAGAGCAAATATTTCCTTTCTTTCTTTCGTTTTAAGTTAACACTAGGTTTAGGAAAATGGACAGTATTTGTCAATCACGAGGCTTGAGAAGGACTTGTAGTCGGAGGGGATAACTGGTATGTTTGGATTGACATAGGAGTTAGAACTGATATAAAGAGAAAGTTTGTTCTTGCTAAAAAGGAAAAATAATATGATTGACTCCTGTTGAGCAAGCGATGTGTGGCCTTTGCAACAAAGGATGGCAATGATTGAGCCACAAAAACAATCATTAACTATCCTTTGGAGCTATTTTTACTCATAATTTTACACCCCAAAACTTATTTTCTTTGTATTGTAGGTAGTGGGGTGACTTTTAATATTTTAAACTTTCCTCTTTTTTCTCACATCAACATCACATTTTCACATTTTTTAATATTTAGCTCAATTTAAATTTCCTAAAATAATATACATGCATAATAATGAGGGTTGCGAAATTGAAAATTTTATTTTAAGGCTAAGCTCAATTATTACGTAGTTAAACAAAGAAAAAAAAATTAGGCTCAAAAAAGGTATATTAGGGGTAAAAGTTTAACAAGGCAGGCTTTTTAAGCTCAAATGGTCCAAAAATAGCCTAAATCATGTGCCTAACTAAGTATTGTTAAAGATTTTGCCTAAAGAGAAAATCAAGTAAATTCTAGAATTCATGACATAATCAACAATTCACATCAATATAAATCTTCTCTAAATACTCAGAATAATTCAAAGTAAAAGATATAGTGTTTAAAATTATGAAAATCACATCCTAACAATGATACTTAACAAAAGACTTTAGCATGAATCCAAACAAAAACCTTTTTCATCAAAAGGAAAAAATTTAAGACAACTAGTTATCATCATTGGAAAGAGAAATCATCGAAAAAAATTGGCACAATTTTACTCCAAATTTTTAAAATTCAGACAAATAATAAATTCATTTATCAACTAATCTTAAATTATTTATAAATCTCGATAAACATGCAAATAAAATTAAATCTAAAACTTCCACAAAATATTCATCACTAGAAAAATTAATTCAACCTCCTTAAATTTAAACTAAACATTATCCTCAACGTTAGAAAAAATAAAAGAAAGGTAAAAAATACTCTCTTGATTGTTGGATAAACCTGGTGAAGCTTTATTCCTCCTCTACCTTATAGTCGTCTTCCTCATTCTACCTTTTAGGAGGAATGTTTTTTTTTTTACTACAAAAAGAAAATAAATAAAAATTAATGTAGAGAAATAAAACAAATAAAAACAACAAAAAAGACAACAAGGGGGTTTTATTGGAAAATGGATTGCCATTTGTTGGCAGCCCATACTATGGAGGGGGAGGAGGGGGGAAGGGTTATGGGGAGTGGGCTTCCCATTCATGGTAGCCCACAGCAAGGGGGGTTTATGGGGTAGTGGGCTGTCTATTGTTGGTAGCCCACATTATAGGGGGCCGTGACCTACCTTTTAGTGGGAGCCGTGGCCAACATCATAAAAGGCTGTGAGGCTACGACCTTGCTGTTGGAGAGTCGCGGCTTCTATGGGTGTTTTTTTTTCAATTTTTTTCAAGCGGGGTTGCAACCTACAGCCTAGTGGGCCACGAATCCGTCAATTGGAGTTTGTTGGGCCACAACCACCTTAGTGAGAGCCACGACTTACCCTATTTTTAAGAATTTTTTTTTCAATTTTTTTACATTTTTAAGAGAGCTTTAAATGTACTTACAAAATAAAAATAAAACCATAATACTTTAATAAATAAATAAAAAAAATAAAAAAAACAAACAAAAGTAAGTTTGAGTGCTTGGGTTGCCTCTTAAAAAGTACTTCAGTCACTAGCTTAACTATGGCACTACTTTTTACACTACTTTATATGGTTTGAGACTTTTTTTATTGACCTTGATTGCATTGATAAGGCCACTATAAATCTCAATAACACCATAAGGATGAATATTTACCACATTAAAAGTGTTCCCCCAATATGGTTGAAGATTCTACGGCAAAATATGGAGTTGTGAATAAAAAAAAACTACTCGTTGTCCAACCACAAAATCAAGATGATTGAAAAGTGGTGGTGGTTTTGTCTCAAGAGTTGGTATCTACTTCATTGAAGGTGGTGGACTAGGCCTACTTTTATCCTCATTAACTAAATCCACTTTATAACAACTGTCTATATAGAGACATTGTGTTGCATTGAACAAATTAAATACCACTTCTTTTTCTACAACTTTGAAAGTTATTTTGTCATTCTTTACATCAATAATTGCTCTAGCTGTAGCTAAAAATGGTCTCCTTCCCATTGTGTCACTTGCTAAGTTTGTGTGGCCTTTCGCCTTCCAATTTGGTTAGTTTGTAAAATATGTCATGCACAATGTATTATTGGAATTGTGTAAGGGTTGTTATGTGAGAACCTGATTTGATGGCCAATGTATGGCCTTTAAATACTTGTATGGATTGTGAGCCAGGGATAATGTAATCTCAAAAACAGGCGTTGTCTCTAGAAAATATTCTTTATCGATTCATTGTATGATTATATATATATCCGTTTTAATTTGTGAAAAAATTAAATAAGTAGAAGATAAACAAATCCTTAAAAATATATTATTTAAATCATAACATCTGATATTATCTAATTATAACATTAAGAGCCTGAAATTGCTCTTTTTCTTTCACTAAAATTCTTCTTTTATCAAACACCTACAAAATCACAAATAAATTAATAACAATCTATTTTAACCACATTAATACTAAATTAAGCATAAAATTAATTAAAATTAGATTGACTCGCCTAAATTAACTAATTTAAAATAATTAAATAAAACTTACTAATTTTTATACATTACTATAAGAACTAAGTTAAATTATTATCAAAATTAAATTCAAATAACTCTATATCATAGAGTTATCAATAAACAAATAAGAGATATTCCTCTCTACAATAATTTAGTTGCACAACGACCTTCATTATGAGCATGTTTTCTGTGAATTTGTTGTACAAGTACTTGTAGGCAATCCCTCACAACAAGGGTCTAGCTTAAACTACTTTGGTTGGTTAGACTTGAAGGCTTTGTGCTCCTCCTTTCTTGTGTATACTGTTATTGTGTAACTCAAAACAATTTTGAGTCTAAGCATTTATTTTATTTTCAAGTAAATTATTTTTCAGAAAAAATTTTTCCATTGTTAATTGTTTGGAAGGGAGAATATATTTTTCCTATAAAACATTTTATGGATCAATGAAAAGATACTGAAGGTATACCTAGTCTTAAGTTTATTTTTAAATTGACCTTATAATCTACTCTATGTTGTTTTACAAATGGTTACTATTTATTGCTTTTTGTCTATTTATAATTTTTATATACAAATTCATATGTAACCTTGTATACCAAAAACATAAACATCCACCATAATGGTTAAAACTTGAGAGAATCCATCTTTAAATGAGTTTAGTAAGACTTATAAAATAAATTAATTTTTTTTGTGTAACTCCAAATCTTTTATATACAAAAAATGCATTAAGTAATATGACTCTAGTTGTAGTTTACTTGAATGATAATCAAATTCATGTTAACTTCGATTTTACATTTTACATAAATTAGCATTTGTTATAATTTACGTATGTTGTGCATAAATATATATCTATATATATTAAATAATCATATTATATATAATTTTTTTAAAACATAATGTTAATTTGAAGTATAAGTAATTAAAAATTTGTCATATTAATTTATAAATTATTTAATAATATTAGAATTAAAAATGTAAAGATAGTTCAAAATTTATAAACTATATCAATTAAATAAAAATATAATGAATTTAATTAATAAAATTTTAATTTACCTGGAATTACTTGAAAGGAAAATTCAAAATTAAAAATTATACCAAAAATTAATTTCCAATAATAATTTAAAAATATAAAAATAGTTATTTTTTAATTGAAATTTGAAAATATAATCGATGATGTTGGGAAAAAATCTATATAAATCAGTGCTTCAAAAATCTTATATAAATTATAAAAAGATAAATAATATAATCTGTTAATTCATGATTTGGTTTCAAAATGAGAACTCTTAAAGCTTGAAAATGAAAGGCCACAGCAAAAAACGAAAAAGAAAAGGTTCAATAAATATCAGCCATTTTCGTCTTGAAAATTCCGTAACAATATCTCTACACCATTACTAGTTTTGCATCACCGTCTCCATTACCCCATCTTATAGCAATGCTTTGCTGTCAATTGAAAATTCTCTCATCCTATAGCAATGCTTTTCTCTCAATTGAAAATTCTCGCAACATAGCACAGGCTGGTGCATGTTCGCATGCAACAATTCCACATATATCTCCAGTGCTGCAACATCTACTCATTTGTAAAACTCAAAGTCAGTATCAGGCTTCTTGACGTTCGTTCTGTAACCCTTTTCAAAGTCCTTGGGAAGTATGACATATCGGTTCTTCCGAACTGCATGCATTCCGGCTTCTTGACAGATTGCTGCAATCTGTAGACAGACATCCAGTTACAACCAGTATGAATCAAACAGGCTTGCCAAATAATGAGTCAAAAAGATTTGTGACCTAAACTAGAGAGATAAATAGGAAAGGTGCTCTAGAGTTCCACAACTAACCTCCGCAGCACTAATTTTATCAGGCCGAGAAACATAATCTTCCAAGTCCACCTCATCACTTAGATTCATTTTAGCAGTGCAGACCTATGAAATGGAAACATCACCTTAAACACAGCCAATAGGGCAAAACAAAACATTTCCTTATCACAACATAACCAGGACGGAAAGAAATGTACAAAAGAAAAATATGCCACAGCGAAAGACAATCACAAATCACAGAGAAATGTACTAAAGACAATAATGACATAGGCATTGGCAAACATTGCCCTACTTGCCTGGAAAACAAGCCTCTTCTGCCTTCTATCAGGTAAAGGGAATTCAATCTTTCGGTCAAGCCTTCCTGGACGAAGAAGTGCAGGGTCCAAAGTGTCTGCTCGATTGGTTGCCATTATAACCTTAACATTCACCGTCTGATCGAATCCATCCATCTACAAAGTTGATTGCAAAAGCAATAGTTTAGAAAAAAGAAAGGGAGAAAAAGGTTAACTAAATTTAAATATCAACTTCCTCAGATAGTTTGTAGGATAATATTCTATGCACCATCCTTTGACATGTCAACAAATTCCTCAAGAGATAAATACCTGATTCAGAAGTTCCATGAGGATTCTCTGAACTTCTCTATCAGCACCAGTTTGAGCATCAAACCTAGCAGTAGCAATGGCATCTACCTCATCAATAAAGATAATAGCTGGAGCATTCTCTTTAGCAAGACGGAAGACATCACGAACCATCCGTGGGCCCTAAAACAAAACAGTGGTCAAAATATTATTATCCACCAAAAGAAGATTAAGAGAGCGGCCAATAACTGACAAAATCAGTAAAAAAGAATATCAAGTTTCACTGCAGGCAACTAGGTCTTAATTAAGTACTGAATGATGAATTTAATATTAACATTTAAAAGAAAAATGACTACTAGATCCCTACCTCACCCAAATACTTTTGAACAAATTCAGATCCAACAACTCTAATGAAGGCTGCAGTTGTATGGTTAGCAACAGCCTTTGCAAGCATGGTTTTTCCAGTGCCAGGGGGACCATAGAGTAAAACACCACGAGGAGGGTCTATCCCAATCTGTTTGTAGAGCTCATGATGAGTCAATGGTAACTCCACTGCCTCACGAATTTCCTGCTTTTGAATGTCACATCCTCCAATATCCTAAACAACCAAAAACATAGCACATTAGTAATATTTATTCCAAGAAAAAAAGATACAGGAACTCAAAGAGTGTCCCACTAATGTACCATAGCAGAAGACTGACTTAAGGTATCAAATATGATTTATGGTTCAAATATGTCCTTGATGTCTACAAAGGTTCCAAGTTGATAGTTGAAAAATGAACTTAAATTTAAGACCAGCATTTCTTTATCAGAAGAAAAAAAAGTACTGACAAGAATCAAAACAATGCAACATTTCAACAAAGTTCAACAGAGACAAGGCAACTAAAATACAAATGAGTAAATCTTTTTCTATTAACAATCATACAAGACAAATGATGCCAAGATCCCCCCACAATATATTGAAGGAAACATATAGCATTTTCCATACAATAGTTTTATCAGTTGATTTCCAAGATTCCATACACAAACAGACAACTGCAAATGCAAGAAACTCCAAATATCATATGTCTTGTTATAAAATGAAATAAACCTCTCAAGCAAGAAATCCTATCCTTCAACTCATCCTACATGTAAAGAATCATTGTTTGATATAAAAACCACGAATAAAGGCACACGTTCATTGCAGAGCCCATCAGTTCTATAGAACATGATCTTTCGGGAGTCCTAACAGATTAATTATTCCAGAACATCTAACACAACTAATAATCACAGGCCAACTAGGGAAGTATTAAGCCTACTTTAGTTATTATGCGCACAATCATACCCTCCTTTACATCAAGTAATAGAGTATGGGGGATAAGGTAATATGTTACCTACTGATAATCAATAAGGCATATAGAAACAAAAGTGAAAGCAATTCGATTTCCCATGTAACAGATGGAATTAACTCCATTTACACTCCAGCTTGAGGCCTAGCCTATGTTTACCTGGCTAAAATCCAATAAGGCAATTCAAAGAAGCTCTTAGAACATAAAAGATTGTCTAATATATAAAAAGCCTCAGTATTAAAAATCAAATATACAAAAATGAAAGTGGAAAACGGACTCAAACCGTATTCAATTCTTTTCCTTTGGGCATTAATGCTGCAAGCAAATAAACCACTAAATAAAAATTAAAAAATCAATTTCTGTTCAATGGAAGTACTATGTGTATCACATTTTTCAGCACAACTAACCCTTTTTCAATCATTCCCCTTAGCTAATAGTTAACCCAAAATCTCATATTCTTCAAAGTGGCATATATAGGAAGCCAAAAAAAAACCCTAATCTCTGATTGCGTATATATCAATTAATAAATTCTTCGACTTAATAATGAAAGCAATCACAAAACTAAAGGAACGAACCTGGCACTGAAAACAATCACTAAGCCCCATGCTTTAAACTTTCCCCTTATCCAAGAATTAACCCAAAGTCCACTTACTCTAAAAAGAAAGGAAGCAAACCCTAATCCCTAACCTGCCATCGCAAATTGCAAAATCCTAAATGCAAAAAAATCAATAAAGAACTCAACTTTAGAATAGAAATAAAAAGAAAAGAAAAGAAACAAACGTTGTAAGTAACATCGGGCTTCTCGGACTGGCTAAGCAAAGAAATGCTGGAATCGGCCTCGGGAGGCAACACGTCGACCAGAGCATTGGAGTGACGGTGAAGAGCCACCGAAGCCGAGGGCTTTAGCAGCTCTCTGTTGATGGTGCTCAATATCCTCACATAATAATTGGAGCCCGTGGTGGACCCCACGATTCCGTTGTTTTGATCCACCATTTCCATGAACTGCCCTATGACCAGCGGCACCGACTGAATCCGCTTGACTTCCTCCTGGGCCCGCAACAGCTCTCTCTTGAGATTCTTCTGCTCGTCCTTCACGTACTCTTCTTGGATGTCTATGAACTCCAGCTGCCTCTGGAGGGATTTCAGCCTGCTGTACAGATCGTCCTCCTCGGTACCCGTGGGATCCACCGCCAGGGCCAGCCCAAGGTCGGATCTTGTGCTGGGGAACGGCGGCTCCGCCGAGGGTTTAGGTTCCACCACCATCGCCGAGGCTGCCATTGCTTTCTTCGACTCGGAGTTTGGATTGGAGAGCAAGAAAAGAAGAAAACAAAATGTACAATTCAAGGCAAAGGGCGTCCTTCGGTTTTTATAGGGTGAATTCTAGAGTAAGGATAACTTTACTCTAACTCTAAGACCAATTAAAATAATTTATAAAAATAAAATAAAAACCTATTTAACAGGTTAAAATAATAAAAAAATAATAAAAAATATTATTATTTTTGATATTAACATTATATCTAATTAATTTAATTCAATTAAAATTATTATTATGACCCATTATACTAAATCTCAAGCGTTTACGTTAATATTTTAATAATATTTATTTTATTTTTATAATATTTTATGTTAAGTCTTATCATTTTGCATCAAGGTTTTTCAATTATTAATTTTCACAATAATTATGTTTATCTTTATTATTATTTATTCATAGATAAAAACTTGTAAGTCATAAAATACTTTAAATTTGAGAATAAAAATTTAAATGTTTAATTTCTTGAAAAATTATATTTATTTGATATAATTAACTTGTTACATTAAATCTCACACATTTTTATTAATATTTTGACAATGTTTTTTCCATTTTTATAGTTTTTTACGTTAATTCTTATAACTTTATGTCAAGATTTTTTAACTATTAATTTTCAATATAATTCTTTTTATCAAATATTGACTTGATATAAAGCAGTAAAAATTAACATAAAAATTTATAAAAGTAGAATAAAGATTGTTAAAATATTAATGTGAATATGTGAGATTTAACATAACAAGTCAATTATATCAAATAAATATATTTTTCAAAAAAATTATACATTAAAATTTTTATTCTCTAGTTTAAAATGTTTTACGGTTTACAAATTTTAATCTATAAATGAAAAATAGTAAAGATAAAAAAAATTATAATGAAAATTACTAGTTGAAAAAATATTAATGTAAATGTGTGAGATTTAACATAACAAGTTAATTATGTCAAATAAGCATTATTTTTATAAAAATTAAATATTTAAATTTTTATTCTCAAGTTTAAAGTGTTTCACAGCTTGCAAATTTTAATCATGCATGAATGATAGTAAAGATTAAAATAATTATAGTAAAAATTAATAGTTAAAAAATCTTGACGTAAAATGATAAGAATTAACGTAAAATATTATAAAGGTGGAATAAGCATCATCAAAATATTGATGTAAATGTATGATATTTAATATAAAAAGTTAATTATGTCAAATAAATATAATTTTCAGAAAAATTAAATATTTAAATTTTTATTTTCGAGTTTGAAGTATTTTATATCTTACAAATTTTAATCTATGCATGAATAACAATAAAGGTAAAAATAATTATAATGAAAGTTAGCAGGTTAAAAATTTTGACGAGAAAAGTTGTAAGAATTAACTTAAAAAATTATAAAGATGAAACAAGAATTATAAAAATATTGACGTAAATATGTGACATTTAATGTAACATAACAATTAAATTAAAATAAATTTAATTTTTGTTAAAATTAAAAATTTAAATATTTATTATTGAGCTAAAAGTATTTAATAGTTTATAAATTTTAATTTATAAATGAATAATAATAAAAATAAAAATAGTTATAGCTAAAATATTGATATATTAAACTAAAATTTTATTATAATATTTATTTAAAAATTTCTCAATGGTTAATATTTTTTAGTTGAGAATATAATTGTAAATGATTAATTCTCATAAAAATTCAGTTATTTTCTTTGTTAGTTTTTCTGCTTTAATCAATTATTTGGGTTAATTCTTTCCTTTTAATTATCATTTTTATTTTTATTTATTTTTGATTATTTAAGTCTTTTCTTAACCTAGCTATCAGGTAAACAGGTTGCAAATTTTTTTATTGATCAATAGTTGAAAATAAACCCTTTAAATCTAATGGTTCTTATTTGTAGGGTTACATTAATGTTAGTCTTACTGTAGAATCTGCCTTTTTATAGTCACCAATACTAGTAGTACCTTCAAGGTTTATAAATGTTATTGACATTAAACTACATTGTTAACCTGATCAAACCTCTTGACTTCAACGCAATATGCTAGAAACAAGCCTCAGGGCCTTGCGGGTCCAAAAGTCAAGAACAAAAGAGCTCGACGCAACCTTAGAGATAGGTCATGGGCCTAAAAAGTATTCTTTATTGATTTATTAGATGATTATATATATGTACCTTTTTTTAATTTATGAAAAAATTGAATAGGTATAAGATAAACAAATATTTAAAAATATATTATTTAAATCATAACATCTGATATTATCTAATAATAACATTAAATATTTTAATTTTATGATACATTAAATAATCTATTACTTATATATAAAAGGAAGGTCAAAAAAAGCCCTCATGTTTGGCCACTTTTTTCTTCTTTTTGAGTGACACATTTTGGCCCTCTTTTATATGCCATGTGGACTGTAGGAAGTCCTCATAGAAATTGCCTCAATAGAGTTTTTCTTGGCCAAATCCCTAATTAAGTGCCATTGTCTTTTCTTCCTGTGTAGGGTAGCATGGGCAGCCTATTCTTTTCTTTTTTTTGTACAGACGCCCATTTTAGAAATTTCTCTTTTAACATCCTTTTGTATGTTTGTTTTTTTATTATACATTCAATTTTTTCTCTTTTTTTTTTTGCCTTTTGCTTTCTTTCTCTTTTTTATCCATCCCTTTCTTCTCTTTTCTCTCTTTACTACCATGAGTAGCAAATCTGGAGCAACGGTGGATGCGAAAGTATGGGGTTGAGGATTTTACACTCTTTACATAATCTTCCTTTTTGCTTTTTTCAACTTCATTTGTCTTTTCAAACCCAGCAAAATTGTGAAAGACCAACAAAACCTAATTACCTCTCACAAATCTCACTCCCAATCATAATCCCAATCCTGATCTCAACTTTTATAGGTGCGGTTTCAATATTTTCTCATGATTCTATTAATAGGTTATTATATTTGAGGCTCTTAAAGAAACAGGTCATTGTCTTTTTACAAGGAATTCAAGGGTAGATTGCCTTTATAATTTCTTCTTAACTTTTATAGATAACTGATGAAGAACTTTGGGGGTTCTTTTTTAGCCATTGTTTACGTCCATACGTCAAGCTTACAAGCAAGTGTAATGGTAAAATCTAAAATATCTTAGTTGTTATCTCACTCCTATAATCTCTCTTACATAGTTATTATTGTGCCATGACCTAAATCTGGGGGACAGGCACGAACGAGCTGGTCAGCAATCCCGTGAGAATCAAGGAAGCCTTCATAGTTAAGTCTTGATAACCACATATATAGTAAACAAAAGGCCTCATGAACAACATCATCTCATATAAACTTAAATCTTTTAGCATTCAACATTAGCCCCTTGACTCGTAATACCCCGACGTCGACATTACCCAAAATAATCTCAATGAGTGGCATCAAAGCACTATAAGCGGGAATCACAGGTGGGATTAGTGCCACCGTCCTTGCTTACCACCATCTGTGTAAGCACACAAATAGTCATAGGGGGACAAAAATCCACTCAACCACAAATTAGATCAACATCTGGAATTCATTCCTCGGACAGAAACACTAATCCACAAATAAGGCCAATGTGCCTTTATCATTCACAATTTCCTTATCAAACCTTAATTCACATTTATTGAGCTTCAATCATCTTAAGCTCAATTAGGTTTTAAGAGCCTCTAAATCTTCAATGCATCATTTAATCAAATCATCTCACATATCGTTTACCTAGGGTAACCTACTCTTAGGGTTTCATCATAGCCTCTAGACATTCTGGTTTAGGCACACACAACATATACTACCCATGTGGCTCACATCACAGTGCAACCACTCATAATTCACATATATACATGTCGTAACGTGGGGGCCCAAGAACCTAACAGTTAGACATAAAAAATTTAGAGAGTCGCCATCAATCTTTTTTTATATAGGTGCGATTGGCCACTTATTAAATTTGTTCTTCTTGATGAAGTCCTAAATTAATTTTAAGATCGCTTAAAGAACAAGAGTCAGTTTATGTATTGCAGAGTTGGGTTCGGGAGTACGATTATGCAAAGGGAAGGATTAACACCCCCGTGATGCCTGCTCCATGAACGAACCACTTAATCATATGTTATCCTATCAACCTTAACTTTTTACTTTTATTCTTATGTTTCTCTAATCCTTATTTATTTGTTTTATTTGTTATTTTATTTACAAATTAAAACATTTTATTCAATTTTACGGGTGAGACGCGCACATGATGCAATTGTGAAATGCATGGCATAAAATTTGGATAATGCCAAACAAAAACCATTTATGGGGTGTACTTCTCGAATTCGTCCATAACACCGGTGGGATCTGGGGGTATTCTTTCACTTAGAGAAATACTAAAAAAACTCACATTCGTAAGTTTAATGAGTAAATCCCATCATCGGGGTAATCGTTTGTATATAGAAACTATATTTTCATGAATGCAAACCTTAATACAAGCAGAAGCCTTTTATTAAGGATATTCTCCAAGCCCTCCCATCGTATTGGTGGGACTCAGAGGTATCCTGTCATCTAGAGAATTTTTTGAAGAAACTTACCTTTTTAAGCTTTTTCTAAAAATGCCATCATTGAGGCTTTGACTCGTGCACATAATACATCTACATGCCACGATATTTAACAATGTAGTAATGATGTGCGACATGCTACAAACCTCTATGTCCACTATGGATCATTGTCTATATTCATTATTATTATTATAATCTTGCCATCTTAAAAAAAAGTTTTGTTATCATTATTTATTTATTTATTATCATGAGTATCCTTATTCTTCATGATACTATATGTTTTTTGAAACTTTAAGTGTATATATATGCCATTGTTCTCTTACATTTATTATTGTTATTGTTATCACTATTTCATTATTTCTTTTTATTTTTGTAGTTTTGTTTGATTAGTAATTAAGTTCATACATTTTTCATTTACTTAGGTTAGCACACATTGGGATTCAAAATTAAAACCCTTCCACCATATTGGTGGGATCTTAATCAAGATCCCTTGCTTAGAAAAATTCATCCGGTATTGTGACTTCACGCAATCCGAATGAATATTTCATTATCGGTTATTCAAATAATAATGTAATTCTTTTACCATCATTTTCACTATCATTCGCTAACTTTAAAACCATTATATTCTATTTTATATATACTCCAAAATTTAGAGAAACGAGGGATATCCTTGCACATATATTTCTTTAATTTCACTAAACCATATATCTCTTTTATTTGTTCATTGTTGTTGACAATATTAATACTAATTTTATCATTTTTCTCATTTAAATATTTTTTCTAAAAAAACTAATTAACAATATTAAAAATAAAAACACATAAAAGAATTAATAAATAAGAAAAAAAGGCCCATAAAAAAATAGGTACAAGTGATCCAACGCATAAGCCCTAAATAGCAAAGTATAAAGGAACACATACCTTTTGATCTATCAAAGCCCAAATTCAATTGTATCTTTCAGTAACATGGGATCATGGGCTAAACTCCTAAGGATAAGGACAAGGGTTTGCTTTAGAGTTGTTTCTCCAAGCCTAACTAGAACCATAAGCTTGCCTTAAAGGCTTCATAGACTGAGCTTAAAGGAAAGGGAGATGGGCTTGGCTTGCTTCAAGTCCTAAATGCACCACTTGGTGTTGCAGTTAAAAGAAACAAAAAAAAAAATTCCAAGCAGTGTTAATGAAAGATTAGTTTTGGGCTTAAGAAGCTTAAAATGGCTTAATTTTAATTGGACTTAGAACTAGCTTGACCTAATAGCATAATGTCAATGAAAGATAAAATTAAATAAACTATAAAAATTGTCTAGACAAAATAAGGTGTCTATAGCTGCCCCTCTTTGCATAGTTCTGAGAATCAAGAATTAAGCAAGGACGTAAACACCTTGCTCAGACTAGATAAAAAATGTTCCTTATCTCTAAATGAAGCTATGCGACTTTTCTTTCGTCTCTTTCTCTCTCTTTTTTTTTTAACAAATAACTAGAAAGCTCATTGTCTCAAAATGAGGCTATGTTTCTTAAATTCTCTTGTGCCAAGATAATTGAGCTTAGATATCTTGGATGCCAATTTGATTGGACTTAAATTCTTTCGTGTCAACATAATTGGACTTATGCATCTTGGATGCCAGTTTGATTGAGCTTAAACTCCTTTTGTGCCAATGTAACTAGACTTATTTATCTTGAATGCTAATTTGATTAGGCTTATACTTTTTTGTGTCGATGTAATTGGACTTATACATCCTGGATGCCAGTTTGATTGGGCTTAAGCTCTTTTATGCCAACGTAATTGGACTTATACATCGAGGATGTTAGGTAAATTGGGCTTAAATTCCTTTTCTGCCAACGTAATTGGACTTATATATCTTGGATACTAGTTTGATTAGGCTTAAAATAATTTCCTACCAATATAACTAGGCTTAAATATCTTGGATGCTAGGTAAATTGAGCTGAAACTCTTTCATGCCAACATAGCTGGACTTATACACCTTGGATGCCAATTTGATTGGACTTAAAATCATTTTGTGCCCATAAAACTAGATTTAAAGATCTTCGATGCTAGTTTGATTGGGCTTAAAATCACTTCATGCCAACATAATTGGACTTAAACATCTTGGATGCTACTTAAATTGAGCTTAAATTTTTTCATACCAACATACTAGACTTAGACATCTTGTATGCCAGTTTGATTGGGCTGAAGTCCTTTCATGTTTGGTTTTTTTTCTTTTTTTCAATGAAAGGCTCCAATCCTTCTTCATTTAATTGAGGTTTTGTAACATTGAGAATTTTGCATTGGGTGAATTTCACCTAAAGCTTGAAAAATGCATTAGTCTTGGTATTTGTTTGAAAATTTTCATGTGCATGATTGGACATGTATGCATGATTGAATAATGGACAAATGATGCATTATTTCCCTTTGTTTTGCACCATATATTCCTCACTTGGAAGATCATTTATCTTGGGTTCGCATCTTTTGGTGATGTTCTTGTACAGTTGCCAATTTCTTCACCTCCAAAGAACCTTCTTGCTAATCTCATCATATTGATTTAGATTCTTGAAATCACTTTTCCACAATAGATGTCAACAAGAGATGACCAATGCTAATTGGGTTTCAATGCTTCTATGCCTCTTGATTATGAAAGCTTTTCCTTGCATTGCTTTCTCTCACTTTTTCTTGAGAAATGAATTTGTCTTTTTTCAAAAGTGCTTGTCTTATCTCACAATGATTGAAGGATTTTAGCCACGAAGATCGTAAGGACTCTCTTTCTCTTTTTTCCTTTTGTTTTCAAAAACTTCTTGACTTTGACAAAATCACAACAAAATTGCCCCACACATTTATTTTCATAATGAAAGATAACTGAATCTTGAAGTAGGAATGTATTAATTCCACACTTTTCTTATTGTAGTGATAAAATATCCAAGTTTGGAAAAACATATGATATTTAAATCTCTTAAAAATTAATGATTACTATTTTAAATGTTTCGGGTGGGTCAAATCACAATTTGATCTTTATGGATTGAAAGGTTCAACAAATTAAAGTCTTTCATAACAAAAAGTTTCATTAAAAAGAAGGATCAATGTTTCTTTGTTTAAGCTCACAAATGTTGCATGATTTGCTCAAATTTATACTCTTTTAAAATCAAAGTCTTCACAAAAAGACTCATTTTGAATTGAAATCAATTTTAACACTTTCCTAGTCTTATAATGTGTGGCATTTTGATAAATGTTAAGACTAGCATTAGAGACTTAAGATTTGCAAGGTTATTTTAAAAGAGAAAGGTTTAAAGTTCAGTATTGATTTTCTGACAGATTTTGAATCGTACATTCTTAGACATTTTGAGGGTCTCCAATGCACTTTGGTTGCTTTAAATTGATCTCTTTATTGTGCTTCTTGTTATAGCCTTGTTCAAAATCATGAGTGACTTCGTAAGTTCTCATTTTTGCTTTAGACTACTTTTTCAGGTTTTCACCCTAAAGCTCATTTTTCTTTCTTCTTTTTTTTATATCCTTTTTATCTCTTTTTCATCTTTTTTTTTTGTTAATTGTTCTATCATGCACTTGAAAAAAAATTCAAACTCTATCCAAAAAGGATTAATGGATTCAAATGGATAATCTTTGCAAAGAAAAAGAGGCCAAGGCCATATTAGTTTATGATGAATTTTTCTCTTCAATTAAGCATCCGCAGTTGATCAAAATGAACTTTTTAAAGCACGTAATGTAAATTAAGGTTAAGGGCCTTGATAGAATGGATAAAAAGGCCCAAAACATGTATTTAAAGGTGATCAACCAAGGATCATTCATGTGAAAGTCTTTTGAGACATTTGGCTTTTCGATTTTTCAAAACATGTTTTTCCATCAATTTTTCTTTTCTTTTTCATCACTTTTTTATCATTTTTTTTTCATTTTTATTTTTGATGGTTTAAAACTCATATTCTTTTGCATTTGCCCCTTAATACAAGGTGTTCTCTTTCTTAAAATGAGATCTTATTCTCTATGTTCCTGGTTAAGATTCTCATACATATTTGCACTTCTAATATTAAAGGTGATCATTGGTCAAGGTACATTTAGAAAAAATTTGACAAGCTCAAAGGGGTAGCAAGTGGATAAGTTCTCATTTGCAAATGAGAGAATGAAACATGGCCATTTCTCATCTCAAATATGGTTACTTGTCTTGAAGAGCAATCTTTAGAAGGGATGAATTTTGGAGTAAAAGTTCATTTTTTTTTTGTTTTTCTTGGTTTGGCATCGTTTGAATGTCTCAAGTACATGATCTTCTTATTAGCTTTTCTTACAATTCTCTTATTTTTTCTTTTTTTTCTTTTTCTTTCTCTTTTTTTTTATACCTTCAAAACTTAAAGCTTGACTTAAATTTTCCAAAATGAAAGATTCATTGACGATGCCCTTCCTCGATCAACTACTTAAACGAAGGCTTAAGCAACAATTTTGAGCATTATGACCCTTTCAAAACCTTTAGATATCTCACTTCAAACCTCAATTTTGCAAATTACTCTTGTTAGCATTTCCAAATAAGGGAGAAATAAAGGTTATTTTGCAAATTGAGCATCTTGGAGGTATTGAGAAATTCTTCTTCTTTTGATCATCTTGCCCATAGTATGGATAAAGGATAACTTTAGGCAATGGGTGGAGAAGCTCACATTTTAGATCCAATTGAAAGAGGTTGAGTGGTTTTGACATATTTGAAGCTTTAGCTAGTCTTGACATTTATCAAATTCCCAAATTCAGATTTTTTCCAAGAGTGCAAGATTTTCCTTATTTTTTTGAAAAAGATGAATTTTACTTTATCATAACATTGATCATTACTTAGATGAAGACCAGAATCCTTAGATGTCAAATGATAAGATTGATGAAGTGTCAAATTAACTTTGTTTTTGAGTGCAGTGCAATTCTTTGTGGAATGACCTTCAACTTCATAATGGTAATCACATTTAACATTTGGGTTATACCATCTTGGGTAAGGACGTTTTCTAGGCTTGGTAGGAATAATAAAGATCTTATGGTTATGTACCAATAAAGGGAGAAGCTCTGCGTAGGACATTGGTAATTAATGGTACACTTTGCCTTTCTTTCTCTCGTTGCTTTGAAGGTAATCTAGATTAATTTCTTGATAACCTGAAATGGACATGTGGGGTTAAGGAGCTTTTGTAAGTGGTGAATAAAAGTAAGAAACGAAAAGTTGAGGTAGATTATGAACATATGGAGATGGGTGTGAATGAACGCACATAAGATCTTTTTCTATGTCACAAAATTTCCATTTGTTTCTCTTTTCAACAGAAATTGCTTAAACTCTTTTATTAAAAGCATCATATTCTCTTTTAAAAATATCGTTTGCTCGAGAGTTTGTAATCTTTCCCTTCTTTTATTCCATCTTCAATCTTTCCCATAGAGAACACCAAATCTGCAAAATCTGAAAAAGCATTACCCTCCAATCTGTTATAATATGGAGGAGGAAGAGTATCAACAAATAGAGAATTTAATTTTCTACTACTAAGTGGTGGTTGGACTTGTAATGCTACTTCCTTCCACCTACAAGCATATTCCTTGAAACTTACAGAAGGCCTTTTTTCAATGTTTTGGAGAGTTATTCAATCAGGAATTGCTTTTAGCCTATGCATGTATTATCCTAAATATGCTAGGGCCAAATCTCTCCACGTACCAGTACGATCTTTTTCCAACTTGAAGTACCATTTAACAGCAACTCCCTTCAAACTATTTTGGAAAAAATAAATGACCAATTTTTCATCATGGGCATATGGAGCCATCTTGTTACAATACATGATCAAATGTGCCTTAGGGCATTTGGCTCTATCATACTTTTCACATTCTAAAACTTTAAACTTAAGTGGGATAACCACATCAGGCACCAAACCTAATTCCCTTACTTTGATGGAATCATAGAAATCCATTCCCTTAATGGCTTTGAGGCACTCCTCTAAAAGATCAAACTTTTGTTGCACTCTCGATTTTTTTCTCAGTCTTGATAAGTTCGCTTTCAAGTTTCCTTGTTTCTTAAGGTCATTCAAGTCAAGAGTAGGAACCTGGTTAGAAAGATTTGCCTTTGGAATTGGCATAGTTTGCCTTTGTGTTGATGATTGGCTTAATCCTTGAGAACTTGAAGATTCTTCGATAGTCCCCTCATTTCATTAGCATTCACTCTCTCCATTAGCTTTGCCAATTGCTTTCTCACCTCTTCTTGAGTCTTTTCCATCTTGTATATCAAATTTGATTGTTCATCTCTCATCATACTAGCTTGAGCCCTTGTATTATGCCAATTGTAAATGGGCTCCCTTGAGCTTTTCTTTTTTCACAAAATGAAAATTAATTAGATTGAGAAACGAATTATACCAAAGATTTTTCTAGATATCTTCCTCCTTCAATATATAATTAGAAAGAGATCTTTTATTTGCAAAAATCAACAATAATCTTGCTTCTTCTTTCATAGAATGTAGTAAGGTCAAGTGATGCTACTTGTAACAAAGGAAGATGAATGATGCGTGCATGTGTGTCAAAACTGAAGAATGTTTGAATGCATGATGGGATGTTTAAATGTATGACGAGTGATTTGAAACACAAAGATACTTGCTTATAAATAGTACACCAACATGATTACATTTCAAGGAAACTCTCGTTTTCCATTTTTTGTGGTTTTTTTTTTGTTTTATGAAACAACATTTAGGAAAATGTTGAACAAGACCTCAAAAGTCAACATAATTCTTCACAAACATAAATCCATTCTTGCAAGATTCAAAAGAAGTTAAAGATTGAAATGTGGTAAGGTCTTAAAGAAAACTTTTATGAAAAAATTAGCACAGTAAATCCTTTTTTCATTCTGACACCTAATTGTGCTTCCCACAACCATGCCCCATCATCTTTGTTGGATCGATTCACTTGGTATCTAGTAATATTTGCACTCGATACTTAAAGGCGTCAGAATCTTCGATGAAATGTCCCATATCTCCACCATGATAAGCACATCTTGTTTTTGAATTAAACCATTTGGGGTATAGAGCTCATAAGGATTCTAAAGGCACCATGACAATAAGATGATCATGAACTAATTTATAAAAGAGTTTTTTCATAGGGAACGGGAATAGGGTCAAATTGTTTTTTCTTTCTGGATTGTTTTTGAAGGGTGCTTAGGCTTGGAGTAAGGGTGATTGATAATGGTGCCGTGGTTGGCTTTGAAAGGCTTGTTGAAAAAGTGGTCAAAAAGTACTTGGACAAGGGTATGAATTTAGCTACAAATTGATTCTCGTGGGTTGAGAATATGCACTTGGTTGAAACCCATTATTCGATCGGTGTGTAGCATTTGGAGACTCCATCTTTGTCATGAAACTTCTCAACTCAATCATTTGTGTATTCAACTCATCCATCCCTTTTACAACTTCCTCTTGACCTTGATCCTTACTTAGGCCACTAAGCAATGTGTTGGGTCTATCAAGGACAAATTGATTTTTATTTAATGATTGCTTTTGGAGTGGTTCAATTTGAAGTGATGGGGATTCTTGAGGGTGCTTTCCCTAGGTTTCATTGAGATGCTCAACCATTTTCATCATTTTGGCAATTCGTCCTTTCATTTCTTGAAGGTCATGTCCAAATTCTTCTTGATTGCATTCCAATGCCCTTATCCTTACTTCCAATTAGGGTTCCATATCGGTCAATCCTTTTCACTGAAGGAGATTTATTCTCTTTTCTACAAAGCTAACAACACTGTAGGGTTCTTTTTTATTTGAATAAACATGAGATGATTACATGTAGATGAAAATATGATGTTTGCATGTATGCATGAAATGCTATGATGCCTTGATGTATGGATAATATGAAGTGAAATGGAAGACCACATTATTGAAAGTCATGTATAGTGGGAAGTAGAAATTTTGTTTAAAACTAAAATCCCCTTCTTTTTTTGGTTTTTGAAAAAAATGGAAGAAATAAAAAAACCTTTTTATGTTCTCTTTTCTTGTTGCCTAAATGGAAAACCACCTTTTTTTCTTTTATGTTTCACAAGAAACATCATTTTCTCTTTTTACTTCCCTCATTTATTTTTGTAAGAGAAGAACCTTTTTTCTCTTTTTCTTTTCTCTCATTTTTATGGACAAAAGGAACTAAAGACCTTTTTGTTCTTTTTTTTAGAAGACCTCATTCCAAAGAAATACCTCTATCTTTGTTATTTCCTTTCTTTATATTTTTTATATTTTTTTCAGAAAAGAAGAAATAAAAAGAATCTTCCCTTTCTTTATGTTTATCTTTTTTATTTTTAGGAGAAAATAAAGAAAGCTATTCTTCTGAAAGCTTTAGGGTAAAAGTAGAGAGAAAAATATTCTAAAAAATAGAACATCAAAAATCTTGTTCCTTTCAGTTTTTTTTAAGATGAAAAAGCAAAGAAAATATTTTGTTTTTGTTGTTTTTAAATCACTTTTACATGTGTTATTTTTATTTTATCAAAAAAGGCTACTAGGATGGATTTGTTCCTTCACGTGTCCTAAATTAGGGTGTATTCTTCATGACAAGTTTGGTAAGGTTTTACTTAGGGGATGGCTCCTCACGGCTTTCCATATGTTGAGTTCGGTTTCACTCGAAGCTTAAGGTTCCCAAATTATTTCTCATTGTTGTCCCACTTGGACTAGCAAGGTACTCGGTCCTCACCCATTATAGGTTTCAAATGGATTAAGTTCAATTTGAGGGGAAGTGTTTCACTAACCCATGTGGAGGTTATCACCTCACGAGAGCATAGCTACTTAACCTCTTCTAATGAGGATAGAGCTTGGGTAGAAGGCTCATGCATGAATGCAAATGTGCTATGTGTGTGAAGAAACATTCCAACCTTTGACCATTAATCTTATACCCCTATCCCAAATGCCCCACTATTATTGAAATATAGAAAGTAAATTAAATAAGATAAAAGAATAACGATAAACAAATGAAGTGAATAAAGGGAATGTTATCATTATTTTTTTATTTTTTCTTAAAATTCAAGAGAAATAAGGTTGGATATTGAATCATAATTAATTAAGGCTTAGATAACACAAAATTAATTACTGGCTCCACTCTTGAAGTCCCAACAGAGTCACCAAGCTGTTGTAATGTGCGGGTTCGGGAACCCAATAGTTAGATGTGGAAAATTTAGGGAATTGCTGTCAATATTTTTTTATCTAGGTGTGATTGGCCACCTATTAAATTTGTTAATCTTGACGAAGTCCTAAATTAATTTTAGGATCGCTTAAAGAACAAGACTCGATCTACGTACTGCAGAGTTGGGTTTATGCGTACAATTACTTACAGGGAAAGATTAGCATTCCTATGACACACGTTCCATGAATGGTACCACTTAATCATATGTTATCCTATTAACCTTAACTTTTTAATTTTATTCATATGTTTTCCAAATCCTTGTTTATTTATTTTATTTTTTATTTTATTCATAAATTAAAACATTTTATTCAATTTTACGGGTAAGACGTGCACATGATGCAATTGTGAAATGCATGGTATAAAATCTGGATAATGTCAAATGAAAACTGTTTATTGAGTGTACTTCCCAAATCCGTCCAGCACACCGGTGGGATTTGAGAGTATTCTCTCACCTAGAGAAATGCTCGGGAAACTCACATTCGCAAGTTTAACGAGTAAATCTCATCATCGGGATAATCGTTTGCATGTAAAAGCTATATTTTCATGAGTGCAAACCTTAAAATGAGCAGAAGCCTTTTATTAAGGTTATTCTCCGAGTCCTCTGATCGTATTAGTGGGACATGAAGGTACCTTTTCATATAGAGAATTTTTCAAAGGAACTCACTTTTGCAAGTTTTTTGAAAAGTCCCATCATCGAGGCTTTAACTCGTGCACATAAGACATCTACATGCCACGATATTTAATAATGCCATAATGATGCGCGGCGTGTGATGACTCTATTATATAGAGTTATTTTGGCTCATTTTGGGAGCTTAAGTAGCTAGATCTTTGAGATTTTATGTTCGAATTTTAGCATTATAGGTGTTTTTTTAGTTTAAGTTTGATTATTTGTTAAGTGATTAATTTAAGTTATTTTAGTTAAATTTTAGGTTATTTTATTTAAATTACTTTAAGAGTAGTTATTGCTAATTTCTCCTATGGCTTTTGTTGGAAATTGATGAAAAAGACTCATTTGATGAAAATCAGTGCAAGTATGGTGATAGCTTCATTCGTATATATTTTAATATTTTGACCATATCTCTTTCTAAAAAACTCCAAATGAGGTGATTCTTTGACCAATCAAATTATAAGAAGAAGGGAAACAATTTTTATGTTCACCAATTGGCCCAGTTATGATTGGATCATGGTCAAAACATTTGTCAATTCGGACCACTGCGAGCAGGATGTAAAGACTGAATATGATGCAGTATTTGGAGCAAATCTTTCAATCCAGAAGTCCAATTGAGTGATTTTAATCCATTGGGAAGTTAAGAGACAGGGATAAAACTTTTATGTTTACTACTTTGCCCAGTTCTTAACATATCAGGGTGAAACTCTGTTTGAAGTTGATAGACTGCCACAGCGGCTGGGAGAACAAGGCTGCAGCGTGATGAAAGGAAGCACACATACAAAATTCCAGAGAGCTCAGCGCTGCAGCGCTGGAGAAGTAGCGCCGCAGCGCTGCGCGACTTTCCTAAAAAAATAAAGGACATTAACGGAATTTCACAAAATTAGGTTATTTGGAGCCTATTTAAGGAGACTTTTTCAGAGATTTTGGAGGCAGTAAGAGAGGCAGCAAAGGAGGCAGCAAGAAACTATTCTGGAGATTTGGAGCCAAGAACAAAGCAAGGAAACAAGAGATTGGAGGAGAGAATCAAGATCATACATCTCTACTATTAGTTTTCTCTCTTACCTTTGTTGTTTTTTTTCTTATTTTCTTTGACTTGGATTCATGGCTAAATTTCTTTGGATATTGTCTTTATTAGATATTATGAACTAATTTATTTTTCTAGGATTGCAATTGAACTCACATGTAATCTAGATTTTTAATCACTTTCTTGCTTATTTTCAATGGGATTTGAATTGTTTATTCAATTTGTTCTTAATGCTTTTAATTGCATGGCCACCAATTAAATTGATCTAGAAACCTAAACAAACTTGGGAAAGGGAGTTTAGTGTAGACTAAAATTAGATAGCATATGATCATATTAATTGATTTGCGTATAGGATAGGGATATACCTATAGGCCATATGTAGCCAAATTAGACTGAACTTAATGAGTTTGTTTTAATTTCAATTCACATAGGGATATAGTGTTTTGGTTAAAATAGATATTTTTATAAGATGAGTTGGGAGACCCTTATAAATAATTTAGGACTCTAGGTTAGCAATTCAAACCATTGAGATAAGTTAAGGAAGAGAGGGTAAGATTTAGATGAAGTGTGAGGGATATTGTAATCCTAGGCTTGTTTGATTTGATATTTATTTGAGTATTATTATTTTTGATTTTTCTTAATTTAATTCTGCTATAACTTAGTTTGATTTGATATTATTTTGATATTGTTTGGATAAGATTAATTTGCAATAATTTTAGTACTTAGTAAACTTTAGATCAATTCCCTGCGGGATCGATACTCTACTTGCTAATATACTATCTATTCGATACGTATACTTGCGTGGTAGAATTTTAACTGACAGCGTGCTATAAACCTCTATGTCCATTATGGATCATTGTCTATATTGATTATTATTATAATCTTGCCATCTTTAAAAAAAAAGTGTTGTTATCGTTATTTATTTATTTATTATCATGAGCATCCTTATTCTTCATGATACTATATGTTTTTTAAAAATTTTAAGCATATATATGCCATTGTTCTCTTGCATTTATTATTATTATATTTATTATTATCACTATTTCATTATTTCTTTTTGTTTTTATATTTTTGTTTGTATCAGTAATTAAGTTAATACATTTTTCATTTACTTAGGATAGTAAACATCAGGATTTAGAATTAAAACCCTGTCATCATACTGGTGGGATCTTAGTCGAAATCCCTTGCCTAGAAAAATTCATTAGGTGTTGCGACTTCACGCACTCCAAATGAATATTTCATCATCGGTTATTCAAATAATAATGTAATTTTTTACCATCATTTTCACTATTATTCACTAACTTTAAAACCAGTATATTTTATTTTATATATACTCCAAACTTCAGAGAAAGGAGGGATATCATTGCGCATATATTTCTTTAATGTTACTAAACCATATATTTATTTTATTTGTCCATTGCTGTTGACAATATTAATACTAATTTTATCATTTTTCTCATTTAAATATTTTTTTTCAAAAAATAACTAATTAACAATATTAAAAATACAAACACATAAAAGAATTAACAAATAAGAAAAAAGGCCCATACAAAATAGGTGCAAATGATCCAACACATAAGCCTTAAATAACAAAGCATAAAGGAAAACATACCTTTTCATCTATCAAAGCCCAAATTCAATCGTACCTTGTCAATAACGTGGGATCATGAGCTAAGCTCCCAAGGACAAGGAGAAAGGTTTGCTTTAGGGTCATTTCTGCAAGCCTAACCAGTACCACAGGCTTGCCTTCAAGGCTTCACAGACTAAGCTTAAAGGAAAGGGAGACAGCGTTTGCTTGCTTGAAGTCCTAAATGCTCCACTTGGTGCTACAACTAAAAGAAGCGAAAGAAAAAAAATTCCAAGCAATGCCATTTCAATCTCCTCCGAAACCCAACTATAACACCGGTTTCTCCTTATTCTCTTTCTTTTTCTTTTTTTTTTCAACTGTAGCCACTCTTTCCCCAAAATCCTAGCCCTAAAAGACTCAAATCTTTCTCTCTTTCTCACATTGCTCGAACTTTCCTTTTTACCTTCACAGTCACTCCCTAACCAAACCCATTTCTTAAATCTTGCATTTTGTATATATTGGCTTTCGATTTAGAAGTTTGTTTGGCTTTCTTTTTGGTTTTTTGGTTTTGCTTTTTTTTGTTATGGTATTTTTGTTGTTTTTTGGGTTTTGATTTTTGATTGAGATTATGGTATTTCACCAGCTAGTATAGGGTTTTCAGTTTTGAAAGTTGATTTCTTCCTAAGTTTTTTTTGGTTATGGGTTTTTGCTTTAGGGATTTCTCTTGCAAAGGTTTTTAGGGATGTTTGGTTACTAGGTTTTTTCATTTTTAAATTCAACCCCTTTTTTCTTTTATAATTTGAGGGTTCTTATAAACCCTATTGTCCATATTTTTGGACAATAGGGAGAGGGGGTAATCATGTGTTCTAGGCTAGGGTGGGTTGGAGAGAGAACCGGCAGTAGGGAGGTGACAATTTCCTGACAGGTTGCCATGGTAGTCTGTTAGGTAGCTACCATAATTTTTCCTTTTTTGTTTAATTTTTTTTGATTTGATTGATTTTGTGTTTTTTTTTGAACATTTTGATTTTTTGGTTTATAAGCTTTTGGGGCTTTAAAAGTAAAAAATGTCTAATTTAAAACCAAACCTAGATTAGTTTTGTGCTTAAAAAGCTTCAAATGGCTTAATTTTAATTAGACTTAAAACTAGCTTGATCCAATAGCATAATATTAATGAAAGGTAAAATTAAATAAACTATAAAAAATTTTCCATACAAAATAACATATCTACAATATATATACACATATATATCATTCTCTAGCCTAAGTTCATTTGTCTAAGCATACATATTTCATTCTAATACCAGTGTAGTGCATCTTTCATGCATTTTGCATTACATTCATATTAAGATAAGAGGCACTCCTTGCCAAGTTTTGATCCTTAGACTCCAATTGTCATCTAGCTTGCTAGTGAGTTGATTTAACTTTGTTTCGCCCTTCAAATTAGAACCTCAAAATGTTAATTGTTCATGGTTTTCAAAAAATGCTAGCTTTTCACACAATTAACTAAATCTTAGCAATCCAACTATTTAAGCTCAAATCTTTCATTAATAAGCTAAACCCATACCTTAGGAGTTGGATTGCATGATTCTTAGCTCCCAAATTCCTCAATCCAAGCCAAAGAGGGAAAAATACCAAATCGAGAGAAAAGTTAGATTTAAAGTTATTAACCGATTAAATTAGAAAATAATTAGTAAAAATATCTTCCAGAATGGTTTCTCAAGCTCCAAATAACTTCAAATCACTTTAAAAATCTATTTGGGGCTTTAAAGTTTTGGCTTTCTAGTGAGACAAAAAGAGAGAAAGAGTTAAGAGAAAAACTTGGGCGAAATGGCTTAAAATCCTTTTTTATTTCTGTCTTTCCTCTCTGCTGTATTGACACATTTGCCCTAATTTTGAATGAATGTATCGATACATTGGGAAAATGTATCGATACTTTTCCCTTTGTCTTTCCTTCTAGGTGCTCTCTGTTTCAAATATATCAATAGAATTTTTTTGCCCAAGACTTTTTTATTCATCCTGCCAAGAATGTATCAATACATTGTGGTATGTATCAATACTTTCACCCTTATAGGCAGTTCCAAGCTTCCAAAACTTTCAAAAATTGAGGTTTAACACCCCAAAATCATTCTCAGTTGATATTACACCTCAAATCATTCACTTAAATTAACCCTATACATATAAATTCATAATCATGACATCAAACTTAGATTAAAACGTTAAACTATGGGATTTATCTCATTTTTCCTCAAAATTTTCCTAGGTGTCAATATGTACTCTTTTAAACACCAGGCATACATATCATATCATCAAAGTCCTCAAGACTCGACATATTTCATAAATCATTCTTAGTTTACATAAAAAATTAGGGGTGTTACAAGTATTTGGCAAAGCTGGTCATTTATCGATGGAACTTTAGCATAATGCTTATTGGGCCATGAAGAAATTAAACTTTGATCTACAAGTAGCGGGTGAGCAAAGGTTGTTGCAATTAAATGAACTTGACAAATTTTATCTTTAAGCTTATGAGAATGCCAAGCTCTATAAAGAGAAAACAAAGCAGTGGCATGATAAGAAGATAATGGAATGAAGCTTTGAGTTAGGCCAATTGGCATTGCTTTATAATTTTTGCTTGAAATTATTTCTTGGGAAAATTAAATCAAAGTGGTTTGGGCCTTTTATTGTTACCAAGGTATTTCCACATGAAGCAATCGAAGTTAAGGGGATAGATGATTGAAAATTCAAAGTCAATGGACAGAGATTGAAGCATTATTGGGAAGGTAAAATTGATCGCCATAAGTCCTTCGTATACTTGCTTGACATGGCCTAATGTCTGATTCAATCCAATAGAAGACTATAAATGAAATGTTTCTTAAAAGGCAACCCAAGTTTTTAAACTTCAGTCACCTTAGTATTTCTTTTCTTTAATTTTATTTACTAATTATTTCTTTTGCTTGTCATTTGATTTTTTATATTCTAATTAATTTATGTTTCCTTTTGCAGGTTTTGGATTAAAAAAAAAATCTGAGCTGCGACCATCATATTGAAAGCCACAGCCTTAAAGACAGGAAATAATAGACTTAACATAGAAGGGTTGAGCATCACAACCCTCATAACGAGAGCCATAACTCTAGTGAAAAGAAAAAAATACATTAGAATTAGAAAGGTTAAGAAAAAAGAACTAAAGATAGAATGTTTGAGCACCATGATGCTCACTGAAAAAAAGAACTAAAGAGAAAATGTTTGAGCACTGCGACACTGAAACTCAAAGTAAATCGCTTCGAGCTTCCAGAAGTGAAAGCTGTAGCATTACGTCTAGATGAAACCCCTACCTTACTTGGATCCATCTTTTGGCTTTTCAACTCTCCCCTTTTCTAGCCACCACATGCACAAAAACTGATTCTCTCTTGCTTCTCTCTTACATATTTTTCCCACATTATGCATATTTCTTCATTCCTTTGGTTCTTTTTCATTCTTAAATTTTGCATTCCCTTTCCTGAGGTAAGTTTTCCTCATTCTCTCTTATAAATACTTGGGTTTTTATTATTTTGTGTAGTGTGAGAATGATTCTTGTGTTGATAGCAATGCCATGGTCAAACTTTATGATTTTTACAAATTGAATGAAACAATTGTGAATGATGGTTAATGGGTTTTAAGATTTTCTCATGGATTATGTTTGGAGTGAAGAAAAAATTTTTGTAATTAGAGCTAACTTCCTGTTTCTAATGGGGTAGGTTCATAAACTTTATATTTCCTGCAAATATTATTGTTGCATATTTGGTTAATGTGAATGGGTCATAGCTAATAGGTATGTAATTTTTTTTTGACAATTTGGTTGGTTAAGTGGAAATATGTTTAGTGTAGGCTGATGCATGTTGAAATTCTTGATAATTTTGGCTAAGTATACTCTTGTTAGGGACGATGGAATTTTTTGTGCTTAATGATAATTGATGTGGAGAATGTAGAGCTTATTGAAGATCACGGTGTTGAATAGTATAATTTTTATTAGAAGATACTATCTATTTATCAATTAGGTTAGTTGAAGTGGAAAATATTTAATCGAATTAGTGTATTTGGAAGTTTGATATATGGCATAATTAATTGTGTGACAAATATTGTAAATAGCACTAATTGCACGGTAAGACTTTGGATTTGTTTTGATTGATTAAATTTCTTTTACAGGAATGGCACCAAAGTGATCCAAACCAAGCTTTAGTGGGGCTTTTGATCGATCAAATTTCATCTCAATTAATGCTTCAGTGTAGTATTTGTCACACAATTAATCAAATGACATATATCAAACTTCCAAATACACTAATTCGATTAATTATTTTCCACTTCAACTAACCCAATTGATAAATAGATAGTATCTTCTAATAAAAATTATACTATTCAACACCATAATCTTCAATAAGCTCTACATTCTCCACATCAATTATCATTAAGCACAAAAAATTCTATTGTCCCTCACAAGAGTATATTAAGTGCCCATTCTTGAAAGAAGGCTAAATATCCTCATCGCCCATTATAAGGAGATTCATCAAATGATCAGAGAATGATGTTGGCAACTATTTTGTGACCAACCTAAGGTTAAAGTTGTACTAGTGGTAAGGGAGTTTTATGCAAATGTGTTTAAGCATGTTAATGGCCTTGCTTTTGTGTGTAGCAAACAAGCTCCTTTTCACAATCAGGCCATCAAGATACGTTTTGTAACTCCCAATATTGAGAATGATGAATATGGGCAATACTTGGGTGATCATCAAGATTTTAATGAGATCATATCGTTGCTTTTTGTTGAGGGAGCCTATCGAAAAACGTGCATGGAGAGCCTATTTCTTTTAAATGAAGTGCAATAAAAAAAGAGTTGAAAGTTTGGTTACGCTTTATGGCAGCAAGATTACTTCTTTCAACCCACATCAGTGATGTGACAAAGGATCGTGTCGTTTTAATATGACAAGAGTGATAAGGAAGAGCTACAATAACAGAAAATCCCAGGCCTTATGAGGCGATTGGAAGAATCTACATCGGTAGTTGGTAGTTCTTCGCAACTTGCCCCACCACCTCTACACTTACCTCCCACTAGTAATGTTGTTCAATGGATGGAGCGTATTGATCATCGTATGGACAGTCACAAGAGGCAAAATCGAGCAATCAAACAAATGATGAAAGCTTATGCTGAACAAATTAGGATGGATATGTCTACTTTTCCTTCATTGCCTATGGATGCATACTCTGATGATGATTTTGGTGTAGACGAAAAGGATGACCAGTAGACTGCAACTATAAAAATAGGGGAGTAGTCTGTATCTTTCTTTGTAATTTTCTTTTATCACGTTGAGGACAATGTTTTATTCCAAGTTTGGGGGAGTTCTTTTAGAATTAAATTAGTTTATGCTCTTCTTTATCTTAGGTTTATTTATTTTTATTTACTTTTAATTGTTTTTGCTTTTATTTTAAGTTACGTTTTACATGTTTTATTTCTGTTAAAAAAATATTTGAGATAGTTTGCACCCTATACATGATTTTTCCAATCCTAAGATGATAATTTGATTATCTTGTTATTCTTAACTTTTGGGAAACATATGGTTATGATTTAAATTTATGTGATATTCTTGTGTTAGCTTTATTTTAGAATGTGACTTCCAATAATTTGAGCACCATATTTTTTTTACTTAAATTTTTTTGTGATTTAAAGAAAGTTTATGTAGATAAAAAGTATAGTGAAGTCAAGAATTCTAGAATTTATTTGATTATCTCTCGAGGTGAAATCCTAGATAACATTGAGGATAAAAAGTGGTTTAGGTTATTTTTGGATCGTTTGAACCTTTTTGATCTACCTTGTTATATATTTATCCTTAAACACCCCTTTTGAGACTAATTTACCTTTTCTTTGTATATACAGAATTATATTAACCTTAGCTTTTTTATTTAATTCCAACAGTTTGAACCTTACACCTTTAAATATTTTGATTTTTCTATGAAGTGTATTGAGTTTAAAGAAAAATTGAGGGAGGAAGGTGGAAAAAAATGATGGTTGCTAGAAATTTACCCCATGTTCATAATTGCCAAAAATTAGATGGGGGTTGTAAAAAAAAAAAGAAAAGAAAAAGAAATAAAGTGTGTTGTACAAAGAAAATTTTATTTCAAGTTTGGGGGTGCTACAAAAAATTGTATATATATATATATATATATATATTTTGAGCTCTTTATAAAGCCTAGATTGATTAAGTGTTAAGGATGAATGGGTCTAAATATATTCTTTATCATACCTTGACCTAGCCTTACATTATAAGCTTAATAAAAACCTTTTGATCTTTGAACAAGTGTTATTCTATATTAGTGGAGAGAGAGATGAAAAATAAACTTATGGGATTCTAGTACTAACCTATGCTTAGACTTGGCATAAACTAATCCGAATTGCATGATATTCTTTGTGAGATTCTTCACACGCACAGAGGAAGTCCATTCAAAAAATAAGTTCTCACTTGAATTGATGCATAACTTTAAGGATTAGTTGTCTTTTACCTTAAGTTGGAATTGGAGATAATTTTTTCGAAAAGAATTGGGAAAATCATGATTTGGTACTAATATCTGTCAAAAGTCTTTTATGTTTAATTTTCTTTATTTTTTTTTCTTTTGCTCGAGGACTAGTAAAATTTTAAGTTTAGGAGTGTGATAATTTTATTTTATGGAATTATTTTAGTCTAATGTTGTTATTAAATATTAGCTAAGTTCTTAATTTTTAATTATAATTTAGTTATTTTTATAATTAGTTTATTTTTTGTGAGTTATTTTAATTTTATGTTTATTTACTTTAATTTGGCTATTATTTATTAGTTTTTATGCTTATGTAGGATTTAAGGGAATGTGGCTTAATTTTGGAAAGCAAGGTGTTTAAAGAATTCAAATTTCTGCTTGTACATGCTTTAGTTTTTTTTATCAGAACTCGCACTCCAGATGTCCAAATGACGCGATTCATGTGCTATTGGAAAGCTAAGAGACAAAGCTATAATTTTATAAGATCACTTTGCCCTTTTTTGTATCAAAGATAGAGACATTCACATCAAAATACAATGAGGCATAATACTATGGGAATGGAAATTTTGAATATATTTGATGTTTAGGCCTCATTACACTTTTAAGCCCAAAAGTAAAAGTCAATAAGTTAACTTAGGGAAATTTAGATTAAGATTGTTAGTATAAATAGGATATTTTTCGGAGAAATTAAGAGAAAAACCTTTAGAGATTCAAGACGTTGAAAGTTGAGGTAGAAACTCGAAGAGTAAGGCTGTAATTAATTATTTTGTTTTCTTCTTTCGCTTTTATTTTTCTTGTTATTATCAATGGTTGAAATTGATATAATGTTATTTGTCTTTACAATTATGAGTAGCTAATTTTATTTTTCTAGGATTGCATTGAACACACATATAATCTAAATTTTTAATCTTTTTCTTGCTTATTTTTAATGAGATTTGAATTGTTTATTTCAATTTGTCCTTAATGCTTTTTAATTGATTAACCAACAATTAAACTGATCTAGGAACCTAAACAAACTTGGAAAAAGGAGCTCAATATAGATTAAAATTGAGATAGGATATGATCATATTAATTGATTTATGTACAGGATATGGATATACTTATATGTCATATGCAACTAGATTAGAGTTTGAACTTAATATGTCTATTTTAACTAAAATTCATATAGGGATATAGTCTTTTGGTTAAACTAGATATTTTTATACAACAAGTCGAGAGACTCTTATAAATAATTGAGGACTCTAGGTTAGAAAATCAACTCATTGAAAAAAGTTAAGGAAGAGAGTTAAGATTTAGATGAAGTGTGAGGAATATAATCATAGGCTTGTTTGATTTGATTTTAACCCAAGTTATTATTGCTTTGATTTTTCTTTCTATTTTAAATTTCAGTTTATTAGTTTTAGTTAATCAATTTAGCTATTTGATTTTGATTGTTTAGATAAGATTAAATTATTCTAATTTTAGTAATTAGTAAAATTTTAGATCAATTCTTTGTGGCATCAATACTTTGCTTACTATTATATTATCTTTTCGATACGTATACTTACGTAGGTATCATTTTAACTGACAAGATGTTCATTCTAACTTAAATCTATTGATACATTGTATCAATAGAAAATCATTAGCACGCCTTATATTGTTCATATTGCCTAGAATGTATCGATACATTAAGGGATGTATCGATACATTTTCCCATGTAGGTAGATTTTTTGTTTTCCAAACTACCAAAAATCTAACTTAACACCCAAAAATCATTTCCTATTAATATCACACTTCAAATAATTCATATAATTAAATCCATACACCTATATCCTCAAATCACATCAATTTCAAATCAAAACCACAAACTATAGGATTTAATCACATATTTCTCATGAAAATTCCCTGAGTGTCAAGATCTGCACTTTCAAACACTTGGCATGGATAACATATCGTCAAAGTCCTCAAGACACAATATATTTCATAAATCATTCTCAATTGACTTAGTTTACACAAAAAATTAGGGGTGTTACAATTCGTGCGTCGGTTACAGCTCTCTGGTTAAGGTCATGATAATTGTCTCTTGAGTTTAGTGCTTAAAGCTCACACTTCTATTACTTTTTGATATAACAAAAAAAGGAAGAAGGTTTATGAGCACATTGAAATTCTTTTTGTACCCTTGATAAAGCTGAAACTTTTTGCTAACTTTTTGAAACTTCTTACATGTGTTGAGGTGGAGAATTTTTAAAGTTCTTATTTTTTTTAAATCCTTCTAATTTTTTTTAATAATTGGGGAAGGAGGATTCGAACCCTGCTTTTTAGGCAAAGGGATAATGCACCAACCAATGAGCCAAATGTTCAGGTGCTTTAAATCCTTCTCACTTCTCACTTGAACGCCAAAGTTTTCAAAAAAGTGCTTAGAGACTAAATGAGTTAAGGTGAGCTTTCAAGAGATTTCAAATGCATATATGCTCTTGATTTTGTTATGTCCCAAAAAGGGAGATTATTAGTATTGAAATATCTTATGTTTTGATTTGTCAAAATTGCATATATTTTAGTTTTAATGGCAAGCATTTGAAATTTTCAAAATCATGTTATTCATCCTCCTAAAGTCACATAATTATTTGAAACGTCATTCATTATTAGAAAATATCACAAAACTTTTAAACAATGAGTATTTAGTTTGAGAAAACATAGAGCAAACATCCCTTAGCTTGACATTTGATCACAAGGAAAAAAATAGCTGAAGTTAAGTGCCAAAATGACAAGGAATGCAAGTCCAATCGATCCTTAGAGCATCCCAATCAACGACAAATGCTCAGAACTCAGATATGCATGCTCTCGGGAAAACGATCGAGTAGAGGATGTTCATACTCGACTATAAAAGCCCTAATTTGAAATTTTGAAGAACCATAATTGATCATAAAAACTTTGTAGTCGATCCTCGTGTTAGCACTATAACTTTCAAATTGATCCCATGTTTTAAAATGACAAAAGAAAATGGTCAAAATTTCATCTAAGTGTTGATAAATTAAGCCTAGACATCCCTTAGCACTTTCAAATGAGTTTCAAAAGAAGAACAATGAAAAAGAATTTTGAAAAATACTTTCTAGTCTAAATCTATCGCTACATTTTCAATAGAATGATCAAATCCTTGTAGCCAAGCCCAAAAGTACCAAACATCGACAAATGTGTCAATAGATTTTTCATAAAATATATTCTATCTAAAATTTATTGATAAATCCCAAATTGTATCGATAGATTTTTGTGGGAATTCAAAAATAAAAGTAATAATGTATTGATACATCCACACATATATCAATACAATATGATCGTTGAAGCCTAAAGTGAAGTGAAAAATGACTATTTTCACATTTAATACACCTCCTACCACCTCTGAAGATTTAGCAACTATAAATACAAGACACCACCATAATTATGAAGGTTAGAAGACTTTGAAACACAATTCCAACAAAAGAATTCAAATCAAATCATTCAATACTCTTTGTTTTCCACTTCTAGCATTTAAGTATTTTATTGTATTGTTTATTGAGCTTTTATTACTTATCTTGTTCCTCACCAAACATTGTACTTAATTTGCTACTCAACCTTTAAGAGATATTCTAGTTGCAGTTATCTCTTTAATTGTATTCCTTTGAGCGATTATAACTTAACCGATTGAAAAAGTAACATTTGAGTGGTTATACCTTAACTAAAATAAAAGATAGAGTAGTTGTGCTTAAACCATAGAAGGCATTGTATTGAAAGGATGTGATTGATCCACAAAAGGCATTGTATTGAACTTTATTTCACTACTGGATTTTAAATTCCTTAGTAAAGCTAAGGGAGAAAACGTAGGCAAGGAGGAACCTTTATAAAATTCTTGTGTTGTTCAATTTTTTCATTCTTTTCAATTTCTTCCAAATTGCTTTGGTGTTGATTCATCTCCTTTTACAAAATTTTATTGTCTTGGTTTAATTCAAAGAAGATCTTACTCAAGAAAATTTTAAAATCTTTAAATTGAAAGATTTCTTCAAAAGATTCCAATTCACCCCTTCTTAGAATTATTCACATGGGCTTATTATAGTAACACCTAAAGTCTTAATAATAGCCAAATTTATTTCAAACTTATGTGTAATGGCTCCAAATCTTATTGCAAGTATAAAAGGTCGCCTTTGACTTATGTTGAAGTGAGAGAAGATCAACAAAACATGTGGAAACCCTAAAGAGAAACGTCTACATCTTTATTCCTCTCTAGACATCATCTTAGTCATCCCACAAGCATTCAAAGTGATTCAAGCTCATTCACTTGCAAATCCTTGAGCTGATATTTGTGTGAGCATTTCTTCTTTTTGTACACAAAAAGCTTAAACCTATAGCATTTAGCCTTTATGAGGCAAATCTTTGCTATTACTCTTTTGTACATACATTTGTAAAGGTTCTAACTTAATCTTAAAGTTAGTGTGAGAGGTTTATGGTTAAGCCCAATAAAAACCATTGCAGGTGGTTATCGCTTGATCTCGTTAAAAAACCAATTTAAAGGTTATCTCTTGATCCCATTAAAAAACTGGTGTAAGGGTTATCGCTTGATCTTGTAAAAAAGCCATTGTGATAAAAATACTTGTGTCTTGATTTACTTTTATACTTTATGATTTATTGTTGATATTTTCTTTAAAGAAAAATCACGTGCTTTACTTTTGAAAGAAGAAGAAAATTTGCTTTTAAAAAGGACATTAAGCTTGCAAAGAAAATTTTTAAAATACCAATTCACCCCCTCTTA
The DNA here is from genome assembly GCF_002168275.2 of Theobroma umbraticum. Lineage (NCBI taxonomy): Eukaryota > Viridiplantae > Streptophyta > Magnoliopsida > Malvales > Malvaceae > Theobroma > Theobroma umbraticum. Next base: position 4,702,013 of record NW_018397269.1, read on the forward strand.
GTATTTATTGCATTGAGCTTACTACACTAATACACCCACCTTTCCAAAATTCCAATTTCCTTAACAGCACCTATCCACGATTAATCTATCGTTAATACCTTTTTAGGCATAACCTTCATCAATTGTCATTAATCTTTTCACTAACTTCATTACTTAGCTTCAAATCCAAAAATCAATAGTTGAAGATCTAATTTAACTATGAGTTATACTACAACTTGTTAGGGATTTGAGCAACCTTACATAGGTGAGATTGAGAGTATCTAAAATTAGTCCAAAACTTAAGTTTTCGAGAATAAAATGAATTTTTATAAGCTATAAATTCTAGAAATCTAAACTCGAAGTTTAAATGTTTAAAAACGAGGAAATTTTATGTCTAGAATCCTTTACAATCAAAATATGAAATTGGGTACGGTTTCCAAATGCTCAAAAATGCATGTGAATGATGAAAGAGTGTAAAGAAAAAAAGGGCTGGGGCTAGCGCAAGAGTTCTTTTGCCTTTTTGGGAAAATTTTGGTGTTTTAAGGCTTTAAAAGTCTGTTTTACCTTTATTTTTTCCCAATGTTGCATTTGAGAGGCATTACTTGTTGTTGCAAATAATCCACATACAACCAAAACCCTAAAAGGCTAAAGAGATGAAATTGACAAGAGGAAGGGAAAAACATGTGAAGCTGACTTCTTTCTATCCTTGCAACTCAACATCACCCAACCTTGTTAGGTTGTTGAGTGGCCTTCCTTGAGTGGTAACTCATGGTGCTCCTTCTTTTATCAATGGTTAGACAATTGTTATTCCAAACCTAGAAAATCAGAAATGAGGAAGAAATCTCGCAAATCACACTTAGGTCGAAGAACTTGTCTTCTTGCCACCTATTGGACTATCTCATTGTTCTTGGTTGTGATTCAGCTTTTCTTGTTGAAGAGAGAATTTGAAAAGTCTCTCACTTAGCGAGCACTAGGCTCAACAAGTATAAGCAACCATAATCTCCTTTTGAGTTATTTACAATTACCATTCATGTGAATCACTAATAAAAACTATAAAATTAGAGCTTGTGATTTGTTAAAATCCAAGCTTGATATTGAAGATTGAAATTGTGATTAAAAATCTTGTGATCTTATTCTTCCATTGCACTAGTGACATGATTGCATGCATTTTTACCAATAGCTTGGGGTTTAAAAGTCTTATTTCAACACTACATAAAAGCAAAATAAAAGTATTTGGGCTTTTTCTAGGAAAACAATATATTGGACATGCAAGAAATTATGTTTTGTGCTTTGATTTTGTTTAAAAAAATATGGCCCCAAACAAACTTTTTGTTGTAGTTTCAAAAAATTAAAAGCAAGACATAGAACACAAAACAAAAGAATTACCAAACATTCCTGATTTTTTAATTTGTTTGGCACAATGAGTTTGATTCAAAGATTATTCAAGCTTGACAGCATTACACATAAGTGAAGGTTGATGGCTGTGTTATGTGTAATCTCTATAATGATACCCATGTACATGGGCGAACCTACCTTAAAGTGACACCACTCATTTACCAAAAATTTTTACTTTATATACTACTTATCTAGAGTCTTAGGTAGTTAAAGATGACAATGAACCCATTAATTTTTTACAATTTTATTGTAGAGAGTGGGATCAAAGGCTCCAAGTCAAAGTAAATTTATCAAAAAGTAATTTGTGTATTAATATTTAAATCCTACATGTAAAGATAAAAAAAGTTCTTTTTATAATTTAAGATTTTATTAAAAAAAGTCAAAATTAAACTACTCTTCTTCTAAAAAAATTTAAGTCCTACTATTGAGATCCGTAGTGACGCTTCTTTTTCTCGGTCCTTGGTTGTGTTTTTAACTCTATCAAAATAGCTCATCTATTGTAAGTAGTTTTCAACCTATATTAAATTTTGAAATATTTTGTCTAAATATTTTTTGATTAATTTGATAGTTTGGGACTCAAATAGAATCTAGCTAATAGAACATAGTATTGCATGTCAAATAATATTTTGAAAATATGATTCTTTCGTTTTTTGATTTATATTATTAAATTATTTAATTTTTGTATTTTACTTTATGTTGTTTGCAGATGCTTATACTTAGTTTTGATCAATGAAAAGAAATTTGTCAAATTGTTAGTTGTTGAAACTTATAATTTGTTATGCAAGATCATATTTTTTTCAATTAAAATATTTTAGTTTATGGTAATGAGAAATGAGTAGTAATTTTAACAGGTTTTTAGATAAATAAGTCATGAAAAAATATTTTAAAATACAAGAAATTGTCTCACAAGACTTAAGTCTTGGGCAACAACAATATGTTTGTTTTAATGATAGTACTCAACAATCTTTTAAGTAAAATCGTGTTGAATTTGAGCCAAGTACTCTTTTGGCAGATCTTGAAATGAGGACAAAATTTTTAATTATTATTATTATTTTATTTACGAGACCACGCAAAAAAATTTATGTATCCACCCTAGTCAAAGTTAGTATAATTTTACTTCTTATGCATCAACCGTATTTAGAGTTATCAATCGTGTTGTTATCTTGTGCATTTGTTGGATTGATTTGTAGATCTTCTTTCACTATTATATTTTTATCCATTAGTTGCTGACTAATCTGTCAAATTTCTTTTGCCCTATCATTTTGCCTATTATTTAGGTTATATTAAGCATCAAACTAAGGAAATATTATGTTGTGCAGATATGTTGTATAAAGATTATTCTCAATCTCCTCTCAAAAAAGTAATGGTATAAAATATTTATTTAAATCTTTATTATTATTATTATTATTATTATTATTAGTGACTTGACTTTCAATTCTTTTTACATTCCAAGGCAAAGATTACTTGTTTCAAGGACTTCTAAAAAATGAGTAAATGCATCTATGTATAAACTAATTTGCGTAATGCTTATGCCATTAGTTGGTTTATATATTTTACACCTATTATATTATTCAATTTTTTTTGCAAAATTTTTTTTGGGTTTCCAATTCATGACAACATGGAAAATGTTTTAGTTAATGAAATATTGTTGCAAAACTTTGGCTAAAATGATATGGCCTGGACAATGACTAAGGAGTGGAAATGATATCAAGAGGATAGAGGGTTGCGTTCAACACTCCATAAAGACAAAAGCATGGCACCAAAAAAATTAACTCTTTAAGATGAGATTGTAGGAAACTAATAGAGGAGGCAATTCACTCCTTAGAATTTTTGCCGATGATAATGTTTATTAGAAATTGATAGAAAGGAGAGCTTGAAGTAATCGCAAGAGAATGCTCAAGATCAAAATGATTAAACCCATACTAGAAACATAATTAATGGACCTGTATGTAATTATATGGGAAAAATGTAGAAAGGTAGGGCTATTTTACTTTAAAAACTATGAAAAACTACTTTTTCATTATTTTGTGGAGAAAAATAAAGAATTCTACTTTGCAACCGCTTAAGTTTTGTAAAACTCCATCTTTCTTCCCAACTTTTATTTCTAGTTCTACATTAATCATTTGAGTTTTTAAGCTTTTAAAATGACTTCGTTTTTGGTCTTTCATTATATTGTTTTGTTAAAAATCGAGAAAAAAGTTCACATAAAATATTAAGGGTATGCAACGTGTCATGTAATTTATGTTAGAAAAACAGTATAAGAAAAGAAGAGAAAGGCCTGAGGCTTGCTGTAACACACTTTCTTTAAGGAGTTATTGCCTACTATGGGGATGCAAACAAGAACTCTCCAGGATACAACAAGCCTATTGCAAAATGCTTTTTGAATGAATGAAGTTCGGTTTGGAAATACGTTCCTTTTATAAGCAATGAAAGATTGTGGTTGTTGTCTTTCAACAGATGTGTCTATACTGTTTTTACAGATGTGTCTATTGTGTTTCAATAGAGTTATTTACTGAACAACTTTCAATAGTTGTGTTTGTTGAAAATACTTATTTTATTTAAAAAGTTATATTTTAACTTGAACAATCATATCTTTAATAATTATCTTCCAATGTAAGGCTCTTAAATATTACAAACTATCCAACAATCCCCCACTAGTTTGTAATATAAATAATAATACACATAATAGAAAGTATCTTCAAGATTTATACTTTCTACTAGTGTAGAAATCTTAAATTTAAGACGAAGTTATTAATATCATAGGGATTGAACAACAACTTTTTATGTCATAACAAAAAAATCACACATATAGTATTATTTAATCGCTTTAAGACTTTGTCAACTGTTTTTGCACTTATATGGCTTTGTGCTAATCCTGGTTTCATGAATATTTACAAGAATAAATCCTTGAACTCTTGCTTAAAGTGGCACCACTCCAATATTCATATAAGTGGAATTTGTAATTATGCCCTAGTAACTACAGGCATTTGACATTTCCATTAAGAGCTTTTTGCTCATCCTCTTCTTGTAATAGTTACACTGAATATTCTTGAATAAGGTTATTTGATATAAAAAATTTAGTGCATAATAATAGCACATAGTAACTTGTTATTACCTATTGAACTTTTATTGTTAGTTTTGTTAACTCAAAATCAAGTTTCTATTACTAATGGTTTTAAGTAAAGGGTTTTAGCCCCATTCCACTACATGTAGATTTTCTAGCCTTTCTTGGTAAAGCTTTGATAAATGGGTCAGTCAAATCCTTATAAGATTTAACATAAATTATCACTACAACACCTTTCGAGATTAATTTTCTTATGTAAGTATGTCTTAGACTTATGTGTCTAAACTTTACATTATAAATCTTATTGTGGGCGACACACATTGTAGGCGCACCATCATAACATATGGAAATGGTTGGCATTGGTTGTGGCCACAGCTTGATATCAAATAACAAATTTCTCAACCATTCTGTTTATTTTCCAATAGCTTCTAATGCTAAAATTTAGATTTCATTAAGGAATGCATAATATAAGCCTACTTCTTAGATGCCCAATTAATGGCACCACCTTTTAAGGTAAAAATCCAACTTCTTGTGAATTTATTCTCATCAATACCATTTATCCAACTAACATAAAAGAATCCTTCTAAAGTACTAGGAAAATCACTGTAAAATTTTTTTAAATTCTTTGTTTTCTTTAAATATCCATATATTCTAGTAATAACCTTCCAATGATCTTTGCTAGGTTTACTTGTAAACCTTGAAAGTTTGTAAATGACAAAGGTTATATGTGCAACATACATTATACTGCTTATGACAATTGCATATTCTAATTGTGTCATAACTCTTTCACAATTCTTAGTCAATTTTATCCTAGAATAAGGAGTATTAAACTCTTTGATTTCTGAATGGCTATATTAGTGAATAATTTTCTCTATGTAATATGATTGATTCAATGAAATCACATATTGATCTCTTTTGACTTTAATTCTCAAGATTGTATTAACTTCATTGAGATTTTTCATTTTAAAAACTAAAGTCAAATATTTCTTAGTTTCAACAATTCCAAGCATATTTGTACTAAAGATCAACAAATTATCTATATAAAGACATATGATTACACCATTGTCTTTTGTAAATTTAGAATAAATGCATTTATCTGCATTATTATGTACAAATTCATATGAAAATATAATACATCAGACTGTTCATGCCATTGCTTTGGAGCTTGTTTCAATCTAAAAGGTGATTTGATTAGTTTATAAACCTTCTTTTCATTTGTAGGAAGTATAGAACTTTTAGGTTGCTCCATATATATTTCTTTATTAATATCTCTATTTAAGAAGACTGTTTTAACATTTATTTGATGTATATGTAATTTATGAATAGATGCCAAAGTCAAAAGCATTCTTATGGATGCTATTCTTGCAACTAGAGCATAAGTATCAAAATAATTAATGCCTTATTTTTGCATGAAACCTTTGGCAAGTAGTCTAGCCTTAAAGGTTTACACTGAAAATCTATGTTATATTTTCTTCTAAATACCCATTTACTGCCTATGGGTTTTGATTTAAAAGTAAGATCAACCAAAATCCATGTATTGTTTGACAAGATTAAATCCATTTCATCATTTATTGCTTCTTTCCAACTTCTTTGAAATTTTTCAGATCATCTTCAACATTTAATAAAATAAATATCTTATTATACACTTTGGTTCTACTTCTTTCCACAAGGAATGCTAATGCTTGCTAGTCAATAAAATCTAGATCTAAGTGCTATCTTTTTCTAGCTTTTTTACTTTTTCTAGGCTCAATTTAAATATCATCCATATGTCTTGTATTGGGTGTATCATTAGAAGTCATATAACTTCGGTCACAACTTGAAATCAAGACATTTTGTTCACAACCAAATTTATTATTAAAGTTATATAGAAATTTATTTTC
>NW_018397269.1:4708340-4710381 GCF_002168275.2 Theobroma umbraticum
ACATGTATAGATTCTACAATAACATTTGATTGTATATCTAAAATTCTATATGCTTTAGAATGTTGGGCATAGCCAACAAAAACACCTTTCATTGCACTAGGTTTGAACTTTGTTTTCTATGGTTCAGGAACTTTATAAAAGGCCAAGCACCTCTACATTTTAAGATATTTCAAAGTTTGGTTTTCTTCCATTCCAAAATTCATAAGCTGAACACTTAATACTTTTGGAAGGAACCCTATTCAATAGATAACATGCTGTTGATAAAGCCTAACCCCATAAATCGTGCGATAGACGTGCATTTATTAACATAGCATTTGTCATATCAACCAAAGTTCTATTTTTTCTTTGCGCCAATCCATTTTGTTGTGGTGAATAGGGAGCACTTTTTTTATGTATCAAGCTATTTTCTTCACAAAAATTATCAAATTCTGTTGGAAAACATTCTTTTCTTTTATCACTTCTTAGAATTTTGATTTTTTTATCTTTTTTATTTTCCATAACAGATTTATAGTCTTTAAATTTCTAAAGAGGTTTATCTTTTATTTTAATTAAATAGATATAAGTGAACCTAGAATAATTATTTATGAAGGTTATAAAATATCTCTTTCCCCCTCTAGTTAATTTTCCATTTAATTCACATATATCAGAATGCATAACATCTAATAATTGTGAGTTTGTTTCTACACTTCGAAAAGGTTTCTTTGTCATTTTTGCTTCTATGCATATTTCACATCTTTCTAAGTGCTCATGTTTGTATGCAATATAACTATATTTAGACATAAATCTTATGGAACCAAATTAAAATGTCCTAGTCTAGCATGCCATAATAAAAAATTAGACTCAATAGTATAAGCAAAAACATTATTTATTTCATTAATATTGAACTTGTATATGCCATTACAAAAGTATCCCTTTCCTACAAATAAGTTGCTCTTGGATACTATTACATTATTAGATTCTATTACAACTTTAAAACCTTTCTTTGTAAAAAAACTAGCAGAAACTAAATTTTTCAATTTTTGGGAACATGGAATACATTGAGTAATGTCAGCTTCTGTCCATAATTGAAATTCAACTCCATAGTCCTTTTTCCATCAACTTTGGTTGTAACATGATTTCCTATCAAAACTTCTTCTATTTTATTAACTTTCATGTAAGCCTTGAACAAGTTTCTGCCATTGTATACATGAATTGTAGCAACAGAATCTAGCCACCATCTTTATTTTTATTAGAATCAATAGTCATATTCAATTTTGTTAGTATTCCAATATTCATTGTAAAAGCCATAACAACGAATTCCTTAATAGCCTTTTCTACTACGTTTGCTTTTTCAGGGTTTTTAGAACCAAAATTGTTTCCATAATGGGAATAATTTATACTTTTCTTATCTTTTTTTCTTAAAGGCCTATCTCGAAACTTTCAATGTAGATGACTTGGATTTCATAGAATTCTTTTCAAAATTATTGTAATTCTGACTCACAATATTCACATTTGAATAAGAGGGTTGAAAATGCATCAAAAGCATGTGTTTCACATTCTATTTGCATTTGAGTCATGAATCGTTCTACTGATAGAGACTCCATAGAATGCAAAACCTTTTTTCTATAATTATTCTAGGATTGAGGCAGTTTAGAAAGAATTGCACCTATTTGTAGTGCATTGGGAACCTTAACCTCAAGGTATTTTAGTTTTGAAACTAAAACTTGTAATTCATGATCTAGATCTATGGTAGGCAGATTGTCACTTATATTAAATTCAAAATATTTTAAGGACAAAAATTTGTCAGTGTTTCATTTTTTGTTCTTGTAGGTAGTCTCCAAAGCTATCCAAATTTTCTTTAGAGTCTTCATATTGGAGTAGAGATCATATAGATGATCTATCAAAGTATTTAGGATATGTCCGCGGCATATCAATTCAACTTCTTCACATTTTTTTTTCTCTCTAGCTTTTGTGCATCAGAATCTTTATTAGTTGGTTTTGGAAGTATAGTAAGACTTAGATTCAAAACATATTTAACCTTTAGGTGGCGTTTGGTACTTTA
>NW_018397269.1:4710391-4710497 GCF_002168275.2 Theobroma umbraticum
TGATTACAGGTAATGTGATTGCATGTAATGTGATTGCAAGCAATGTGATTGCAGGAAAAATAACATTACAGTTTTGGTATGCAAGCAAAATAATGATTAAAATGCA
>NW_018397269.1:4710507-4720595 GCF_002168275.2 Theobroma umbraticum
CATTACAGCGTTTGGTTTACAAGTACTTTGCTGGAAATATAATATTAATTTTTAAAATTACCCCTAGTTATTAAAATACAAGTTTAATTAATCAGTTATATTTTTTATTATTAATTTTTAAATAATATCATCTCTTGAATATTATTTTTAATGTCATATATTTTATTTTCATTTATTATTATAATTTTATATATTTTATTTTTAATATATTTATATTTTGTTATGTTATTATTTTATAATAATATCATCTCTTAAATATATTTTAATGTCATATATTTTATTTTCATTTATTATATATCTTATATATTTTATTTTATATATTATATTTTTGTTATTATTTAAATAATATCATCTCTTAAATTATTTTTAATGTATATTTTTATTTTCATTTATTATTATAATCTTATATATTTATTTTTATTTCTTTAATATATTTTTTATATTATATATTTATTTTAATTTGTTTTACTTATATTATATAAATTTTATATTTTATTTATTTTTAATTTTTGATTCTTTGTTATATATTTATTTTAGTATTTTTTATTTTAATTATAACAGTATAAAATATTTGAATAAGTAATAAAGTTGAAGGGTAAAATTGTCTTTAAGAACATTACAGAGTGCAATGTAATGTGATTGCATTGGTTTTGGACTGCAATCACATTACATCCCTTGGCTGTAATATGATTGCATTGCAATCTTACATTGCAGTGGTCTGTTACAAAACAAACATTACAATATAATTTAATTGGACACATTGTAGGGAATGTGCTCTCGCTTCCCTGATACCAAACGCCACCTTAAGGCTATAAGCAAAAACACCATCTTATCCCTCCAGTGGGTGAAATTGGTTCCATCAAACTAGTCAACAGTGATGAATTCTTGATTCACAAGTTGAAATCTTGAATTTGGATTAGATTCCATTTGGAACAACTCTTTAAAATTGTTAGAAAAATAGTTTAAGAAAAGAGGAGAAAGGCTTAAGACATGTTGTAACACACTTTCTTTAAAGAGTTATTGCCACTATGGGGATTTGCAAGTAAGGACTCTTTAGAAAACAACAAGCCTAGTGTAAAATACTTTTTGAATGAATCAAGTCTGGTTTGGAATTATGTTCTTTTTATAACACTAAAAGGTTATGTCAATTATCTTTTTACAAATGTGTCTGTATTATTTTTACAGATATATCTGCTATGTTTCGATAGATGTATCTATTAAACAACTTTCAATAGTTGTGTTTGTTCAAAATACTTATTTTATTTAAAAAGTTATGTTTTAATCTAAACAGTCATATCTTTAATAATTATCTTCAAATGTGAGACTCTCAATTACAAACTATCCAACAATTTATAATTTTTTTGAAAGCAATTTATATATATGTAATGGTTTTGAAGTCAATAATGATGGATTAAATCTTTAACCTTGTAATTTATAATGTCATGTTACAAATTACATGTAATTTATATCGTGGCAATTACATTACTTTTAATAGAACATTTAGATGAAAAAATAAAAATAAAAATATTTTAAAAGATTAGACTAGAATCATATGGAACAGTTTAGAGGTTAACAATTAAATTAGGATCAAAATAAAAAGTTAGAGATCCTAAATGAAACTTACCCAATTAAGCTAGAAGCTTCTTAAAATTTATTAATCTAAAACTTAAAAGTAGATCAACCTACCTTAACCTCGTCCTTAATCACATAAATAAGTATTCCATTTCATTATTATGAAACAATTAAATATTAGAATTGAAATTTTATTCAAGAAACGATAGACACACAAGACTAGAAGTTATCATCCAACTTATTAATCCCTTTAAAGGGAAGTCATCTCGAGCAAAGACTAAGCTAAAGGCTTTCTATTATTAATTTTCCAGAATTTACAGAGTTGAATCTACCAATATAAATTTAAACATAACATAATCCTCAATCACAGAAGTTAAACACAAGAAAAAGCATTTTATTCAAAAAATGACAAGCACGAACACTTGAACTTGAAACGAAATCCAACATTCTTCTAGAGTTGATCCTTCCTAGTTTGGAATAAGAGTCCGCCAGGGGGTTTTGTTGTAAATGCCATACCAATGAAAATTGCAACAACATCACAAAGCCAGTAGACTATCACCTAGTATCTGCAGTTGAAGGAAATATTTATCTGCAGTAGACTATCACCTAGTATCACAAAGCAGCTGGTCTCTCATAGAAGAAAGCTTGGCAACAACATCAGTCATATTCATTCGTTCAGTAGGCAAATCAACAGAGCACGCAACTCCTATTTCAAATATTGAATTTAGGCATTGAAGAAGTTTGTTATCTCCTTGGTTGCGAGTATTGTTGGTCATATTTTGTCCTTGAAAACTTTCTTGACGAAGAACGGTATCTGTAACCGCAACCACTTGATTTTGCAAAGCTGTTTTAACAAAGTTATGAAGGTTCAAGTTCTCGTTAAACATTTTGTCAGTAGGCTTTTTTCCAGTAAACATCTCCAGCAAAAGAATACCGTAGCTGTACACATCACCGTATGTTGTCACCATACTTCCTAAGCCATATTCTGCAATTCAATTTTATTGCAAATATGAGCAACAATTTTGAAGCATATGCAAATATCTTTCTCACAACAAACCTCTTAATATGTTAAATTAAATAACATATTGACTTTGAAAGAATTCATTCTACTTTTATCATGTTGAATGAAAACTACGGATACACTTGAAATTTAATCTATGATTTTAGATATGGTAGAAAATGTAGAGTAGTCTACTTACCTGGTGGAGCATAACCAATTGTTCCTCTTAACCCCAAGGAGCTTGACAGGCTTGAAGATTTATGTTGCCTGTCTGGTGTAATAAATTTTGCTAGCCCAAAGTCTCCCACATGGCCAACCATATCATCATCAAGTAGAATATTGCTTGGTTTGAGGTCACAGTGAACAATTGGTGTTTCACAATAATGATGAAGATACTCTAATGCACAACCAACATCAACGGCCACATTCAATCTCTGAAAAAAATTTAATTTTTCTGTTGCCTCATTTGCCTCATTCATGCCAATAGATGGATGTAGCCAATCTTCCAAGCTTCCATTTTTCATGAACTCATAAATCAATGCTTTAAAATTATTCCCTTGGTAATCAATGCTTGAAATTGCTGTTAAGACCTTGACAAGATTCCGATGTCTAATATTCTTCAACGTCTCACATTCAGCCATGAAACTTCTAGAAGCTCCACGACATAGGAGATTAAGCACCTTAACGGCAATAACTACTCCACTCTCTTTAAGAATTCCTTTGTATACAGAACCAAAGCTACCTGAACCAACCAAATTCGCTGAGGAGAATCCATCAGTAGCCTCGAGGAGGCTTCGGTATGATAAGTTTAGGAGTGGTTTTTCTGCACAAGTTGTTATTGGCTCTTCCTTTTTCTTTCTAAAGCACCAAGTGAGAAGAAATGAGAATACCAAAGTCACTCCTAAAATTGCAAAAACAATTGCAATTTTTAATTTAAGAGAATTGTTCGATCTTCTGTTGGATGTTTCCAAGTTACATTTGGGCAAGTGTAACTCAGGGGTGCCTCCACAGAGCTTACTGTTTCCCTCAACGAATGTAGCGCTTGCATTTTTAAAGACTCCTTCAATTGGTACCATACCCTCGAAATCATTGAAAGAAAGATTTAAATACTGTAATGACCCAAAGTTTACAAGAAATTCTGGAATCTGACCTGAAAGATTGTTGGTAGATATATCTAATTCTATAAGACCTCTCAATGAACTCAAAGATGAAGGAATGGGACCTTGGAAAAAATTGCCATACAAGAACAGTCTCTCCAGTCTTACACAACTACCAAAGGTGTTTGGAAGCACGCCTGATAACCTGTTTTGAGACACAGACAATCCACCTAGATTTTTTAGATTCTTTACTTCAACGGGAAGCACACCAGTTAGGTAGTTTGCAGATAAATCTAGAACAATGGACAAAGAAGAGAGCCCAACTACCTCGGGGGGTATAGAACCGCTTAGGTTGTTACCAGAAAGATCCAATTCAACCAAATTTTCGCAATTACCTAGACTTGGAGGAATGTTGCCACGAAGATTGTTATCTTCTAAACCAAGTGTTATTAACATTGTCAAATTTCCAAAAGAGGGGGGAATGGACCCAGAGAGAGAGTTTCTAGGTGCATAAAATGCCCTTAGCTTTTGAAGCCTCCCAATGTCGAGGGGAATAGAACCTGATAATAGGTTGTCTGATACTGCTAGCAACTCCAAGTTGATGAGATTTCCAATCCCAGCTGGAATTCTTCCCAATATTCTATTGTCTTGAATATTAAAAGTTACGAGATTGCTAGATAAATTGCTTATGCAATCCGGTAATTCCCCTCCAAAGTTGTTTTCACCTATCAATAGGAACCTTAGTCTGGAAGCGTTGTTTAAAGTGCAGAGAAAGTTCAGGTCAGTTGATTTCATACTTCCAAGAAGGTTGACACCGATAACAAATCGTGATAGTTTATCAAGCTTTTCAAATGAAGGCAAGGATCCACTAAGTTTATTTTCCGCAACATTAAATTCTACAAGGTTTGAGGCATTGGATAGTGAAACCGGGATTGGTCCAGTAAATTGATTATCCGCAACAGCAAGAGTTGCAATACGTGACATAGTGATTCCTAGGTCCAATGGAAGACTGCCTTGTATCTGGTTTGTGTTCATATGAAGAACTAAAATATTGGAGAGATTGAAAATTGAGGGAGGGATGACACCAGAAATTTCATTTGCACTCACAACGAGAGCTACAAGATTTTTCAATTTGCCAAGGGCTTCAGGTATAACCCCACTCAATCCATTGTTAGCAAGATAAATCAACTCTAGAGAAGATAAGTTACCCACGGAAGGCGGGATACCCCCTGTTAAATTATTTCTGCTAAAACCAAATTCTATCAGGTTTGACAAGTGACCAAGCATACCTGGAATCTCTCCCGTTAGCAGGTTGTTTCCAAGAAAAATTGATGCAAGCTGAGAACAACTAGACAGATTGGAAGGAATTACACCACTTAGGCTGTTGTTTTGCAGTTCCAATACACGCAATCTTCGCAAACGACCAATTTCTTGGGGAATTGCTTGATGGAAACTATTGTTTAGAAGGTTTAACACCCTAAGAAAGCTCAAATTGCCGATGAATGGTGATATAGACCCCACGAGCCTTAGGGATCTCAAGTCCAACTTGGTGACTCGCTGATGTTTGTGACCGCATGTAACACCATACCATTGGCAGAAGGGGATAGAATTGTTCCAGGAGTGCATAACCCCAAAATGATCATCAATTATCTTTGCCTTGAACTCAAGTAAAGCTCGTTTATCTGTCTCATTTTCAGAAACTACAGGGGTTGCTGAACCAAGGAAGTTAGGACCTTGCAGGTAAAGGAAGGTGAGAAGAATAACGGCAAGGTAAACAAGGAAAAGAGAGCTGGACAGCTTCAAATGCTTTCTTGATAGCTTCATCATCAAGCCAGACAACTTTTTGAACTGAGGTTAGTTTATACTTGAGTTGAGAGTGCTTGGTTCATCAACAAGAATTAAGTGCAATGTAGGACTTTTGGGACTCTTATTTGTCTGGTTTTATCTCCTCTGGTCAGTGAAGTTCTAGACATGCTAAATACTTGACTTAGTCATGTGTCCAGAGTTCTTGTCAGGTTGAGCTAGGATTGAGGCATGTTGGTCATTGCTCTTTGCATTAATTCCAGGCAATTTCAAGTCGACTGAAGTTGTAGGACTATTGTTTATGGTTCCCGGCCCACTTAATTACAATGTAAGTTGCCTAGTAATTTCTTTGTGGAAATTGAAAAAGAAAGTTTTAAAGGAAAACCACTCCCGAGCAGTGAATAAGACAGAAGCTTCTTAAGATTTATTTGTCTGGAATTAAACGTAGTTGACCCTAACCAGATCTATTTAGACATAACCACATCCTCAGTCGGAGAACCTTAAGCCCGAGAAAATTTGTTTTGATCATGGAACGTTAAGAAATAGAGGTGGAATTTTAGTCATGAAATGTAGACAAAGGGTAGAACCTGAAAATAAATCCAACATTCTTATAAATTTGATCATTGACAAAGCAAGGGAATGGTTGCCCCTTATGCGGAATCATTGACAAAACAAGCTGCACCATTACAAGCCATCAACAAGTAGCTGCAGCTGAAGGAAATAATTCAACCTTCAGAAAGTTCAGGATACATTAAAATTGCACTAACATAAGGACATATCATGGTTCAGAATTTGGGGAAGGATGAAAAATTTTGACAAAAATGTTATTACTACATTGTAGATGTAAAACAATTGTAGCACCTCTTTCTTTTTTTTTTTTTTTGTTTTGAAAAGTAAATTTATTGATAAAGTCTCTTAAAGAGACATAACAAGTTGTACAGCTTTCAAACGAAACAAAAGAATCCTCACATACTAGGATTGGCAAGTATCAGAAGTAATTTGACATGGGTATTGGAAAGTGCAACATTAATGTATTCTAGAAATAATCCTACACGACAATGGAAGACCAATTGATAAATTCTATAAATTAAAGACCCTTGCTAAGCTTCAGTACAAAGATAGTTCTTGTCTGGAGTCGGGACCACCAGCTAACAGTACAAAAATATGATGCTGCCAAGGCATAACCAAGTAAAAATATATGATGCAATCAGTAGCCTTGCTTCTTTCTTCAAACTAGCAGATGGAAAATATTATCTCGTTTCATTACTGTTGAAATAAATGTTTACAGTCTCCGTGGCTTTATGTGCTTATATGATTAGAACTAGCTCTTTTATTGCTTCTTGATATGCCCTGTTCTAACCCTTGCTTGCAAATCTTAGCAGATTCCTTCCTTTTGCATGTATTTTCTTCTTCTTTCTCTTCTCCTTTGGATGAATAAAGAATTCAATTATTCACAGATAAAAGAGAAATGGCTGCCAGAGATTAAATTGGTAACATAATTTGATAAATCCAATAAGAAACTAAGATATATGTTGACAATTGGTTTTTATCCTTAAAGAGTGCCAAATTGGGCATGAACAAAGATTTGATATCAAATACTCAAAAAAGTACTGAGGGCATAATTCTATACAACATTTTGACACAGGGATGATAACAAAAGAATTTATATTCAAGTACAAACTATTAGAATAAGGCAATTGAAAACTGGTTCATCAAGAAGAACTAAGTGCAATATACAAGTTTTGGAACTCTTATTTTTATTTATCCAGCTGTATCTTCCTTTGTAAAGGTTTTGTACTAGTGAATACTTGAATTTGTAAGTCAATTTGGCCACATGACAAGAAAACTTATAAACCATTGTCAGGTTTAGGATTGAGGAGGACTGCTCGTTCCTGCTTCTTGGCAATTTCCAGATAGAAGCTTGACAGAAATTGTAGAAGTGGCATGGGAGACCTTGAAGTAAATGTTGGAGTCAAACTTGTTGCCTTCTTGGAAGTAATTAAATTAGCCTGAACATGGTTTCTACACTGGACCTGCACTTCATTATGGTTGGTAAGCTTCTAGGAAACAAGGATTAATGTAGTATTCAATTTCTAGGAATTTTAATTGTAACAGTAATGATTGCAGGGAGACCTAGTAAATGCAGAAGAATGCTTAGGGTCAAAAAGCAAAGAAAAACCGCCTTCTAATTATTTCTGTGGAAAAATAGATGGAGACTTCTACTTTCCAAGGTTAGTGCGGTTCATGGATCAATCCCGCCAAGAAAAGTCATATTCTGAAACGATTAAGCTGTGTAAATTTCACCTTTTTTTCCTAACACTTTTATTCTAGTTCTGCTTTAGTTTTTTATTTTTCAATTGTTTCAATTTAGTTCTCAATATTTTTAAATTATTTCATTTTTGATCTTTCATTATATTATTTTGTTAAAAATCAAGAAATTAAAAATGTTCACATGAAATATTAAGGGCATGCAGCGTGTCATGTATTTTATAATGTGATTATTACGTTAGTTTTAATAGAATAATTTGATGAAAAAATAAAATTAAAATTATTTTAAGAAATTAAAGATTTAAATGGAAGAATTTAGAGGTTAAAAATTAAAATAGGATCAACATAAAAGGTTAGAGATCAATGAAATTTACCTGATTTATAAGCTACAAACTTCTTTTCTTTTTCTTTTTTTAAAAAAGAGAAAAGTAAGCTACAAACTTCTTAAAATTTATTAATCTAAAAATTAAAAACAGATCAACCTATACTTAACCTGATCCTTAATCACATGAATAAGCATTCCATTCATGACACAGAATACTAGAAGTGATCACCAAGCTTTTTATTGCCCTTGTAGGAAAGATATCTTGAGGAATGAATGAGCTAGAGGCTTCCTATAATTCATTTTCTAGAATTAACGCAGCTGAATCAACCATATAAATTTAAGCATAATATGACCCTCAATCATAGAAAGTTAAACACAGGGAAAATGTATTCTAATCAAGAAATGATAGGCACAAAGACTAGAACTTGCAACGAAATCGAACATTCTTCAAGAGTTGATCCTTCCGAAAACAAGGGAATTGTTGCTTCTTATGCTGGTGTAACAATAACCTTTTCTTTTTCCCAGTTTGGAGGACGGAGTGCACCAGGGAGTTTTGTTGTAAATGCAATACCATCAAAGCTTTAGCAACATCACAAGCCAATAGATTGTCACCTAATACCTCTAGCTGAGGGGAATATTTAACCTTAAAAATTATCAGGATTCAAATTAAAAACAGAAATTAGATAAAGACATGGTCACCGGTTTAGTATTTTGCTACAGATGTACAATTTTTAAAAATATATATAATGAATTATATGTTATTGTTACTTGGTTTTATGCTGAAACTTTTAAAGAAAGAATTTTCAGCAAAAATTATGAATGCCGAATTATAGAGTATTGATGACTAGCATGGAAGAAGATTGAGACTAACTCAGTTTTTAGAAGAAAGTGATCACATTTCCATTTGATTTTTCAGCTTATGTACTCATTAACCAAGAATGAAAAACTAATCAAGGCCTTAGATGTAGTCTTGAAAAATGAAATGGAGAAAACAATAGGCTCAGCACAGAAAATCAAGGATTGTTTTTTGTGCCAGGCAATGGTTAAGAGCAGTGGGGGAGCTAGCCCATTTTTATTGGGGAGGCCAAACGCTAAGAAGAATAAAAATTAAAAATTTTTAAAATTAATATATTAAACTTAACTATTAATAATTAAAAGATTTATAATAGATAATAATTTTATAAAACATAAATAAAAAAGTAAAAAGAAAAAAACTTATAATAATGTTCTAGGAAAATTTTATTCGACAATGGCAATAGTCTTTTTAATATAAACAACTAAATTATTTGTAAGAAACTTATCATCCATTTTGTTTCAAAGTTTTACCTTTCTCAATATAAACAACTAAAAAAATTAATGTAGTCAACATCCAATATTTTTATTTTATTATATTTAAGTTTATAATACTAAATATTAAACTATAATGCATAAAATATAAATAGTTAAATACGATATATATAATTAATAATTTCTTCTTATACTCAAGATAATTTCTTTTCAACTAAATATAAAACATAAAGCACATTAAAAACATACACTTAAAATAATTTTTTTATATAATTAGAATTAATAAAAATAATATATTACTTAAATTTTAAACAATAATCAATAATGCAATACTAGAACCTATATTTGAGAATTACATATACAATAATTTTTTAATTTTTAAAAATTAAAATCATTAAAAAAAAATCCACATAACAAAAAATAAAAAATCATGGCAAGCAGGATATATAACTTATATAACAAAAAAAAAAGAATATGCTAGATGATTCGTAGAAATTTAAAAGAGAAAATCTATAGAAACTTAAAATATATGAGCAAATATAACAGAGTTGAAAAAAATAAATAATAATAATATAAATTAATTAATTAATTCAATAAAAACTTTGCCTCTTTATAATTTCACAATATAAGGACAGATAAAAAAGAGAAATATGGATGGAGAAATTTAAAAAATTAAAAAAATTAAGAATTTGAGTAAAATTGAATGAAATTTATAAAGTTATTTTATTATTTTTTA
>NW_018397269.1:4720617-4722176 GCF_002168275.2 Theobroma umbraticum
AAATTATTTTAAAAAATCATTAAAAAATATATAATATATAAAAAATTTCAAAAACTTTGGGAGGGCCATGATAAAGGGACGCTTCACCCCTGGTTAAGAGAGGAGAATAAAGCACGTGATCGTTAAGCCTTACGAAAAACAAATCAAAACGATGAAAGAAACAAGTGCATAAGCCAATAGAAGAAACTAAAATGACATTGAATACTATTGTATAACTAAGACACGGACCTAAAGGATAATAAACAACATACGAAGCTTGCGTTTTACTAACTCGAATTAGTAAAGTTTAAACAACTATGTTTTGCTTCCTAGAATAGCTGCCTTTTTGCTTCATATGACTATTACTTCTTGCCAAGCCAATTTGTACCATTGTTTTAGCTGTTTCATTCGATGAAGATAATATTTCCAGCACACCCCCATGATCTTTTGTCTAGTAGACACCTAAGTGTTATCGGATTTATTATGCAAGTGCACATATCGTTAACAAGTAATATAATGGTAAATAGAGTGTCGAATCCCGCAAAAGATTTTACCAACTTTTGCTAAGTATTAAAATTATCTCAACCTAATCTTATTCACACAACCGAAATAAAGTAATTAGCTAAAAGCAAAACTAAAACTAAACATGTCACGACCTGCGCGCGACCTCAATAGGCAAGCCGACTAGACTGAGCAAGCCTCAGAATCCAAAATCATCCAACACAAATGCCAAGGGATTTAATAAGTAAATAGTCATAATAAAATTCAGACATATTACATTGTCCTTGGTTCACAATCCATACTAGTATTCAAAGGCCATATATTGGCTATCAAATCAGGTTTGTACATAACAACCCTTATACAATTCAAATGGCAAATCGTGACTGACATATTTTACAAACTAACCAAACTGGAAGATGGAAAGCCCATACAGACTCAGTGGAGTGACACGTTGAGAGGTAGACCTACCGGATGCCAATTATGTATCCATCAAATCGACAACACTTGCCATGTAACCCAATAGCTTCTCTTACCTACACATGGTACAACAGAAGGGTGACTCTTCTAATACTCAATAAGGGGATATTATTATAGCCTAGTATTTTACGTAAAATATGTTTAGGCTTATTTAGCCATAAGACTTTCATATTCAAACAACTCTAATTTGAAGGTGCAAGGATCATCCTAATATCCTACATGCTGTCGGTTAAAATTCAAGTATACAAGTAGATGTATCGAATAGATAGTATATAAGCAAGCAGAGTATTGATCCCACAGAAAATTGATCTAAAATTTTACTAAGTATTAAAATTAGAACAAGTTAATCTTATCTAAACAATCAAAATTAATTGATTAACTAAAACTAATTAACCAAATTTAAAGTAAAAAGAAAAATCAAAGTAATAATAACTTGAGTAAAAATCAAATCGAACAAGACTAAGATACAATATCTCTCACACTTCATCTAAATCTTAACTTTCTTCCTTAATTTATTTTAATGGGTTGAATTGTTAACCTAGAGTCTTTAATTATTTATAATGGTCTCCCAACTCATCTTATAAAAATATCTATTTTAACCA
>NW_018397269.1:4722186-4722487 GCF_002168275.2 Theobroma umbraticum
TCCCTATGTGAATTGAAATTAAAATAGACTCATTAAGTTCAGGCTCTAATCTGTCTACATAAGACCTATAGGTATATTCCTATCCTACACACAAATCAATTAATATGATCATATGCTATTCCAATTTTGGCCTACACTAAACTCCCTTTCCCAAGTTTGTTTAGGTTCCTAAATCAATTAATTGTTGATCAAGCAATTAAAAGTATTAAGAACAAATTAGAATAAACAATTCAAATCCCATTAAAGCTAAGCAAGAAAGAGATTAAAAATTTAGATTACATGTGAGTTCAATTGCAATCTT
>NW_018397269.1:4722507-4723303 GCF_002168275.2 Theobroma umbraticum
TAATATCTAATAAAAACTTCATCCAAAGAAAATTAGCCATTAATCCAAGTTAAAGAAAATAAGAAAAATATAAAAGTAAAGAGAGAAAACTAATAGTTTGAGCTTTGTGATCTTAATTCTCCCTCCAATTTTATTATTTTCTTGCTTTGTTCTTAGCTCCCAATCTCCAGAATAGTTGCTTGTTGCCTCCTCTTTAAAATCTTTAAAAAAGGTCCCTTAAATATGCTCCAAATAACCTAATTTTTCAAATTTCGTCAACTTTTTTCAGTTTTGGAAAATCACCTTGTGCTGCAATGCTGGGCTCTTTGGAAAATTGTATGTGTGCTTCCGTTCATCAATGCTGCAGCCTTGTTCTCCTTGTGCTGTGGCTGTCTATCAAATTCAAACATGAGTTTTGCCCTGATATGATCCAAACTGGACAAAGTGGTAAACACTAAAGTTTTAGCCCTATCTCTTACTTTCCAATGGATCAAGAATCATGTCAATCAGAGTTCTGGTTTGAAAGATATACTCCAAATATAGAATTATATTCAGTCAATGCATGCTGCTGCATTGCTTCGAATTAGACAAATATTTTGACTATGGTTCGATCAGAACTAGGAAAATTGGTAAACATAAACATTGTAGCCTTCTTCTTAGAATTCTAATGGTCCAAGAATCACCTCATTTGGAGTTTTGTGGAGAGAGATATTATCAAAATATCAAAATATATACGAATAAAGCTATCACCATACATGCACTAATTTTCATCCAATGAGCCTGTTTCATCAAATTTCCTACAAAAGCAATAAGAGAA
>NW_018397269.1:4723313-4725105 GCF_002168275.2 Theobroma umbraticum
ACTACTCTTAAAGTAATTTAAAATAAAATAACATCAAATTTAACTAAAATAACATAAATTAACTACTCAACATGTAATCAAACTTAAACTAGAAAAACATATAAAATGCTAAAATCTGAACCTAAAATCTCAAAGATTCAACTACTTAAGCCCCAAAAATGTATCAAAATAACTCTATATAATAGAGTTATTACATGCACAACCCATTATATTTAGTTTTGCTAGATCATAACTCAACGGCTTATCATATCCATAATTTTCAAGTTCTATGTCTTCACAGTAAATCATATCAATTCAAGGCTTAGCTTTAAAGCCATTATCATCAAATTAGGCTTCATAGACACCCTAGTTGCTGAGCACAACCTCAAATCTCATTTACTTATAATTTTCTTATCCCATAGCTTTTCATCAAATATCATTCGCATTTAGTCACCTCATATTCATATTTCAAATCAGATCATGCCATACCCAATGCATGTCATCATAGTCAAACAAAATCAAATGAGTGGCCTTGTCCTAGACATGATCAAATCACGCGTGGTGGCCAACTAACGGAGAAACAAATCACTCACAGGGTAAAGCCTCCTGTGGAGAACAAATTAGCCCGTGGCAAAGCAACAGTGGAGAATCAGATCACGCACAAAGTCGAAGCAGCTGACAGAGAAACAAAGTCATCAACTAGAGTAATCTTAGACAGTTAGCATCACCCGAAGTAATCTCATATGGGTGGCGTTAAACACTAAAGTGGGAATCATATGTGGGACTAATACCACCATCCTTACGGGCACACAAAAGTCACATGGCATGGGACTCCACTCAACCACAAATGAGATCAACATTTAGAATTCATCCCTCAAACGTAACACATATCCACAAATCAAGCCAATGTGCTTGTGACATCCATACGTCCACATTAAATCATATTCAAATTAAACAAGCTTTAGTCATCTCTAAGCTAGGTATAATTCGAAGTGCTTTCAAATCTTTAAACTATCATTAAATAAAACATAATCAATATATATGCCCTACGTCTTTAACCACACATGGGTAGTCATTATGTTCAATCCAATCAATCATGTCTTAACAACCTTATGCATATCATTGAATCAACCATAAATATGTGGGCATTCATGCATATACCATGTCTATAAGTAAGCAATGCCCTTTGGGCTCACGTATTTAATATCACTCAATCTCTATGCCATCAACCCAAATACATATTAAGCCATATACTTACTTGGCAGCCCATTCATCATAATTCGGCATAATCCTTAACCCATAATTCATATCGCATTATATGTAGGCCTCTTGTTCTAGGTCTTACATACCATGGGATTCCTACACAATGCCATCAAGTGGCTCATCACAAATCAGACAAACATAAGTTTCGTATCCTTGATAACTAATTAGCCTAAGCATCCTCATCTAGACACACAATTATATTTGTTCTCTAGCCTAGGCACATACTTGTAGGCAAACACACACACACACCCACGTACATCAATTCTTTAGCCTAGGTATTCTCATATAGGGATATACATAACAGTTAAGTACCATGGTAGCACATACATTTTGTGAGATGCATCATATGCATTTAATTAAATCTCACTCACCTTGACAATCAAAGGCACTCCTATTGTTAAGCTCTAATCCTCGACCTCTAGTCATTTTATAGCTCATCAATGCATTTGGTAGCTTCAACTCCCCTTTAAACACACCAAAGCATCACAAAAATATTTATTTCCTGGATTTTGACAATATCCCAACTTTTCAAAAATACCCAAATTCAATA
>NW_018397269.1:4725115-4726368 GCF_002168275.2 Theobroma umbraticum
TTCTTCCAACAAATGAGCTAAATCCTTACCTTAAAAGCTAGGTTTCCCAAATCTAGGCTCTAAATCTTCTATAAACTCAAAAGGAATGAGTTTAACCAAATCTAAAAATATTTAGATCCGAGGTTATTAATGGATTAAATCAAAAATCAATCCCTAAAAGCATGTAATCTTACCTCTAGATTAATTTCCCAGGCTTTGATCTAGCTCAAATAGGCTCCAAATGCCATTTGGGGGCTTAGGGTTTCGTATAAGGCAAAGAGAGAGAGAAAGAGAAAATGGATTTTCTCTTAAAATGGGTGGAATGCCTAAAACCCTTGTTTATTTTTGCCATGATATGAGGATGTATCGATACATTTGGGAATGTATTGATACATTCTTTCTGAATTCCCCTTAAATGTATCGATACATCTTGCCTAGATTGCACTTTTTTTGTACTCTAACTTCTAAAAATCCAAATTTTAACACCTTACAAACCATTTCTTGTTTAAGTCGTAGTTTAAAATGACAATCTTAACTCATAATCCTTATTCATATACTCAAGCACACAATCAAATCTCAAGCCAAATTTCAAAATTCAAGATTTATCACCCATTCCTCAAAATTTTGGCCAAGTCTCAAGGTTTTGTGTTTTAAGTGCCACGATTATCATTCTCACCTCAATTCATCAAGAGTGCTTAATATCTAAGCATGTATTCATCACACAGATCCAAATCCTCATTTTGCTTTATGTCACATAGTATACAAATGAAATGTTAGCATATTTTACATTAAACATCATATTTATCAAAATGCCAAACAATGCACTATGCCATTCATGTGCCAAACATATGCACAACATTATTTTGACCATTCACATGCTCATATATCATATTCATTGCTCTATGGACATAGTCATACTCTTAAACTCTTAAACTTAGACACCAAAAATTCAATTTGGCTGATCAATTGGCTTGGTTCACATTACATAGTTCATACCAAAAATCAAGGGTGTTATAAAACAATAGCTAAATTGAATCTAAAAACTGATGGTAAATCTTAAATAGAAAAATTAATCAATAAACAAGCCTAAGATTACAATATCCCTCAACATTTCATCTAAATTTTGTCTCTCTTTCTTGACTTACTAAATGGATTGATTTGCTAACCTAGAGTTTCTAAATTATGTATAAGTCTCTTCCAATGTTCTTATAAAAATATTTATCTTAACCAATTTATTATATTTCTATGAGAATTGAATTAAAGACAAACTCATT
>NW_018397269.1:4726378-4734815 GCF_002168275.2 Theobroma umbraticum
TCTAATCTTGGCTACATAAGACATATAGGTATGTTCCTATGTTATACGCAAATCAAATTACCTAATCAACAAAATGAATTTGAGCTTCTGCTATCCCATCCATGGCCTACACTAAACTCCCTTTTCCAAGTTGCATTTAGGTCTCTAGATTAATCTAATTGGTGATCATGCCATTAGAAGCATTAAACACAAGATTGAATAAACAACTCGTACTCCATTAATCATAAGCAAGAGAGAAATTAAAAATTCAAATTACATGTTGAGTTCAATTGCAATCCTAGATAGAGAAATTTAGTTCATGATAAATAATAAAAACACAATCCAAAGAAGTTCAACCACCAATAACAATTCAATAAAATTAAAATAGAAACAAAAAAGAAAAAATAAACACTAAAAATTGTAAGTCTTTAATCTTCATTTTCTTGAGTTCTTGATTATGTCTTCAAAGAACCCTAGCTTAATTATGTCTTTCAATTGCTTAAAGGTTTCCTTTAAATAAGCTTGAAAACCCTACTTGAAGTCAACTTTCAAAATTTATGCCTCAGAGGGAAGTCATGTCAGTGCTATAGCCTTGCTTTCTCGGTGTCGTAACATTGACCTTTCTGTATATATTTTTTTTTTTGCATTTTTCCTTTTGGCATTGCAATGCCAACTTTTCTGTTTTGTGGGTTGTGTTTCTCCTTCTTCACAACGTTGCAATGTCCATTCTTCCATGACCATGGCACCCAACATTTAGTGTCAAATTCGAACTTTGTTTTGCAACTTTGATTCGATCTCGTTCGTCCAAACACCTTCAAAAGAGATGAAAACGCATTACTATTCTTAATAAAAAAAGACCTAATCAGCCTAAAATAAACTAAAATCAACATCTCGTTCGTCCAAACACCTTCAAAAGAGATGAAAACACATTACTATTCTTAATAAAAAAAGACCTAATCAGCCTAAAATAAACTAAAATCAACTTACCTAAGTACTTAAAACTAAACTTAAAATAAACTACTAAATGAGACAAATTAAAATAAAAAATCAAACACTTAGCCAATTGTAATGCTCAAAAAGTGACAAAATAACTCTATAATAAAGAGTTATCACACTCCCAAGCTTATGATTTTGCTAGTCCTTGAGAAAAAACATAAAAGGAAATTTGAACAAAAATGAAAGCAACATAAATTATGAAACAATTAAATAAAGGTGACAACTAGCTAGAGATAAGTTGCACCAAACCAATGATCTCCCATAATTCCTCAAAAGTTATCTCAAAAACTCAACTCAAAGTAAAACATAGATGCCATACAGATTTATGTTTCAATTCAAATGTAAGCTCATTCTTGAATGAATTTTTGTGTGTAGGAGTAATCTTTTTTACAAAGAATATCATGTAATCTAGAAAGTTTATGCTTATGCAAAATTTGAATTAGTAGAAGAATCCTATAGGTTTCTTTTTCATCTCTCTCTCCACTGATGTAGACTAATACTAAGGCAAGGATCATTAGGACTTTATTGCGAAACCCCACCCTAATGTGGGATTTTCTAAGTTAGAAATCCTTAGATGAGTAAGTTAAATTGTGGTTTGAAAACTTGAAATTTAGTTTGGTGAATGAAAAAAAAAAATTCATGGTGTAATGTTTTGGGATGATTTTTGTGTTTGGAATGTTCCAAAGTATGTTTTGATCTTAGAAAAATTCATTCATGTTTTCACACATTAAGATGCTTTACAAAGTTTAGTGTTAAAAAGAGTTCAATTGGACATGTTTCTAAAGTTTATTTTTTCTTTCTGGCCCTAATCGACCGACAGATGTTCTTCATCTATCAATGGATACAATCTAAAAAGGGTTTGTCAAGCTACCTTGAAGAACATCTATGGATAGATGAACAGATCTATCCATAGATAACTAGATCTATCCATAGATAACTAGATCTATCAATGGATGGCTCTCATCTATCGATAAATGGCAATCAAAATGTTTCCAAAAAGGTTTTTAAAGTTCATCTATCAATAGATAGCCCTAATATTTCAATAGATGACACTGTTTTCACAACAATAAAAGGGGTAAAAGCGTATTTTCACTTTTCAAATTATAAATATGACACAATAACATAGGGTTTCTCAACCCTTAGTTGTTTTTTAAAAGCTAAAAGCTCTTTAAAAATCTTTCAACCCATTTTTAATGAAAAACCATTGCTTTTGATGATTTTGATTTTAGTTTTGAATTTTAAAACTGAAAATGACATTTTTATGCTATAAAACCTTTAAAGCTCACACTTTTAACACTACAAATTTATTATTTTGCCTAGAAATTTCTGTTGGGGATCAAAGCTAAGGTTTTTGTTATTTCCTTCAACATCTAAGCTCATTATCTAAGGTAAGTTAGAGGATTTATGCATTTCTAGCTTTATCTAGATAGAGAGCGTAGCTATAGTAAAAAAGTGAATGGATTTCTAAAGTTGCTGGATTTAGTTATTTTGAGATTATTAGTTTAGATATTGATTGTTTTGAATATAGTGTGATAGGAATGCTTGAAAACACACCGGATTCACAAAATGGAAATCATAATCGAGCCTTCTATAAAGTGAGTGGATACGCCACTATCAAAACTATTTTAATATGTAAAGTTGAAGCATGATTTGAGGATTATTGGTGAATACAATTTTCTACAAATATTTATGAATTGAAAATTTATTTGTGGATGAGAAAATAAATTTAAAATCCATTTTCAACCTAATATGTATGAAAATATGATATTATGTATTAGTTTTCATCAAGAAAGGACAAGCACCCTATGTTTAAACCCACTCGATTACTCTGGTCTTCGCATTAGTATGGGTATGATTTATTATATGTTTAATTATAGATGCTATAATGTGCATGTTTGGTATGATGAATGCCATGGGATTATGTATATTATGTATATTCCATATACTACATGAGATGATTAAGTTTGCGTGATAAATGCCATGATATTATGTATATGATTTATATCCCATATACTACATGAGATGACTGAGACAACATGATAAATGCCATGAGATTATGTATATGATGTATTTTCCATATACTACATGAGATGATTAAGAAAACATGATAAATGCCATGAGATTATGTATATGATGTATTGTCCATATACCTTACGAGATTAGTAAGCTTGTAAGTGAAGGACATTCCACATATATAAGCACTTTATGAGTGTGACTAATTCCACTCTCATAGGGTGCAAGCGACGACTTCACTCCTATGATGCATCAAAACCACCAAAATGCAATGAGGTTATACATTGTTAGCCTAAGGTTGATAGGGGTTGGAACATCACAATATGTGAGTTAATGAAAATGGAATGATTATGATTATTATCTTCATGATATGTTGCATGTTAAGTTCATCTTGGTACATGTAGAACAGAGTTTTAGAGGCTATCTATCGATACATGTAGAATATCTATTGATGGATAGTAGACAGATTGCAATAGGAAGCATTCTATTTCAAATCTATTAATAGATGTTCATCATCTATCGATAGATAAGTTCTAGAATTGAATGTATCAATTTGTTGGAAAGCTTTTCAAAGGTGAAAAGGTTTTTCTAGTGGTTACTCACACTTGCTTACATCATATATGCCATTTCAAAAGTGTTTAAACACCATGTTTCATGAGATTAAAGTTTAAATTGATTATAATTGGCATGAGATTATAAGTGCATATTTACGAAAGATTCTTATACCCTAGCATGTCCTTTTCTCGTATCCACTCACAAAGTTTTTGTGACTCACACGTTATTTTCTCCATTTATTTTGTTGTAGATTAGTGATAGCATTTTGATAGTAGCCAGTGTTGTGGATACCGATGTTCGGTTTCCATCCTTTGGTAAGTGTTTAACAACCATTTGATGCCTAGAGGGTTGGTCACATTTTGTTGACGAGTCAGTCATAAGTTTATTGATGGATTTGATTATGTTTATGGATTATGAACTTGTTATGTTAATGTAGCCTATGTTTGGCATTTTACATGGAGAACATTATGTATGATATTATGATGATGGCTTAAGAGCTACCCGAGGGTGTTCTTGATGATAATGATATTGTGCATTGTAATAGTGGCACTTGTTGCTATATATATATATATATCAAATGCTTGAGCTTATACAATCAAGTTCAGAAGTTCCTTAATTGTATAATGAGTATTATGAATGCATGCATGATGATTTCGTATGTAAATGGATGTTATAGGATGCTTCCACATGCAATGATGAATGTTTAATGATGTTATGGTAAGAGGTTTACTTAGGCTTAGTGGGTTATACTCGTCTGGGTCCATGCATCGGTCATTATCTCGCTAGAAAATGGGTTGTGACATTCATTCAACTTGTAATGAATGGCTAAGGTAAAGGTCGGATAAGGAATATTAATATAGCTTAAATCACCATAAGCACATCAATCATTCTAGGACTTTTATAGAGCTCAAATCATGCTCCAAGTAACGCCCTCTTATTGGCTTCAACTTTTTTCTTCTTTTATTTAACACTTTTTTCCCTTTTCTTCTTCTCATTTTTTTTATCACAATTTCACACCCACAAACTTATTTCTTTCTATTATAGATAATGGGGTGAATTTTAACACAATTTAACTTTTACATCAACTCCACCCTTTCTACCTCAATTCATCATTTAGCTTAATACACTTCCAAAAATGATCTACATACTTAGGAGTAAGAGATGCAAAAGTGGAAATTAATTATAGGTTAGGCTACGCCATTATGTGTTTGACAAAGGAAAGGTCAAATTAAGCTCAACGGGGTATATTAGGGATAAAAATAAATTAAGGTAGGCTTCAAAATGCTTAAATAGTCCAAATATGGGCTAATTTATCTTTTTAACTAAGTATTGCCTAAGATTTCACCTCAAGGTAGAATTAAACAAATTCTAGAATTCATGACATAATCCAAAATTCATTTTAACATAAGCCTTATCTAGATAAGCACAACAATTTTAAGTAAAAGATAAAGTGCTCATTAAACGATATCACATCCTAACAATGATACTAAACAAAAGATTTTACACAAAAAGTCAAATTATATCCACATTTTTCAAAAGTCAAGATAACAAGATAACTAAACTCTCATCATTGAATTGGGACAAATCATCAAAAAACAGGTATAAAACAACTCAAGCTATAGACTCTTCAAACCAAATAAATAAACTTAAGGAAAAGCCAATTAAATAAATAGACAAAAAGAAAAACAACTAAAAAACTTAAAATATAAAGCAAATAAATTTAAAGCATAACTACAAACATAACTAAAAAGACAAATCCTTCCCCTAAATTTAAATTAACCATTGTTCGTAATTTGAAAAATAGAAAAAGAAAAAGGAAAAGGAAAAGGAAAAGGAAACTCCTTTGTCATTGGTAAGAATGTAAAGAAAGCTCTAGTCTTCCTCCTCATTTCCATCATTATTGCCAAAGCTGGTGTGAGGATCTGATGAAGTCTCAAAATTTTATTTGAATATTGCTTGTGAAGAAAAAGAATAAAATGAAATTTATAGGGAATTATAAATAAGAAATAAAAAATAACTTCAAAGGAAAAAAGTAAGAGTTTTGAAAGCTTGCGTTATTTCCCAAGAAGCCTTTCTTTATAGTCAATAGCTTGACTATGGCTAAATCTTCATTTTTGAGGTTAGACCTTAACCACCCTGAAGGGAACATACCATCTTGATTTACGTTTCAATGGAAAAAGCTTGAGATGTGAATTAGAAATTAACAGTTTTTGTCCAACCTCAAAATCTCTCTTAGGAATATGCTTATCATGCCACCACTTAGTTTTGAGATGTGTTGGTGATGGCTATAACTCAAGAGTTAGTGCTTGCTTAATTGAAGGTGGAGAAATAAGCTTACTTTTTCCCAACTCATCCATGAAATCCAATCTATAGCAACTTTTTGTAAATGAAGGATACTTAGTTGTATTGAACATATTAAACTCAACTTCGTCTTCTCAAATTTTTAATGTTAGCTTGCCATTCTTCACATTTATGATTGCTCCTGCTGTAGCCAAGAATGGTCATCCCAAAATAAGAGGAATTTCAACATCTTCTTCCATCTCAAGCACAATGAAGTCCACCAAAATGAACAGCTTCTCAACTTTAAACAAAACATCCTCTATAATCGTAATTGGAAACTTGATTGTTTTGCCTGCTAACTATAAAGAAACTATAGTTGGTTTTATCTCTTTAAATCTAAGTTTCCTGAAAATAGACAAAGGCATAAATTAAAACTAACACCTAAATCACATAAAGCTTTAGAAAATTCAACAGTACCAATAGTACAAGGGATATAGAAACTTCCTGAATTTTTAAGTTTTGATCAAAACTTATTTTGGATTATAGTACTACACTCCTTAATAAGGGTAGTTGTCTTAAAATCTTTCAATTTCCTCTTTTTGGACTTTATCTTTGAGGAACTTCACATAAAAAGGTATTTATGCCAAAACATCTACAAAAGGAATGTTAATGTTAAGTTGCTTTAAGACATTTAAAAACTTCTTGAATTGTTTGTCCACTTTCTTTTACTACAATGCTAGAAGAAAAGGAACAGGATGAACATGTGGCTTGACTTGTAATGGTGTGGATACTACCTCCCTTTGCTTAACTTCATCAAGTTGCACTTGTTTGCTAGATGTATCCACTTTATCAACTCTATCTCCACCATCTACCATGTTTTTGCCATTCACCTCATTAATCTACTTACCACTTCTTAAAGTAATTGTATTGCTCTATCCCTTCGCTTTTGGGATTGGGATTAGTGTCATGTGGTAGAGTTTGTTAAGGTCGATTGTTGGTGGCATTGGCAAGCTGACCCACTTATATTTCAAAATTCCTTAATGATGGTGCTTGATTATGAATGTGAGATCAGTTTTTGCCATGTATTGCATGAATAATTCTTCCGCAGATGGCTTTTTCTCAAACATAGGAGCTTTAGCTTGAGGTGGAAATCCAAGAGAAAAATTTGGCTGTACTATTAACGAAGATCGCTAATAGTTGCTCCATGAAAAATTAGGGTGATTCCTTTAACCGGGAGTATAGCTGTTGGAATATAAAGTGTTTTGCTACCTATTGAAGTTTGTAACAAACTACATTGATTCAAACTTAATTGGGCAATGATCACTAGAATGCCCTTCTCTACACAAGTCACAAGTCATGAATGGGTTCTAAACAGCATGAATTCCTAAAGTATCGAATTTCTGAGTTAAAGTAGTGACTTGTGCAATCAAAGCATTAATTGCATCCAAGTCATGAATACCAACAACTCTCCTAGGCACCAATCTCTCAGATGGCCATTGATAATTATTAGAAGCCATCTCCTCCAACAAATCATATGCCTCATTAATAGATTTTGCCAAGAGTGCTCCGTTTGTTGTAGCATCAATAGTAGTTCTAATTGGATCCAACAACCCACTATAAAAAGTCTGTACCTATAACCATTTAGGTAACCCATGATGAAGACATCTTCTAAGTATATCATTGTATCTCCCCAAGCCTCATACAACGACTCTAAATATAGTTGCATGAAAGATGTGAAGTTGTTTCACATTTTAGTTGTCTTTGTTGATGGAAAGAACTTAGCTAAAAACTTCTGAGACAAATCATCCCAAGTAGCAATGGAATGAGGAGGAAGTGAATTCAACCAATCCATTTCCTTGTCTCTCAATGAAAAAGGAAAGAGTCTCAGTCTGATAGCATCATTAATGGCCCCATTGTGCTTGAATGTATTGCAAATCTCTAAAAACTTCACAATATGAGCACTCAGATCATCATTCGGTAGTTTTCCAAATTACATTAAAGTCTGAATCATTTGAATAATTCCTAGCTTGATCTTGAGGTTATTAACTTTTGTGGTAGGTCTTTGGATATTAGAATGAAGGCCTTGTACAAAATAAACAACATATTCCCTCAAAGACTTGTTCTCTTCTCCTTGTTGTTTTGTGATTGTTTCGTTGTGAGTCGAAACTTGTGAACTCTTTCTCTGAAGTCTTTGAAAAGCCTTTTCAATTTCTAGATCAAAATGAACAATTTCCAAACTTCTCACTCTTTACATATAGCAACTAAAAGTACTTGAAAATGAAGAAGAACAGAGTTTGAATTAATATTAAGATTGCTTGGTAATAATATCAACAAAAAGTGGAAAAATTGTTCCATAGTAACGACACCAAAAACTTGTTGTTGAATTTACCACACAAGTGCATGTATGGTTTACAAGAAATATAATGATAAATAGAGTGTCAAATCCCACAGAGAATTGTACCAACTTTTACTAAGTACTAAAATTATCAAAATCTAATCTTATTCAAACAACCGAAATAAAGTAACTAACTAAAAGACAAACTAATAACTCTATTATATAGAGTTATTTTGACACATTTGGGGGCTTAAGTAGCTAGATCTTTGAGATTTTAGG
>NW_018397269.1:4734825-4746604 GCF_002168275.2 Theobroma umbraticum
AGCATTTTAGGTGTTTTTTTAGTTTAAGTTTGATTACATGTTGAGTAGTTAATTGAAGTTATTTTTGTTTAATTTTATGTTATTTTTTCAAAATTACTTTAAGAGTAGGTTATTGCTAATTTCTCTTATTGCTTTTGTAGGAAATTTGATGAAAAAGGCTTATTTGATGAAAATCCGTACTAGTATGGTGATGGTTTCATTTGAATACTTTTTGATATTTTGACCATATATCTTTATACAGAACTCCAAACGAGATGATTCTTGGACTACTAGAATTATACAAAGAAGGGTTACAACTTTTATGTTTATCACTTTTCCCAATTCTAATCAGATCATGGTCATAATATTTGTCTAATTTGGAGCACTGCAGTAGTATGCATAGACTGAACATGATGTGGTATTTTAAGTATATATTTCACTTCAGAAGTTCAATTGATTTGATTTTTAAATCATTGGAAAGAGCCAAGGCTAAAACTTTTGTGTTTACTACTTTGCCCAATTCGGATCATATCAAGGTGAAAATTGCATTGGAAGATTCTTGACTACTACTGTTCAGCACAAGGCAGCATGTGGAGGAAGGTCTCAACCTTGAGTTACTCAAGGCTGTAGCATCGAGGAAGCCAAGGTTGCGGTGCTGAGGAGAACAAGGTTGCAGCACTGGTGAGAGGAAGTGCACCACACATATTTCCGAGGCTGGAGCAACACTGTGGCGTCGAACAATTTTCCAAAAATAAAAATTTGATGGGATTTTGGAAATTAAGTTACTAAGAGCCTATTTAAGGAACCTTTTTCAGAGGTTTTAAAGGAGAGGCAACAAGAAATTATTCTAGAGAAAAGAAGTCAAGAACAAAACAAGAAAACAAGGGAATTTGAGAGAGAATTGAGATTTCAAAGCTTTTATAATTAATTTCTTTCTCTATTTTTGTGTTTCTTTTATTTTTTTTGACTTGGATTCATGGCTAAATTTCTTTGGATACTGTTTTTATTAGATATTATGAGCTAAACTATTTTTCTAGGATTGTGGTGGATTATAACATGTAATCTGAATATTAGTTTCTCTTTTATTTAATATAAATGGATATAGTTTTGCTTATTCAAATTTGTTCTTAATGCTTTTGATTTTCTAGCCAACAGTTAACTGATTTGTGAATCTAACTAAGACTCAACAAAGAGATTTTAGATTGGACTAAGGTTTGAATAATGTATGTTCATGTCACTTAGGCGATCTGATTCACGATTAGAGTAGACATACGCCAATTGCCATATATAGCCAAATTAGAATACTAGCTTTATGAACCTTATTTAATTTATTATTATAGACATATAGTAACCCATTTAAGTTAGGTATTTGTGCAAGCACATCGACAGAGACTTGTACATAGCTTTAGATTCTAGGTTAGTAAAACCACCCATAAATGTAAACAATGAAAAAAACTGGTATCAAATAAAGTGTTGAATGAACCCATAATCTTAGGTTTTAGTCTATTGCCTTTTCCTAGTAATTTTAATTTCTATTAGTTAATTTAGTACTTGTTTTAATTTTATTTTAATTAATTTTTTGAAAATTTTAGTTACTTAAATAAGATTAATTTGTCATAAATTTTAGTACTTAGTAAAGATTTAGGAACCAATCTCTATAGGAATGATACTCTACTTCTACTATATTATTTGTTTGCAATAATGTGCAACAGTGTGAAAATTCAACAACAAAAACTAAAACTAAACAATAGTTAAATTAAATAAAAAAACTAATGAAAATCTTAACTAGAAACATTAATCAATAAACAAGCCTAGGATTACATTATCCCTCAACACTTCATCTAAATTTTGTCTCTCTCTTGACTTACTAAATAGATTGAGTTGCTAACCTAGAGTTCCTAATTTATTTATAGTTTCTTTTGATGTTCTTATAAAAATATTTATCTTAACCAATTTACTATATTCTTATGGGAATTGAATTAAAGACAAACTTATTAAGCTTAGGCTCTAATCTTATATATATATCACATATAGGTATATTCCTATCCTATAGGCAAATCAAATTACCTAATCAACAAAGTGAATTTGAACTTATGCTATTCCATCTATTGTCGAATTAACACACACAAGTGCACGTGGCTATACAAGTATTATAAATGTAAGTTAAGTATCATTTCCCATAGAGATTTGTACCTATTTTTCACTAAGTATTAAATTCATAACAAAGTGATCTTATCCAAGCACTCAATTTCGAAATGATTAATTAAACTAAAAGTGATTAATTGATTAAGTAAATAACAAAGAATAAAATTTCACTAAGAGAAATATCAACTCAAAACCAAGGATTATGGTATTATTCAAAATAGCATTTGAATTAAATCATTCTCCTTAACTTAGATTAATGGAATCCTTAACTTAGATTAATGGAATACATGGTTTATTGGTCCCATTGGCGTGCTAGGAGGGGGTTGAATAGCCCTAAAAATTTTAAGGTTAGCCCTTTTTAGCTTGTAAAGCTCTTAATCAGTTAGAGGAAAAAAGATTTAAAACTTGTTATAATTAAAGACATCAAGTAAGGAAAGGTAGAGAGAAGTGGACAATGCACAAGATTTTATAATGGTTCAGTCCTCTTGACCTACATCCACTACCTTGATCTTCCAATCAAGGATTTTCATCCCAACTTCACTATACTAGTGGAATTGACAGCTTCCACTAAGCTGTTACAAGATGAGCTTCTAACCCAAGCTCTAATCCTTTATACTAGCCTTTAGAGTGCTTCTCACACTCTAATTTCCAAAAAAAAAATGGTAAAATTGATTATCTTTACAGATCTAGAAAAATCACAATCAAGCTTAAACACTTTTTCAAGAGTGAGAATGAAACACAAGTGTTTTTGGTGAAAGTTCTTTGGCTTTTTGCTCAAAATGACTCTTTTGTGCTCCAATCTTTTCTTTGTTGATCGTTGGAGCTTTAATATATACTTGGGGAGTCCAATTTTCCTATTTCAGATAGATTTTAGCAATTAGAAATAACTTTGATGCCATTCTAGCTGTTATTTTACCCTCTAGTGTTTAAATTCAAATGGGCAGACAGAGTTCGGCTAATTGGTTATGAGTAGTTCAAATCGTTTATAGCTTCTCTACCTTGCATTGTCTTATAGTTGTGTACATTGTGCTAATCAATTAGAGAAAACTCTAACTAATTACAAACTTTCTATTTTCATTTTCCTCTACACAACAATCTTCTTTTAACTGGTTAGGTCTTCCCTTAATTAGTTGAGGCTTCACTTCCATCAACCTTAATCGATTAAATTTAGCTTTAATCAATTAAAAAATCTTCAAATTTTGAATTTTTCCATTTTGGCTCCCTTTAACGGTCAACTTTCTTTCGAATTTAATTTTGGCACTTGAAGGTACTATGGCCATGTGCTTTAACAAATTAACCAAACTCCTTAACCAATTAGTATGATTTTTTTCAATCTTCAGTAACTCTTTAATCAATTAAGCTTGATGCTAACTGATTAAGGCTTCTCTGTCTTGCTTTTACCCAGCACCCAGTTCTACCTTAACTAGTTATGTCTCCTTGTTAATTAATTACTAATGTTTTGTCTTCATTAATCACTTTCTTCTTTCTTTCCTTAACTGATTAACTTCTTTTTAGACTTAGGAAGCATCTGGACTTACCTTTAATTACCAATTTTGTTAGGAGAATCAAACTATATCCTGCACACTTAAATAATAAAGTTAGACATTAATGAATAAGGAATGTTTTGTTTTTATCAAAAACATATGGAGTCAACATGGTTAACCTAGAATCCATATTATGCACAAGTCTTTATTGAGATCATGCACACATACCTTTTCAAAACTAATTCCATACGTCTATGCAAATTAATTAGAAAATGATCATTATGCTCATGTTTTAATATGGCTACTTAAGGTATTTAGGTATATGTATATCCTACATATGAAACAATCACCTAACTCTAAAGTGAATTGAATATACGTTATTCAAAATAATGGTTTATTCCAAACTCCTTTTGTCGAGTTGCATTTAAAGACCCAAAATAGTTCAATTAGTGATCAAGCATTGAAAAGCATTAAGTACAAAATTGAATAAACCATGCATCGT
The DNA here is from genome assembly GCF_002168275.2 of Theobroma umbraticum. Taxonomy (NCBI): domain Eukaryota; kingdom Viridiplantae; phylum Streptophyta; class Magnoliopsida; order Malvales; family Malvaceae; genus Theobroma; species Theobroma umbraticum. Next base: position 4,738,936 of record NW_018397269.1, read on the forward strand.
CGATCACTAAGTAAGGAAAAATTAAATATTCAAACTACATCATGAAATAACTCATAATCCTAGAAATCAAATTTATGTCATCATTGTTTTTATAGCAAACATAATTGATTCAAGAGAAAAGATCATTTCTACAACCAAATAATAAGAAAGAATTGAAGAGTAAAGAAATATTAAAGCCTCTTTTGATTCTTGATCTTCGGTTGTCTTCGATTTCTTTCATATTTTTTGTTGGAAAGCCTTTTTTTCCTTTTAAAAATTGTCGTTGATTACCTCATTTAACCTCCTTTAGTGTCTCCTCTCAACTATTGAAAATCCTCTATTCATAGCCTCTAGAAAACCCTAAAAACTCATTTCTTGATTGGCTGAAACTACTTAATCCATGTCAGAGCACCGTAGCCTTGGTTCAGGGGCATTGCAGCGCTCTTGCCTTATATATTTTTTTCTTGTTTTCTCAGTAAGCATCACTGTTCTCTTCCTTGGGAGTTGTGTCATTGGACTTTCAGATTTTTTTATGGATACCATCATGCACCCTTGGGTGTTGTGGCCTTGAGCTCTATAAGGCCCCAACACTACCTCTTGTGCTGCCTTTTTGCAGTCTCCTACTATGACTTGTCTTACAATGAGATTTTATCCTACCTCGTCGTTGATCTGGGTTAAACAGTAAACATGAAAGTTGTAGGTCTACCTGTTAGCTTTCCTATGGTTTAAGAATCACATTGATTGAATATATGTAGCTTGAGTTATGACTGAATTACTGTAACATATTTAGTGAAAATATGTAGTTAGTCTTCATTTCATAGTTCATCACCATATAACTTTATGCAATTGAAAACCAATAAACACAAGGGCTAAATTAGCATTGGCCATCGATAGAGCTTTCAAGAAGAAAATAAGCTAAAATTTCATGAATTAATCTAAGTTCATATGCTTTAAATTAATAAACTAAAAACATAAAAATTGTTTAAAAACTACTTAAGACACAAGGACTTAACTACATTAATATCCTAGAATGTGGCTAAATAACTCTATATAATAGTGTTATCACATCCCCAAACTTAATGTTTTGCTAGTCTTTGGGCACAAACTAAAAGGAAACAATGTAATTGAAGACATCAACAATGAGACTGCACCAAATCGTTGATCATCTTTAATTTCCTCACAAATTGCCTTGTCTCCCAAGCTCAGAACAAAAAATCGATATTATCTAAGTTCATCTTTCATCCAAGTGCATGCTCATTTCTTGAATGGGTTTCTATGTGTGTGTGAAGTTTCTTACAATGAACATCATGCACCTTGGAAAAGATTATGTTCATGCAAATCTCAACAAGCTTAGAATTTCATATGTTTGTTTTTCACGTCTCTCTCCACTAATATAGACCATCACTTAACTATGGATCCTTAGGACTTTATTTAGCTTATAATGTTCGGCTAGGGTAAAGGTATGATATGGGTAACATTAAGGCTCAAATCATCCCAAGCATATAATTATTCTAGGATCTATATAGCCTTATCTTCTTTCACCAAATATACCTTTTTTCTTTCTTTCTTTTCACTTTTCATTCATCAAGCATTTTTTTGTTCACAATTCAACATCCCCCAAACTTGTTTTCTTCAATGTTAGTAGAATCAATGCTTAACATTGTGGTTGGAATTTTCTCAACTCGTCCTTTCTACCTTTTCAATATTTAATCCATATATAAATCATAAAACAATGTACATGCTTAGGAGTGAGGGTAATGGAATTGAAAATTTATTTACAAGCTAGGACAATTAATTTATAGTTGACAAAGGAAAGGATAAATTTAGGCTTAAAAGGGTGTATTAGGGATCAAATTTGACTAGGTTAGCTTGAAAGGCCCAATTGATCCAAAGATGGCCCAAGTCATTTCCTAGCTAAGTTTCAACTTAGAATTTTGCCTCAAGGAAGAATAAAACAAATTCTAAAATGCTAAACATAGTTTAAAGATTCACACACACATGTTCATTCTCTAAACATACATCACGAAACAGTATAAGAAACATGGTGCTCAAATATGGAAATCACATTCTAAAATGATGCTATGCACAAGAATTCCATACAATACTACAACAATATTCGTGCTTGTTAAGAGTGAAAAAAATAACAAGGCAACTAGTTTTCATCATTAGATAGATAAATCAATTTATTGGTGCACAAACTCTAGCTCAATATTTCAACATGTTCCTAATTCTAACATGTAAGCTGACTAGTTTAAACATAAAAACCAAATAATAAAGGAAAACATAAAAATTTTCCCCCAAAAAAACTTAAAGTGAACATTGTCCCCAATGTTCTTGAAAGTAAAAGAAGAGAATACTCCCTCAAATATGCAACAAAGTCAATCTTCATCCTCCTTCGCAGTAGCATCATCATCCTCATCTCGAGTAGGATCAATGGGCAGTGCAAGGAAGGTACCCATGTCCATGCTAACATGCTTGGCATATGCCCTCATCATCTACTCAATGGCTTTTAGACACTCTCTTGATGGTCCCAGTGACGCTCAAGCCATTCCATTTGCCGAGGCATGGAGAGATTTTGAGAATGTAGCAATGGTTGAAGTGTAACAAATGAACTTCTTCCAATAATGGTTTGGTAACGCATGTTAAACCTACTAATGATCCCACCATCCAATGGAATCTTCGGATGTAATAGCTCTTCATTGGGTGACCACACAATTCCGGCTTGACAACAAAAGGTAGTGATCATGGATGGATACCACAATCTGTAATATGGCAGCTAGGCTGACATGATAATGTTGTTGAAGATTAATTCCCTAATGTCAATAGATTTCTCGGTCAAGATTGCATACAGGAGGACTACTTGATCCATTGTCACGTCACTTGATCCTTTACGGTTAAGAAATGATACCACACTTTGTAGTCGTTATCCAAGGCATTAGCTTTGAATGAAAACACCCTTGTGCATTTTCCATTTAGTACCCAAAATGCTAACATACCCCAAAACTTTATCCAAATCGATGTCACTATTCACAAATTGATTGTACTTATCGTTCCTAATGTTAAGTGTGTTGTAAAATTTATTAATAGTGTGAGCATCGAAAGGTAACTGACGTCCTTGAACGAAGGCTCGCTTTTCATCATGTTTAGCAACATTTGCATAAAATTCATGAACAATAGGCATTTCTGTAGCCTCTAGCTAGGTGCAAAATTTTTCCCTTTAATGTGTGTCGATGGTATTATAAATGGCAGGATAGAGTTGTTTCTGGACATCAATGCCACATTCTAGAATTGGAAATTTTGCAATAGGGATTACATGTGACACTTCTCAACCTCGGCTAAAATAAATTTACTATGATCAAAGTTATTCCCACTTCAGCTCACACTTGTTCTTTCCTTTGCTGCGATGATAATTATCTGAATACTTAGTTAACAAGCAACTTTTGACCACAAATAGTTAGTATACATGATAATTAAATGATCTAAGTATACAACATAATGGATACTAGCTATTCAACTCCACAATAATATGAATAACACAAATTTCACCACACATCAATTTTAAATTCTAAGTGTAGAAAATTAGAAATATTCACTACACCCATTATTCAAAAAAATCTAATTTAAGTACAAAACTCAAAAATTAATGAAACCTATACACTACATTCTCAAATCTAGCATATGCCCATCAATTCTAAGCAAAACCCATCTTCAAAACACAATGCTATCTACAAAAAGAATAAGATAGATAAAATAGAACACTTCCCATACTTTCCTACACTTAGATGCCTCTAAGAAAGTTAAAATGCTTTAAAATCCTCCGAACTCAAAGTTTGATGTAAAGAAATTCGTGTTTGGAAAAGATTTTTTTGTGGGTAAGTGAAAAGGGAGTGAAATATTTACAAAATGGGGTAGAGAGAGAGGAAGAAAATGCTACCTAGGGTTCAAAATAGGGTAAAAAAGGGTTTATATAGGGCCATGGGCCCGACACATCGCTATGGTGCCATAACTGGTATGTCGCAATGCCCGAAAGGCCCATGCCTTGGTTTTTTTTTCTTGGGCAACTTTATAGTACCACAGCCTTGGGTTCAACTATGGAACCCAAGGGATGCACTAGCACTAAGGCGTTCCATGGCCAGAGCTATGTTATTGGCAGCTTTTTTTTTTTTAAAATTATTATTGTTATAATTGTTATTTACCTACAAAAAGAAAATAAAAGTAAGTAATTAGTAAAACAAAAAATAAAATTAAAAATGAAATAAAAATTTATTAACAAAAACAATTATTGAATAACCAAATATTGTTTAAGTAAATAAGAAAAATTGAGTTGCCTCCCAAGTAATGTTTTATTTAACACCTTTAGTTAGACTCTCGTTTCAGCTCAATTGGATTCGAAAAAACTAATGGAAGAGTGTTGACTATCTATGTCACCTCTCCAATAGAGCTTTAACCGATGCCCATTCACCTTAAACTTTGCATTGGTTGTGCTGTCTACTAATTCCAAAACACCATATGGAAACACTCTTGAGATAAGAAACGGTATTGACCACCTTGCTTCAACTTTCTAGGAAACCGAGTGAAACAAGAATTGAATAGCAACGCATGTTGACCTAGCTCAAAATTTCGTTTCACCATCTTTTTGTCATTGCATCTTTTTGTTTTTTCTATGTAAATTTTGGCTTTCTCATAGTCATTTAATCATTTGTCTTCCATCTCGTTTAATTGGAGCAATCCCTTTTCACCTGCAGCTTCTAAACCAAAGTTTAAGTTTTTGATAACCCAAAAAACCTTTTGCTTTAATTCTACCTGCAAATGACATGCTTTTCCATAAAGAAAATGGTAAGGGGACATACCGATGGGGGTTTTGTATGTTGTACTATTTCCCATAATGCATCATCAAGTTTTTTGGCCCAATCCCTCCTTGATGGAGGTACAATATTTTCTAAGATTCGCTTGATTTCTTGGTTAGACACCTCAACTTGTTCACTTGTTTAGGGATGATATGCTATCACCACCTTGTGTGATACTTCATACCTGGTGAGCAAAGTAGTGAAAAGTTTATTGCAGAAATGGCTACCTTCGTCACTTATTATTACTTTAGGTATGCCAAATCTTGTGAAAATGTTCTTCCTTAAAAATTTTAATACTATTTTTGCTTCATTGGTAAGCAGTGCTAAAGCTTCCACCCACTTCGAAACATAGTCCATAGCTACCAAAATGAAATGATTGTTGAATGATAAGATGAAAGGTTCCATAAAATAATCCCCTAAATGTCGAATAACTTCCAAAATACAGTTTAATGGGATCTCATTTCATCTTGAGATATTTCTCGCTTGTTGGTATCTGTCACAATGCAAGATAAAATAATTAACCTCCTTAAAAAGTGTGAACCAGAACAAACTTGACTATAAGACTTTTGTTGTTGTACGCTCTCATCCAAAATGACCTTCATAGTTCGATAAATGGCAAAGCCTCAAAACACATTCAACCTCCTCCTCTAGGATGCACCTCCTTAAAATTCTATCTACACATTACCTAAACATATATGGTTTATCCTACACAAAAAATCCAACATCATAATGAAACTTATTCTTTTGATGAAAATTTAAGTTAGGAGGAAGAAGTTTACTTAGTATGTAAGTGATGTAAATAATTACTATGTAATTGATGTAATTAGCATACTAAGGTACCCTCTTTTGATTAACAAATAATAATTACTCATTAAGAAACAAAGTGAGGTCATTACCTGGGCTAGCATTGTCCAACCTTGACAGATGATCTGTTACTTGATCTCCATCCCTTTTCAATCTTTAATTTCTAGGTCAAATTATTATAGCAGCAATATCCATCTTATTAATGTTGGCTTGGCATATCTCTTAGCAATCAGTGTAAACAACAACTTTGTGCCAATCAAATAAGAAAAAAATTTATCAAAAGCATATACAAAACTAATAGTTCCTTTTCGGTGGTGGTGTAATGCATTTGTGCTTTTGTCAAAGTTTTACTAGCATAGTACATAGAATGAAAACTTTTATATTTTTTTTGTGCTAGCACTGCTCTTACAATATAGTCACTAGTACCACACACGAGTCCAAAAGGAAGTGACTAATCAAGAACTACAATGATGGGAGCAGATATTAGCCTAATTTTCAGTTCCACAAACGATGCATAACAATGATCATTGAACTTAAAGGGAACATCTTTTTCCAACAAATTACATAAAGGTTTAGAGATTTTAGAGAAATCCTTAATAAATTATCGATGAAACCTGGCATGTCCAAGGAAACTTCTAATACTTCTTATCAAATTTAGTGGTGGAAGTTTCTCAATCATCTCTATTTTAACCTTGTCCACCTCTAATCCCTTGTTGGAAACCATATGTCCAAGAACTATACCTTCTTATACCATAAAGTGGCACTTCTCCCAATTTAAATCCTAGTTTATTTCCTCGCATTATCTTCAAACCCTATAAAGATTCATTAAAGTATCGTCAAAGTTACTCCAATAATAAAAAAGTCATCCATAAATACCTTAAGTGACTGCTCAACCATGTCAGAAAATATAACCATCATGCATATCTAGAAAGTGGTTGGAGCATTACAGAGTCCAAACAGAATTCTTCGAAAGCAAATGTGCTATAAGCGCAAGTAAATGTTGTCTTTTCTTGATCTTCTAGAAATATCACTATTTGGTCATATCTCAAATACCCATATAGGAAACAATAGAATTCTTTCCTTGTTAGCCTATCTAGCATCTGATCAATAAATGGTAATGGAAAGTGGTCTTTCCTTGTGGCCTTATTGTGTTTCCGATAAACCATGCATACCTTTCATCCCATTATGGTTTTCGTGGGAATGAGCTCGTTATCATCATTAGCCACTACTATCATCCCTTCTTTTTTGGCACACATTGTATCGGACTTACTCATGCACTATCCGATGTAAGATAGATAATGCTAGCATCCATCCATTTGATGAACTCTTTTTTTACCACATATTTCATAATCGAATTGAGTTTTCACTGATGATCTATGGTAGCTTTGTGACCACTAGGACTTTATGCATGCATAGTGAAGAACTAATTCTCTTTATGTCTACAATCATCAATCCTAAGGCCTTCTTATGTTTTCTCAAAACTCTCAATAATTTGTCTTTTTGTTTGTTAATAAGAGTAGATGAAATGATAAAAGGAAAGTGCAGATGAGTTACCAAGATAAGCATACCTCAAATGATTCAGTAGGGGTTTTAGTTCCAACTTTGGCAATTCCTCAATAAATGTTGGTCTCAAAGATATGTGCAAGAGGAAGGTGAATAGCATTTTTTGAATGTCACTAAACTTGACTTCTAATTATGACCTTGTTAAAGGTCAACGATGAGAAGTTAAATGCTGGATGAATGAACAATTTAGAGAAAAATGAAATGAAAAATAAAAGAGGTAGACAACGCATAAAGATTTATAATGGTTTAGTCACTTTGACCTACATCCACTACCTTGATCTTACAATCAAGGATTTTTAAACCAAATCACTATAATTAGTGGAACTCCAAAGCTTCCACGAAGCTTTTACAATGGCTTTTCATAGGCTTAGCCATAACTTTTAACAATGGTTTTTCTTGGGATCAACCCAAAGCCAAATCTAACTTTTTCTAGGCTGAGTTAAAACCTATGAGACCAATCAAGCTAACCCAAGCTT
>NW_018397269.1:4746614-4746974 GCF_002168275.2 Theobroma umbraticum
CTTAGAGTGACTTGCACACTCTACGGAACCAAGAAGTATAGATATAAAGAAGTACTTATGATCACTAACCTGATCTGAATGGTACAAGATGAAGTGTTAAACTTTATTACAAAGATTAGAGTGAAGTGTAAGAAGGATTGAGAGAGTTTTTGCTATTTTTGAGCTCTTTTTAGTCTTTGAAGTATCTCATCTTCTTCTTAGCCATTGAAGGTGTCTTTTGTACTTGAAAAATCAACTCTGATATATGTTGACAGCTTTAGATGGTTAGAAACAGTTTAAAGTCAATTCTAGCTATTAGTTTGTCTTCAATCATTCAAATTTAAATTTTTAGACAAAATGCTCTTAGTTGACTAACCATAC
>NW_018397269.1:4746984-4747391 GCF_002168275.2 Theobroma umbraticum
ATTAAGTCTTCTTTGTCTTGTAATTGAATTCTCTAGTAGTGACCTCTTAGTTGACTAACCATGCTTTTTAGTCGATTAAGTTCTTTCTATCTTGTAATTGAAGCCTTTTGTAATGAGTTCTTAGTTGACTAACCGTGCTTCTTAGTCAACTAAGTCTTTTTTGTCTCATAATCTACTTCACTCTCTTAGTCAATTAAGTAAGGCCTTAACTAACTAAGGGCTAACTATTTTTGAACTACCCAACTTCACTTTTGGATTTTAGCTTACTAACTTCCTTGATTATCCAACTAAAAGGCTTCTATTTTGTGGCTCATTTTTAACTCCTTATTCTCATCAGTTTTAATATTTGCTTTTCGGTGATTAATTTGTTATTGGAATACATTTTCATCCTACACACTCAAGTAGTA
>NW_018397269.1:4747401-4752238 GCF_002168275.2 Theobroma umbraticum
TTAATGAGTGGGAATGTTTTATTATCATTAAAAACTTATGGAGCTAACAATCTCCTTTTTTTTATGGTGACAAAACTTTCCTTAATTAAAAGCATAGTGTCTATTATTTCTTTTTGTACTACACAAGATAAGGAATTTCTCCCCCTGAGTGTGTGCTCTCCCTTAATGTATGCATGATCTTATCAAGTTATTTTCTTATCCAACTTTGCAGGCTAGCTGATTTTTATCTATTTCTTAAAGAAAATAACAGGCATAGATTCAGACATTTAATAAAATATATTCACACAAGCTTGCAGAACAATCAGTAATAGGTGACAAGATATTACCAATACTGTAACCAACTATCATCAACAACAAACAATATCCATTTTAAAATCAAATGTTATTAACATGCGAACAAAACCAACAAAGATGACAAAGGATCATATCAAAAAGTAAGTTATCAGCATCCAAATCCTAACCATCAGCAATTAAAATAGCACAGTGTCATGAACAACTAAGTATCATCAGAATTAGATTCCTAAATTACTATATTGTTACTTTTATTTTCTACTTTGCTCCCTTTGTTTGTCATCAGCCAAACAAGGTTGGTCTGCTAGTTCAAGAAAAGTAAGAAGCAGTGGATTCATTAGTTCCAAAATGAAAATCGAAGGGTCTGGGAGATGATAAAGGTGATAATTTTGTGGTGAGGAATTAGGGGAAGGAGTGTCTGAGACTTAGAGAGGATCTTGGCTAGAGGATTTGATTGATAATCTAGCTTTTTCAGCCAATCTGTAAGACATTCTTCTTTTGGGGAACCTAGTTTTTGTTGCCGTTGTCTTTTTACCTTTTTCATTAAGTTTGGGTTTATCTTGTGTAGATGCAGCTGCTTTCCCTTTCACCTTGTCTATGGGTTCACTTTTGCCTGTGGTGTGAACTGAATTAAGAAAAGTTCTTACAGAAGTTGGTGTCTGTGTTCTACATCTTGTTGTTTTTTTTTCTGCTTGCTCTTCCCTTACCATATGGTGAAAGACATCCATAATTAAAACTTCCTCATAATTTGTTGGAGAAAACTTGGCTTTTTGTGCTTCATCATGTAGTTGAGATCCAATCACTTCTGTAGCATCATGATACTCTCCTTCAATTCCAAGTTCAAGAGTAGGTTGTTCTCTTACTGGAGCAAATTAAGGTTCATCACCTTCAGTTTGAGAAGTAGGATTATTAGAATTTTGTCTTGTTGGTGCTGGACTTGGGGCTGTTAAGGTACCTTCAGTTGCAGGACTAGATGGTGATTTTCCTTTTTCTTTCATAAAATTTGCCAACTCTTGCAAATTATCCTCAATTTTCTGAATTCTCTCAAACTAATTAGTAAGCTTCCCATCAATTTTCATCAATAAATTTAAAAACATCTCATTCAAGATTTGAGAAAGGGTTGACTTTGTTTAAGCAAAGGTGAGATACTCATCCCTGGGGGGGTCTTTGGGAGTTTTGATGAATTTTTCTCTTCCAAGTTTATATCCCATTTTTGGTAGATGTCTCAAATAGATGGCTTGATCTCTGCTTTTAGCTTGATCCATCTGATAATTGGTGTTCTAGATTCCCTTTTTCTTTACTAGAAAAGTGATTAGGTTTCCATAAGCCATATTAACTTTATAAACATGAGAGGTTCATTTCATTCTTTCAACCATAAATCTTCCAAGATTGAGAGGAGTTACATTGAATGCATGCTCCATCGACCACATATCTTGAAGACTTACATAGCTAAAGCTACCGCTTCTTCCATGCGTTGTTGAAGCAATAAAGTAGTGCAAGATCCTAGTTTGTGGACTCTTGATAAAACTTGCATAACTTCTGCAAGAGTATCTTTCCTTTTTCCCAATAGTAACTTCTCACAGAGATGAGGGATCATATTCTTTTGGAATTTCATACTTTCCCACATTACACTCAATGTTCAGCAAATTTCCCAAATCAGTAGCAGTAGCCACAAATTCCTTCCCATCTAGAAACACATTAATACCATCCTTAACAGAGTTTTGTAGATCATCAAGCTTAGTTTTGTCTAGTGCAATGCTAGAGTAAAATTCTCTAACAAGAATAACACTACAAGTTCTATTTTCAAAAGCACTTAATTTCTTTAATTTTATTTCATAAAAATATGTTGACAGACCCTTTTTGATCTTTGGAACTTCATTAAAACTATCCCAATGAATGTATTTTCCATAGGAGATGGGTGCATGCTCTATTTCCTAAATCTTTCTTTATAAATCTTATCCTTAAATTTTGAGGATGAATAATTACCTTTCTTGTTGGATTTTCCTTTTTCCATCTCTTTCTTTGATTGAGATGCTTTCTATTTCTATTTCTTTCCTACTTTTTTAGTTACTATTACTGAGTCATTTTTCTTCCCTTTCTTTTGAACCTTGGATAGTGGACTGTCTTCCATGGGATGTTTCCCTTTCTTCTTCTCCAAAGTGTCACTTGGTAGTGAAGATTTGGCCATTGTTCTTGGCAATTTCAAACTAGGTTTTGGAGAGTTTGAGATGAGGGGTTTTGGTTTTGAGAAGAGTGGTTCAAGAAGAGAAAAAGAGTATAGAGAGAATGTGCGGAGTTAAAAGAGGTTTTTAATTTCCCTCTTTAAATGAGGCTAGGCATATCTTTTTCAAAATTTAAAATTTTTTGGCCTAATTTTTGTTTTCAGTTAGACAGTTTCTTTTCCCTCTCCCCTGCTTTCCTTTTCTTTTTCCTTAGATATATTATATTATTATTTATTTAATTTTTTTATTTTAGTTTCTTAGCTCATTAAGTTTTACATTTAACCGACTAAGGCAAGCATTCTATATAAAAGGATCAACACAGAACGTTTTTAATCAGCTAAGCAATTCTCTTAATTAACTAACTTTCTATTGTCTTACAAAAGAAGAACTCAAGAGATTTACCTAAAGCTCCTTTACATTATGTATTCCTAGATTTCTCCTAATTTCACAAAATCTTTCCTCATTTAACTGTTCAGTAAAGATATCAAACAATTGATGCAAGGTGTTGAAAATTTCAATCTTAATGTCTCCCTTAAGCACATGATCTTAAATAAAATGATGTTGAATTTCAATGTGCTTGGTTTTAAAGTGCTGAACTGGATTTTTTGAGATGTTTATAGTACTTGTGTTATCACAAAATATGGGTATATTATGCATGGTTACTCCAAAATCTTTTAATTGTTGTTTAATCCATATAATTTGAGCACAACAACTTCCTACGGAAATAATGTGCTTGGTTTTATAGTGCTGAACTGGATTTTTTGAGATGTTTATAGCACTTGTGTTATCCCAAAATATGGGTATATTATGCATGGTTACTCCAAAATCTTTTAATTGTTGTTTGATCCATATAATTTGAGCACAACAACTTCCTAAGGAAATGTATTCAGCTTCAGCTGTCGATAATGCAATAGAGTTTTGTTTTTTACTTGACCAAGATACAAGAATATTTTCAAGAAACTGACTGGTGCCACTAATGCTTTTCTTATCTATTTTACTTATATGAAAATCAGCATCAGAGTATTCAATAAGATTAAAAGATGATCCTTTTGGGTACTATAATCCTAAACTTTATTTGTCCAAGAGATACCTAAAGATTCTTTTATAGCTATTAAATGTGACTCTTTTGGATGTGATTGAAATGTGCACACAAGCATACACTAAATTGTATGTCAGGCCTACTAGCAGTTAAGTAGAGCAAAGAGCGAATTATACCTCTATAAAACTTTTGATCAACACTCTTCCTTTTTTCATCTTTATCAAGCTTGGTAGAGGGACTCATTAGTGTGCTAATTGACTTCAACTTTAGCACATCAAACTTTTTCATCATATCTTTAATGTATCTTTCTTGATTGATAAAGATACCATCCTCACATTGTTTGATTTGAAGGCCAAGAAAGAATTTTAGTTTACCCATCATATTCATTTCAAACTTACCTAACATTTCTTCAGCAAAGTTCTTACATAAAGCTTCATTAGTAGCACTAAATATAATATCATCCACATAAATTTGAACTATAATTAAATCATTCAAGTATTTCTTAATAAAAAGTGTTGTACCTATACTTCCTCTAATATACCTTTTTTTAACTAAGAATTTTGAGAGTCTTTCATACCGAGCTCTTGGAGCTTGTTTTAATCCATATAAGACTTTATGCAGTTTTAAAGCATGGTCAAGCTTTTCAAAATCCTTAAACCTAAGGGGTTATTTAACATAAACTTCTTCTTGAATAAGACCATTTAAAAATGCACTTTTCACATCCATTTGAAATAATTTAAAATTCATGAAACATACAAATGCAAGCAATAATCTTATGGCTTTTATCTTAGCAATAGGGGCAACTTGTTTATGGAACACAACAATTGTGTGATGAATGGCTTTAAAGTAATGTCCATACTTTGTTTCTTTCAAATTGTTCAAGTTTTTCTTGCATGGCTAACATCCGGCTTTCTTCTTTTTTGCCTCTTCAAAATTTTTAAGCTTAGTTTCTGAAATGAAAGTTGAGTATTCATATGTTTCGTTCACTCTTCTTCTAGTTTTAACTCCTTCTGAAGGATCACCAGTAATCTGCTTTTGTTGGTGATCTTTGACATATTGTTAGCTCTTTGGAAGATCTTTATGTTTACTTCCTATTCTTCGCAGATTTTCTAAAGATGGAGCTTTTTCTTCTCTTCCAAGAGAGTTTTCTTCACTGTTTTTCTTGTTCTCCAAGCTCATTTCTTTAATTTATCTCTCAAGGTCCTCTGCATCATTATCATCAACAAAAACTTTCTTTGTAAAGCATTAGTTTCATCGAAAACTACATGAATGGATTCTTCAATTG
>NW_018397269.1:4752248-4752544 GCF_002168275.2 Theobroma umbraticum
TTTGTTGAAAATTCTATAAGCTTTTGAGTACAATACATACCCTAGAAATATTGCTTCATCATTCTTAGCATCAAATTATCCAAGAAAATGTTTTCTGTTGTTCAAAACAAAGCATTTACAACCAAAGCTTCTAAAATGAGAAATGTTTAATTTTCTGCCTTTGTATAATTCATTGGGAGTTTTAGATATTATGGCCCTTATTGAAACTCTGTTAAGAATGTAAGCTACTGTATTTACAACTCTACCTAAAAATACTTTGGTAGATTGTTTTCACAAAGCATGGTTCGAGCCATTTC
>NW_018397269.1:4752554-4752764 GCF_002168275.2 Theobroma umbraticum
TGATTTTTTCTCTCAACAATCCCATTTTGTTGAGATGTTCTAAGTGCAGAAAAGTTGTAATCTAACCTTTTTTCATTGCAAAAGTTTTCAAATTCATCCCTTTCAAATTCACCTCCATGATCACTTCTAACGCTAACAATGAGAAGCCTTTTTTTATTCTAAACTCTTTTATAGTGATTTGCAAATGTAGATAATGCATCATTTTTGTGA
>NW_018397269.1:4752774-4753150 GCF_002168275.2 Theobroma umbraticum
AGACCCAAGTATATCTAGAATAGTCATCAACTATCAGAAAACCATATGATATACCTCTTAAGCTAGTTGTGTTGATTGGACCAAATAGATCAATATGCAACAATTCAAAAGGTCTAAAGGTTGAAATAATCTTTTTGGCTTTGAAAGATGTTCTAACTTGTTTCCCTGATTGACAAGCATCACAAATTTGATCATTCTCAAATTTAATTTCCTATGATCCAAGAACCAAATTTTTTCTCATTAGTTTTGAGATGCTATGCATGCTTATATATCCAGGTCTTCTATGCCATAACCAGCTATCATTTTCATCATTTACCATAAGACATGCCTCACAATCTAGTTTAAGATCTTCAAGAAATATAACATACATATTTTT
>NW_018397269.1:4753258-4754851 GCF_002168275.2 Theobroma umbraticum
ATTGTGCTTTAAGCCTTTAACAAATAGCACATGATTAATTTGAGCATGAGAATTCATACCAATAGTTCCTATACCATAAATTCTGCCTTTTGAATCATCTCCAAATGATGTAGTACCTCCCTTTATCTTATCTAGTTGAGAAAACAGCATTTCATTTCCTGTCATATGTCTTAAGCAACTACTATCCATGTACCATGGTTACTTTTGCTTCAGTTGAGCTTTTGAACCTTTGTCTTCTTAGTTTGGCTCAACCTATAAGATAAATTTTTAGTTTTTCTTAACAGGCACCCATACCTTGATAGATCCTTAGAGGTTAGATGCTACATAAGAGCCTTTTGGTACCCAAATCATTTTTGTTCTTTAAGTGCTTCTTCTTCTATAATAGTCATAAGAAAGATGACCTATTTTGCCACAAACATAACATCTAGTTAGGAAACCATCATAATTTTTCTTAAAGTTTGTATTTCTTCTCGATGTTTCTTTTCTCAAACACTTAAGAGCAATATTTTCATCAATTGCCTTTCGCAATGCTTCAATTCTGTTTTCAAGTTCCAATTTCAAAACTTCAAAATCTATTTTAGAATGTTCTAGTTCAGTTTGAATAAAATTTCTTTGTTCAAATACAGAGTTAAAATCATGTCTTATCTTTTCTTAATCATTCTCAAGAGATGTAGTCTTTCTTTTTAAAGCTTTATATTTTGATGTAAGTTTTTCAAACTCATCATAGAGGCATTCATATTCTTCTTGAAATTCATCCATTGACATATCACAATGCGCAAAAGATACCTTGGATCCATCATCTTTGGCCATCAGACATAAGTTTGCTCTTTCTTTCACTTTCTTTTCTTTAACTTCCAAACTTGAAACATCATTATCATATTAGGTTGCAGCCGTCATAGCTTTGATTTTTTATTTTTTTCAGAGTTTTTTCCTTTAGCAAAAGGCATTCTGATATGAAGTGTCCAAGTTTCTTGCACTCAAAACATATAACATCTTTTTTCTTATTAGACTCATTTTTATTTTTGATTTTCTATGAAAAACTTTGATCTTTTCTGTAACTTTTCTTATCTAGTCTTCTATCTCTTTGTCCCATAAGTTTTCTGAATCTTCTTGCTACCATGGCCAACTCTTCATCTAATTCTTCTTTAAAAGTGCTTGCTTTTAAAACAATGCTTTTCTTCCTTTCTTTTGCTTTTCTCTTGACTTTTTCTTCTTCTTTTTAAGCTCTAGCTCATGAGTGAGAAGAGAGCCATAGATTTCAGCAAGAATATTGACATTTAAGTCCTTAGCCTCTTTAATAGTAGTTATTTTTAACTTTCAATTTTTGGGTAGGCTTCTAAGAAGTCTTCTGAGAAGTTCATGTTCAGGAATTGGCTTACCTAACTGATTGAGTTTATTAGTGATGTTAGTAAACCTATCAAGCATGCTAGTGATATCTTCATTAGGTTCCATCTTGAACATTTCATGGTTGTGAGTTATGAGAGTTATTTTGGACTCATTGACTTGTGAAGTCTCTTCGTGGATAATTTTATGTTCGTCCCAAACATTTTTGGCAGTGGTACAACTTGACACTTTGTTAAACTCAGTGGGAGT
>NW_018397269.1:4754861-4765468 GCF_002168275.2 Theobroma umbraticum
TGTAGAGTATTTATTGCCTTAAAGTTTGTTTGAACCTTTTTGGTTTCAGCTTTAGTCCATTTAGCCCTTGGCTTGGTAATCATTTCATTGGTCACAACATTTATGGTCGAGGGGATAAAAAGTCCATCAATGATGGCATCCCATATTTCATAATTTCTTACCCTTATGTAAAAGACATTCTAGTGCTCTAATAGGGGTAGTTTGATCCATTAAACAAATGTGGTCTGTTTGTGGACTATCTTTCACCAATAATAGATTTTTGAAAAGCCATTTAGATCTCTCTTAAGATGTTAAGCCTTAAGAATGAGGGTTAGGTTTTGATACCACTTGATGGTCCCAAAGATGTGTGTTAGAAGGGGGTGAATAGCACTTTTTGAATGTCACTAAACTTGACTTCTAATTAAGGCCTAGTTAAAGGACAACGATGAGAAGTTAAATGCTAGATGGATGAATGATTTAAAGAAGAATGAAATGAAAAATAAAAGAGGGTAGATAATGCACAAAGATTTATAGTAGTTCAGTCTCTTTAACTTATATCCACTACCTTGATCTTCCAATCAAATATTTTTAAACCAAATCACTATAATTAGTGGAATTCTCAAGCTTCCACTAAGCTTTTACAATGGCTTTTCACAGGTTCAACCACAAGCTTTAGCAATGGTTTTTCCCGAGATCAACCAAAATCCAAATCTAACTTTTCCTTAGCTGAGTTAGAACCTATAAAACAGATCAAGCTAACCCAAGCTTGATTAATCCCCTTAGAGTGACTCGCACACTTTAAGTAACCAAGAAATATAGATATAATAGAAGTACCTATGATCACTAACCTGATCTAAATGATACAAGATGAAGTGTTAAACTCTATTACAAAGATTGGAGTGAAGTGCAGGAATGATGAAGAGAGTTTTTGCTATTTTTTAGCTCTTTATTATCTTGGAAGCATCTCATATTCTTCTTAACCGTTGAAGATGTCTTTTATACTTGAAAAATCAACTCTGATGGATGTTGACAACTTCAGATGGTTGGAAATAGTTTAAAGTCAATTTTAGCCGTCAATTTGTCTTTAATCATTCAAATTCAAATTTTCAGATAAAGTGCTCTTAGTTGACTAACCATACTTCTTAGTTGATTAAGTCTTTTCTGTCTTGTAATTAATTTTCTGGCAGTGAGCTCTTGGTTGACTAACCATGCTTCTTAGTTGAGTAAGTTCTCTTTGTCTTGGAATTGAAGTCTCTAGCAATGAGCTTTTGATTGACTAACCATGCTTCTTAGTCAATTAAGTCTTCTCTATCTCACAATTAGCTTTACTCTCTTTGTCATTTAAGAAAGCCCTCAACCAATTAAGAGCTTCCTGTCTTTGAACGAGCCAACTTTACTTTTGAATTTTAGCTGACTAGCTCCCTTGATTGTCTTACTAAAAGTCTTCTATTTTGTGGCTCATTTATAACGCCTTATTCTAATGAGTTTTGATATTTGCTTTCCAGTGATTAATTTGTTATTGACATACATTTTCATCTTGCACACTCAAGTAGTAAAGTTAGATATTAATGAGTGAGAATGTTTTATTATCATCAAAAACTTATGGAGCCAACAATAAATGGCTTGGCTAGTGTAGATGTTGGTGAAGTATCCAACATCTCATATTGTGTCCTTATGACACAAGAAGAGGCATCCAATAAATTTATACACTCAATAAATTCTTTGTCCTCTGTCCTTGAATCAACTACCAAAGAAGCTTCAAGTGGGTCCACAAGGTGACTTTCCTCAAACACTTTTCTTGTAACTTTATAACTACATTCATTAACAAATTTTAAAGCATTAAAGATATTAAAGGTTACAACTTGTTCCTGGACACTCAAAGTCAACTCTCATTTTTCAATATTTATGAGTGCTCCAACTGTACATAAGAAAAGTCTCCCCATAATGATTGGAACCTCTCTATCTTTTTCCATGTCAAGTACTAAGAAATTAGTTGGAAAGATGAACTTGTTGACTTTTACTAATACATCTTTTACATGATATGCAGATATGTGATGGTGTGGTCTACTAGTTGTAAAGTCACTGTAACGGGCTTCAATTCTCCTAAACCCAATTTCTTGTAAATATATAGTGGCTTCAAGTTGATACTAGCTCTTAGATCCCTTAATGCCTAGGCAATATAGTATGCCCTAATGGTGAACGGTATTGTAAAATTGCCAAGATCCTTGAGTTTCAACAGAAGCTTGTTCCATGATATTGCACTACATTCTTCAGTGAGTGCCACTATCTCAAACTCACCCACTCGTCTTTTCTTTGATAATATCTCTTTCAAAAACTTAATGTACGAAGGCATTTGCTCT
Organism: Theobroma umbraticum; assembly: GCF_002168275.2. Lineage (NCBI taxonomy): Eukaryota > Viridiplantae > Streptophyta > Magnoliopsida > Malvales > Malvaceae > Theobroma > Theobroma umbraticum. The sequence continues at coordinate 4,757,201 of NW_018397269.1, forward strand.
AAAACCTTTGCGAATGGTATGTTGATGTGCAACTTCTTGAACACATCCATAAATTTTTGAAATTGATTTTTTTTTACTATTTTCTAAACCTCTAAAGAAAGGGTGGTGGTGGTGTGACTATAGTTTTGTTCTCCGTACTTCGTTTATTTGGACTAACTACCTATGTGTCATTTTAAGTTTCCTTCTATACTTGGTCATCTTGTTTAGTATTGCCCGCAATCTCTTTCCCACTTCTCGATGTGATGGCCTTTACATGTTTTTTGCCTACTTTTTTTAGATTTGGCTCTATGTCACTCGGTAACGTCTCTTGAGCCCTACTATTAATTGTGCTTGCCATCTACCCTACTTTCGTCTTAAGGTTTCTTAATAAAGTTACCTGCCTATTGATAAGGGAGTTTATCTTGGCCATATATTGCATCATTAACTCTTCTATAGATAGCCTTTTAACAAGAATGTGAGCTCTCATTTGATGTTGAAAACCAAGAGGTATGTTTGGTCTTGAAGTTGATGCTCCTTGGTTGTTTCCCCATGAAAAGTTTAGATGGTTTCTTCATCCGAGATTATATGCGTTAGAGAAAGGATTGTTTTGCTGTCTATTTCCAATGAACTGAATCATTTCCACATTGTTACTTGGACATTGATCATTAGCATGTCCATCTCCACAATGTTCACATATTACGAAAGGACTTTGAACAAGATTAGTACTAAAAGAATCAAACTTTTTAGTTAGAGCAACTACTTGTCTAGTTAACACCGTGATAGCATCAATCTCATGAACTCCAACTACTCTCCTATGCGTGGATTTTTTCGATGGACATTGATAATTGATTGATGCCATCTTTTCCAATAAGCCATATGCTTCATCGATAGTCTTTCCCATAAAAGCTCCTCTTACAACTAAATCAATTCTGTCTTGAACTTAGTTACCAAAGCCATTGTAAAATGTTTGTGCTTGAAGCCACTTTGGAAGACAATGATAAGGGCAATGCCTAAGTTAGTCCTTGTATATATCCCAAGCTTCATATAGCAACTCACCATCAAATTATATGAACGTAGCAATGTCGTTCCTTATTTTGGCTATCTTCATTGGACAAAGTATTTTGCAAGGAATTGTTAGGCCAACTCATCCCATGTTGTGATTAATCCCATGGGTAGTGAATTCAACCACACTTTTTCTCCATCCCATAATGAAAGTGGAGATAACCTCAGTTGGATGGCATCATTTGTAACCCCTTTGTGCCTAAATGTGTCACATATCTCCACGAAATTAGATATGTGATCATTTAGGTGATCATTCAGAGCACCCCTAAGCTAGACTGATATTTGGATCATAGTGATAATGGCTGGCTCGATCTTGAAATTATTGGCTTGAATGGTTAGCCTTTTAATGCTTCATGGGATACCTTGGACAATAGGAACAACATAGTCCCTTAACAATTGATTTTCTTCAACTACCCTTTTGTGGACTTGCTGCTGTCTTGGTTGTTCATCCATTATATCAGAAGAAATAAAACCTTGTTGACTATCTCATCTCAGTCTTTGAAATGTTCTTTCGATCTCTAGGTCACATGAGATAACCTCTAATTTTCTTGCTTTGCACATATAATGTGAAAACGCACTTGAAAAACACAAAAGAAGAAGAAAAAGCTTAGTCTAAGATAATCTGTTTAATTTAATATTAGCAAAGTAAATAGGAAAACAAATTCTTGGCAACGGCACCAAAAACTTGTTGTTAGATTGATAAACGCAATTACGTGGCCATACAAGTAATATAAAGGTAAGTTGAGTATCATTTTCCATAGATATTTGTACCTATTTTTCACTGAGTATTAAATTTATAACAAAGTAATCTTATCCAAGCTCTCAACTTCCAAATGATTAATTAAACTAAGATAAATATCAACTCAAAACCTAAGATTATGGTATTATTCAAAACTTCATCTGAATTAAATCATTCTCCTTAACTTCGATTAGTAAAATACATAGCTAACCTAGAATCTATGTTATGTACAACTCTCTGTCAAGATTGTGCACACATACCATTTCAAAACTTATTTCATATGTCTATGCAAACTAATTAGAAATGTTTAATTACGTTCATGTTCAAATATGATTGCCTAAGGTATTTAGGTATATATTTATCCAAAATATGAAACTATCACCTAACTTCGACGTGAATGGAACATAGGCTATACAAAAAAATGGTTTATTCTAAATTCTCTCTTTCGAGTTGCATTTACAGACCCAAAACATTTCAATTGGTGATCAAGCAATGAAAACATTAAGTACAAAATTGAATAAACCATGCATCATCCATTAAATCCAAGCAAGGAAAAATCAAATACTCTAACTACATTATGAAACAACTCATAATCCTAGAAACCAAATTTAGTTCATCATTGTTTTTATAGTAAACATAATTAATTCAAGAGAAAATATCATTTGGATAGCAAAATAATAAGAAAGAATTGAAGAGTAAAGAAATATTAAAGCCTTTTTTTATTCTTGATCTTCGGTTATCTTCGATTTCTTCTCATTTCTTTTGTTGGAAAGCCTTTTCTTTCCTTTCAAAAATAGTTGTTCGTTGTCTTCTTCAGCCTTTCCTATTAGCTGCTAAAAATCCTTTATTTATAGCCTTAAAAAACCTTAAAAACTCATTTCCCGATTAGCGAAAAAACATTTTTTATAGTGACCTTGGTCCAAGGGCATTGCAATGCTCCTACGTTATATAATTTTTTGTTGGTTTCTCAACCAATACCACAGTGCTCTTCCTTAGGTTCTATGGCATTGGACTCTTGGGTTTCTATATGGATACCATGATGCACCCTTGGGCAATTACTCCTCCTTGGGCACCACCTTGGTGCAATCTGTTACAGTACCTCATCTTTCAATGCTATTGTCTCTTACTTCATATTTGTTATGGATGAAATGGTGAACATGCAATTCTAGGTATGCCTCTTAGCTTTCCTATGGTTCAAGAATCATGTTCATTAGATCTCTGTAGCTCGAGTTATGACTGAATTACCGTAACATGTTTAATGAAAATTTACACTTACTTTGCATTGCATAGTTCATCACCATATAACTTTATGCAATTGAAAACCTACAAATACAAGGGCTAAATTAGCATTGGCTTAAAATAAGACTTTCAATATGAAAATAAGCTAAAATTACATGAATTAAACAAATTTCACATGCTCTAAATTAATCAACTAAAAGCATAAAAATTGTTTAAAAACTACTTAATAGATAAGGACTTAGTTACATTAATGTCCCAAAATGTGGCTAAATAACTCTATAATAGAGTTATCACCATCCATGGCCTACACTAAACACCCTTTTCTAAGCTGCATTTAGGTTTCTAGATCAATCTAATTAGTGATTAGGCAATCAAAAGTGTTAAATACAAGATTGGATTAAACAACTCGTATTCCATTATTCATAAGCAAGAAAGAAATTAAAAATCCAAACTATATGTTGAGTTCAATTGCAATCCTAGATAGAGAAACTTTGTTCATGATGATAATAAAAAAACAATCCAAAGAAGTTCAACCATCAATAACAATTCAATAAAATCAAAGAAGAAACAACAAAAAAAGGAAACTAAAGATTGTCAAGTCTTTGATATTCAATCTTTCAAGTTATTCTTTGCTTTCTTGAGTGCTTGATAGCTTTCTTTCTTCAAAGAAACACTAGCTTAATTGTGTCTTTCAATTTCTTCAAGATGCCTTTAAATAAGTTTTAAACCTTACTCTAAATCAACTTTCAGAATTTATGCCTAAGAGGGAAGTCATGTCGACACAGCAGCCTTGCTTTCACGATGCCATGACATTGACTTTGCAATATATATTTTTTGCATATCTTCTTTCTGTAGCCATGGCTTCATTTTTTTTGTGGTCGTGACACTAACTTCTTTATTTTGTGGCCATGCTTTTCCTTCTTCACAGCGTTATGGTGCCCATTCTTCCATGACCATGGCGCTCAACATTTTGTGTTAAATCCAAACTTCATTTTTTAGATATGATTCGGTCTCATTCATTTGAACACCTTTAAAAGCAATGAAAGCAACCTACCTAAGTACTTAAAATGAAACTTAAAATAAGCTATTAAAACAAGGCAAATTCAAATCAAAACTCAAAGACTTAGTCAATTTTAATGCTTAAAATGTGACAAAATAACTCTATAACATAAAGTTATCACCAAGCAAGACATCATGAATTCAAATCTATCTTTGCTCAAACATTTGGTGAAGATGTCAACTAATTGATCATAAGTGTGGCAATACGTGAGCTCAATTTCTTATTCTTTAATAGCATCCCTCAACACATGACACTTCACTCTGAGGTGTTTTATGCATCCATGTTGTACTGGATTCTTGGCTATTGCGATTGCAAATTGATTGTCCATATAAAGCAATTTACCCTTAACTTGATTGAATCCCAAATCAGGTAGCACTTTCCTTAGCCAATAAATATGATTTTTTGCTCTAGCAATAATAATTCAACCTCAGTTGATGATTAGGCCACAACCTCTTGCTTTTTTAAGTTCAAAGTAAACACTACATTTCAAAAGAAAAGAAAACTCCACTAGTGCTTTTAAAACCATCCACAGAGCCTACCCAATCACTATAACTATAACCTTGAAACTCACTGCTTTCATGCTTTAAGTACCTTAAACCAAAGTTAACAATACTTTTCACATATTTGAAAATTCTCTTTATAGTTATAAAATGAAATATTGAAAGAGATTGCATGAACCTTGATAGTAGACTTGTGGCAAGCATGATATCAAGTCGAGTTGTGGATAAGTATAGTAAGGACTCAATCATTCTTCTATAAATCAAACCATTGGCTTCAGTTGACCTATCATTTTTGCTTAGTTTGCAACCAATAGTTCTTGAAGTGTGAACTAGTTTGTAGGAACTCATATTAAATTTTTTCAACAGGGCTTTTGCATATTTAGTCTGATGCAAAATGATTTGATCAACATCTTGTTAAGCCTCTACTGCTAGAAAGTATGTCATTTGTCCAAAGTCTGTCATTTCAAATACATTCATCATTTATGCTTTGAACTTTTTCAAATATCAATCTTCAGGTCCTATTATCAATAAATCATCCATATACAAGGCAATAGTAAGTATCACTAAGTTATTTGAGCTTTTTACAAAGAGCGTAGGCTCAATTACACTTTTGTGGAAGCCTTACCTCTTGAAATGCTTATCAATCCTCTCATACTACACTTTGGGAGCTTGTTTAAAGCCATATAGAGCCTTAATTAGCTTACATACCTTACTTTCAAAACCTTTCTATTTATAGCCTTTAGGTTGTTCAATGTAGATATCTTTTGACAAAACACCGTTTGAAAAGGTAGACTGGACATCCAAATGGAAAATTTTCCAACTTTCCTTAACTAACAAAGCAGTTAGTAGTTTGATGGTATCATGCCAGCAACATGAGCAAATGTCTTAAAGTAATCAATACCATATGTCAATGCATATCCTTTAAAAACTAACTTGGATTTGTACTTGTTGACTAAGCCATCCGAGTTTAGGTTGGTCTTGAAAATCCATTTGACTCTAATAACTTTATGATTGTTTGGTCCATTAGCTAAGATCCAGGTTCATCTCAACATCCATTGCAACTTTCCAATTCCTATTAGAATTGGCTTCTATTAAGTATAAAGGTTCTACAATGATAACATTGCACTTGTTGTAGATATCTTGAATTTTTCTTGTCCTTTTTACTGCTAAACTTTCATCTTCTATATCAAAAGAATCATTGTCCACAAATTGCAGCTAATCACTATTAGCAGAAATTATATTTTAGAATTGTCAACTATCTCATTTTTCTAGTTCCATTTTTTTCCTTCATCAAAATTAACATCCCTAGTAATGAATAACTTCTTAACATTAATGTCATCCTATCTATAACCTTCAAAGGACTCACTATAGCCAAGATGGATGGCTAATATAGACTTATGATCAAACTTGGTCCTTTTCTCTTTTAGTAGTTTGGCATAGGAGACACAACCAAAGGTTTTTAGATAAACGACGGAAGGCTTGTGTTCACACCACATCTCATATGGTGTTTTGAGTGTTAAAGCCCTTGTATAAGTCCTATTCAGAAGATAGTTGGCTATATTTACAACTTTGTCCAAAATACCTTTGGTAAATCTTTCTAAAACAGTAAGCACCTTGCCATCTCAATCAGGGTCATGTTCTTTCTTTTTAAAACTCCATTCTGATGTGGGCTATAAATCATTATAAGTTAATGCCTAACATCATTTTTCATTAGATACAATTAAATTTAGCTACGGTGTATTCGGAGCCATTATCATTTCTCAAAATTTTAATGCTTAAACTAGATTTGGTTTCCAACTTGATAAAAGAACTCAAGGCTTCAAATTTATGTTTCAAGCAATATATCCAACAAAATTTAGTAAAGTCATCAATGAATAAAATGTAGAACTTACAATTATTTAATGAGAGAGTTCTCATTGGTCTACAGATGTCAGTATGAACCAATTTAAGTTTCTGGCTTGCCCTCTATCTTCATTCCTTCGGAAATGGCTTTTTACTTTGCTTCCCATACTAATATACTTTACAAAGCTTTTTTACTTTGGCTATAGCTAGTAAGCCTTCAACTAACTCATCAGAGGCCATTTTCATTAGTGAATCATAGTTCACATGCCCCAATTTCTTATGCCAAAGGTTAGATATATTGTCTTCAATGTAGAAAGCCTTATATTCAGTTTCCATTAAATTTAAAGGATATCGCTTATTTTTCTTTTCAACAATCAACATCTCAGCCCTAAAAGGATCAAATATAGTATAAAATTTATCTATAAACAAAAATGCATAGTAATAATCAACCAATTGACTTCCATTAAGCAAATTTTGATCAGTTTTAGGAACATAATGAACATCAGTGACGTATTTAGTACTTGAAGAGGTCTTAATAGCTATTGTCCAATGCCAAGAATCTTTAGGTATACACCATTCCCAATTTTTCCTTGAGCCTTGAAACTCTTATCAAGATCAGTGAATAAGCTCTCATTTCCAATGAGATGATTTGAACATCCACCATCTAGCAATCAGATATTCTTTATCACAGAGCCATCATCCTTGTTAACCATGAACAACAACTCTTCAATTTTATCTATCTACTCAACTATTGCAGCCTTGTCTTTTGTTCCATTCTTTTTTGCTTTTGCAGAATTTTCCCACATGTCCCAACTGGTTGTAGGCTCTCCATATAACATTTGACTTGAACTAGCAGTACTTTAGAGTGTACTTTTTCTTCTTACAATGAGGACAGTGAGGGTATTTGTTTGGACTTATTTCCTTTTTCCTTAAGCTTCTTGAAACCATTACCCTCGACTTTTAAGCCCTTAGTTTTAACTATTAGGGCATTCTCCACAAAATGTTCACATTTGATGGCTCTCATTTGCTCTTAGGCTAGTAATGCATTAGGAAATTCTGTTGTAAAGATTTTGGTCAAATCCTTTGAGTCTTCCAAAGATGAGATTTTAACTTCAAACTTCTTTTATAGACTAACTAGCAACTTGTTTACCACCCTTATTTCACTCACATCTTCCCCCAAAAGTCTCAATTGATTCATTATTCTCATTAACTTATCTAAGTAGTCTTGTATTCCTTTATCATTTTTCATTCTTTGAATCTTAAACTGCCTTGATAAATTTAAAAGTTGCATTTTCATAGTATAGATATTTTCCTGAAAGTCTTCCCTTAGAGTATTTTATACCTGCTTAGGATCATCAAAGGTCATAATCCCAGTAAAGATTGTGTTTAAAATAGCTGAGTGATGGCATGAAAGTGCCTTGTACCACTTGGCAACCTCATCACTATGTTGCTTGATTTGAGCCAATGTAGGATTAGCATATCTCTACATAGGTAGATCACCCCCAACTTTGACTAACTCCCATAAATCGAAAGCTGTAACACCCCGCACCCTCGTATAAGAGTCAATATGATTTCGTCAATGAGACAGAGGGTTGATGGACATAAATTTGAGTGCAAAAGAGTGGTGATAGGCGAAAAGAATATTTTAGAATAAAATATTTTGTACGCGAGAAAACGATAATTCAATATTAATATTTTAGCGAGGATGAATTAGCGAGATAAAAAGGTAATTTTGAAGTGAATCGAGACAAAGTGAGAAATTTTAGGTCTCAACGAGACAAGTTGAAAAATTTAAAATAAAATAATATTTTATTAATTAAATAATATTAAAATATTAATATTTTATC
>NW_018397269.1:4765478-4765661 GCF_002168275.2 Theobroma umbraticum
ATTAGTCGTGAAGAAGAAGTATATGACTAATTTAAATGGGAGAGAAGAAAAACGACATAAATGGGACCAACGTGCCTTTTTAAATAAAGCACAAGCGAGTAAGTATATATTTAAATATTATAGTGACACATTGAGGGGGTGCAAACCTCATATTATATTTGTACACATGTAAAGGGAGAAAAT
>NW_018397269.1:4765898-4766091 GCF_002168275.2 Theobroma umbraticum
TTTTGGACCAATGAGCAAAAGATGTAATGTGTGCATGAAATGTGAGTGGGGACTGGATTGGTCCAATGGGAATAAAGGATGAATAAAGAAATTAAGAAAAAAAAATGAATGAAAAAGTATGGGAAAAGAAAGGTGACGCGTGGACATGTTGCCAAGGCTTTTGCCTTGTGTTTTGTCACATGAAAGAGAAAAG
>NW_018397269.1:4766492-4766627 GCF_002168275.2 Theobroma umbraticum
GGCAAGGTAAGTGATGAGATCTTCATTTTTCATGACATGCATGCATTGTAAATTAATTTTAAAGTGTGCTTTTGCTTGTGGTAGCAAGAACCCACACGGATTCAAAGGAACCGAGGCATGCATGCAAGTAGATCT
>NW_018397269.1:4766637-4766730 GCF_002168275.2 Theobroma umbraticum
GGTGATTTTGGAGTTAAATGAACAATGGGTAAGTGTTTCAGTTTTGAAATCACAAGTGAACAAGAAAAATGATATGTATATTGATTGCCTATG
>NW_018397269.1:4766740-4767335 GCF_002168275.2 Theobroma umbraticum
CAATGGTGACTATGGATGTGAGGAAATGGTGAACTACATGTGTTAAACTCAAGCTAAAATTGAAAGGTAAGCATGCAATGTGGTTGCATGGTGTTGTGTTGGCATTGGTTATTTGATAGACTATCGATGTATGTATAAATTATGTAAGAAAGGGTTAATGAAAACTATGAGATTAGGTTATGGAATTATTGATTGATGTGCTGCCATGCATGTGATAAATTAAGTGTATTGAGCTTATATTTTTCATAGGAAGTGTAGGAGTAAAGAAAGTGTGCTGTGGTGGCATGCCAGAGGAGAAAACGGGTAACCGGGGAGTGGAATTAGCTAGATACACGCCCATATCAATAGCGATGTAGCGTCCCGCTATTGTGAGGTGAGTAGAGGGTGCTTATTTTAAAATCTCCACACTATATAAATTGATTGATTTACATTAGTAAACGTCGATGGTTTTCTTAAGTGCATTGTGGATAGCATGAGCTGTTAGCCTCGATAGTCAATTTTAAAACGGATTCACAACGATTTATGTATTGCTATTATGGAAAGCATGAGCTAGTAAAAACCATAAGAAGTTTATGGATGCAAGTGTTTTTAAAGT
>NW_018397269.1:4767345-4768261 GCF_002168275.2 Theobroma umbraticum
TACCTATAGATAAGCTATACATGTAAAGAGTGTTAGAAACCGGGAAACAAGCCTTTCACGATGTTTACATCAAAATTTGTGCCTTGTATTCTTTTGTGTGATATGCATAGCTAATGCATTTATTAAATGATTTTGAATGCAAGTTTTGAGCTTCGGTTTTATTCCGATCTTTATACAAGTGATTACACCATGCCATTTAATTTGAAAATAATTTCAAACGGGTTATCAAACCTTGATTTGAAAGGATTTAAAAGGAAAAGCCTTGTAAAACCTGATTTGGTTTTAAAAGTGGTTTTCGTAAACCGAGAGCGTCAAGAGTAGGCTGGCTATCACTTCGGTTAAGTGTGACCTTTGTGCACAAGTGAGCTCTAGCTAGAGAACCTTTGGGTCGCCGATGGATTGTTAGACGTGGCTGGGGCCATAGTTTGTGATTACGTGGCAAGGCCACAAGTTGTTATATGTGGCTAGACCACCAGTGATATTCGCGGTACGACCGCTTGATTCTCTGATGTCGGCCAACATTGTTAAGATTGTCATGGCTGTGGGGATCCGACGGAGCAGAGCTCCCGGATGTTATTACGTGGAAATGGGTCCACGGGTGATTATGATACTTACCTACTCGAGAGCCTTGTGAGTTTTCGACGCATACTCTTTTGCATGGTGGAGATTTGAGATTTTTTTGCAGCTCCCATAGTTTGAATAAAAGCTTTCAATGCTTACTTGACAAACATGAGATGTTTAACGTGGCCATACACTTGATTTCTTCACATGCCACATATTTTGGGAGCGTGTATACTTTATATCATTAACCATATTTGTATGGCAAGCAATGTTTTTGGTATTTGAACTCGGTTTCGTAACATTGTTTCAGCACCATTTTGCTAAGTGAAAATATTATTATGATTTATGTCATTAT
>NW_018397269.1:4768271-4768734 GCF_002168275.2 Theobroma umbraticum
CACAAATATCTTACTTATGATTTGGTTTCTTAAGGTTATGATTTCATATTTCGGTTTTATTATTCAACTTATCTGTCCTATGCTTGTTTCCTATCTACTCCCTGCTCACGGAGCCGATGATCACTAAGTCTGTGAGACTCACCCTTCATATTTCCCTTTTTCAAATAATGATTAGCCTTGCATGCATTTATCGGTAATTTCAATCCACCGCGGATAGGTAAAAGCATCTCATAGCACTTTATTCCGAGTCACTCCGCTACTAGAAGTCGAGTCTTCATAGAGTAAATTTTTACGGGATTAGACACTAGTGTCAATTCAAATATACATTTGGAGATTATAAGTCATAATGTATTATTTTTACAATCATGTGGAATGAAGGTTTAATCAATTTATAAAGATTATTTTTCAATTCTTATTACAAAAAGTTTTATGGTTCAAGGAAATTTTCTTAGATTGATGGTAT
>NW_018397269.1:4768744-4770641 GCF_002168275.2 Theobroma umbraticum
TAATGACTAACGTTTTAAGTAAGGCTTGTTCGGGACTTGGCTGGATCTCTTGCGAGACTCGGACGTCGGTAGCAATCGAGGAGCGATCGTTAAAAAAGCCTTCAAATATGGTTTCATTTTCACTACACAAATGGGATAATTTGAGCTTGAAAATATTGGAGGAGAAGAAGTGCTGAAACCTACCGAAGCCTTCAAACTAGTAATAGCCAAAAATGATATGCAAAAGGAATAAAAATGATTCATAGATTCCTCAAAAAACTTTATAGCTCTGATACCCTGTTGAAATTTCAGAAGAATTTTTAGAAAAATGGTAAATGTTGAATTACATAATATTGATGAATAGCATAAAAAAAATTGAGACTAACTCAGTTTTTAGAAGAAAAGGCTCACATTTGCATTTGATTTTTCAACTTATATACTCATCAACTAACAATGAAAAACTAATCAAGGCCTTAGATGTAGCCTTGAAAAATGAAATTGAGAAAACAATAGGCTGAGCATAGAAAAGAAAGTATTGTTTTTTGTGCCAAGCATTGGCTACTAGGGGATAATAAAGCATGTGGCTGTTAACCCTTATAAAAAACAAATCTAAATGACATAAGAAACAAGTGTATAAGCCAATAAAAGAAACTACAACAACATTGAACACTACTGTATCACTAAGACAAGGACCTAAGGGATAATAAACTACCTACAAAGCTTGCATTTTACTAACTCAAATTACTAAAGTTTAAATGACTATGTTTTACTTCCTAAGACAGCCTTCGTCCTACTTCAAATGATTGGTACTAGATAAAGTTCATTTTCCCAACATTTTAAAATAATATTCACATACCTATTGATCATAATGGTTGAGTTGGAAACAAATTGTCTTTTATAGAACAAAGCTCAGCAACAAATTTCAGTTATGTTCATTTGTTGACCAAGTAAATCAACAAAACATGCACCACCTTCAAATGTTGAATTTAGGCATTGAAGAAGTTTGTTTTTTGTTTGGCTTCAGTTGCAAACATTGTTGTCATTCTTTCTCCTCACAAACTCTCTTGAAGAAAAATGTGATTTAGCAAAGTTGTTTTAATGAAGTTATGAAAGGTTAAATTCCCTTTAAATGTTTCATGAATGGACTTTCCCCAGTAAATATCTCCAGCAGAAGAATGCCATAGTTGTACACATCACCATTTATTGTCACAACACTTCCTAAGCCATAATTTGTAATTCATTTGTCACAAATAGGAGCAATAATTTTGACATGGATGCAAATATCTTTCTCACATAAGAGCTTTGAACATGTTAAATTAAAAAACATATTAATTTTGAAAAAATGCATTCTACTTTTATCATATTAATTGAAAACTATGGATACAAGTAAAATTTATTCCATAATTATAGATATAGTAAAAAATGTATAGTAATATACTTACCTTGCAAAGCATAACTGATTGTTCCTCTTAACCCCAAAAAGCTTGACAAGCTTGAAATGTTACTTTACATGTCTAATGTTATTGATTTTGCACACACAAGTATACGTATCGAGCAAGTAATATAGTGATGAAGTAGGGTATCATTCCCACGGAGATTTGTTCCTAAAGTTTAACTAAACCCTAAAATTATAAAACAAATTAATCGTATTTAAGTAATCCAAAAATTGAAGAAAACTAATTAAAAACAATTAAAAACCAACACTAAATAAATTAACAAACTAAATAAGTTGAGAAAAGCAGTATATTAGTGACCTAGAATTATGGGTTCATGTAACATTTCATCTAATACCAACTTTTCTTATTATTTATCTTTCTTCGGTGGTTTTACTAACTTAGAATCCAAAGTTATGGACAAGTCTCCATCAAGTTGCTTGTACAAATACCTAACTTAATCAGTTCACTATATGTCTATAGGA
>NW_018397269.1:4770656-4771026 GCF_002168275.2 Theobroma umbraticum
TTCATTAAGCAAGTGTCCTAATGTGGCTATGTATGGCAATTGGCGTATGTCTACTTGAATCGAGAATCAGATCACCTAAGTGATGTGAACATACACTATTCAAACCTTAGTCCAATCTAAAATCTCTTTGTCGAGTTTCAATTAGATTCATAAATCAGCTAATTGTTAGCTAAGCAATCAAAAGCATTAAGAACAGATTTGAATAAGCAAAACTACATCCATTCATGATAAATAAAAGAGAAACTAATAGTTAAACTACATGTTGAAATCCACCACAATCCTAGAAGGATAATTTAACTCATAGTAACTACTAAAAACAACATCCAAAGAAGTTTAGCCATGAATCCAAGTCAAAGAAAATAAAAGAAAC
>NW_018397269.1:4771036-4771727 GCF_002168275.2 Theobroma umbraticum
AGAAAGAAACTAAGTGTTGAAGCTTTGCAATCTCAATTCTCTCTCAATTTCTGTTGTTTCCTTGCTTTGTTCTTGGCTCCAATCTCTAAAGTAGTTGGTTGCTACCTCCCCCTTTAAACCTCTGAAAAAGGTCCATTAAATAGGCTGAAAGTAACCTAATTTTTAAAATTTCGTCAATTTTTTTATTTTTGAAAAATCACCCAGCGTCGTGGCCTTGATTTCATGGCACTGTGACATTGGTTTTTTTTTATAGTAGCACTGCAACGCCACTTCTCAAACGCTGCAGCACTAAACTCTCAGGCAAATTGTATGGTGAGCTTCCTTTCACCAATGCTACAATGGTCTATCAAATTCAAATGTGATTTTCACCTTGATCTAGTTAGAACTGTGAGAAGTAGAAAATATAAAAGTTGTAGCGCTATCTCTTAACTTTCAAATGGATTACAAAGGATGTCAATTAGACTTCTAGATTGAAATATATGCTTTAAATACTACATCATGTTTAGTCTATGCATACTGCTACAATACTCCGAATTAGACAAATATTTTGATCATGATCCAATCTAAACTAGGTGAAGTAAAAAAAAAAGTTGTAGCCTTTTCTCTTAGAAGTCCTGTAAGTTAAAATTCTACTGCACAAGTATACGTATCGAATAGACAGTATATTAGCAAGCAGAGTATCAATCCCATA
>NW_018397269.1:4771742-4771855 GCF_002168275.2 Theobroma umbraticum
AGTTTACTAAGTACTAAAATTATAGCAAATTAATCTTATCCAAACAATCAATATTAATAACCAAATTAATTAATTGAAAACACTTAACCAAAATTTAAACTAAGAAAAATCAA
>NW_018397269.1:4771865-4772569 GCF_002168275.2 Theobroma umbraticum
ACTCAAGTAAATATCAAATCAAATAAGCCTAGGATTACAGTATCCCTCACACTTCATATAAATCTTACCTCTCTTCCTTAACTTATTTCAATGGTTCGAATTGCTAACCTAGAGTCCTAAATTATTTATAAGGGTCTCCTGATGCATCTTACAAAAAAATCTATTTTAACCAAAACACTAAACACTAATATTCTCAATAATTATTTACAAGCAATTCCTAGGCATGTTTAAGGTATCATTAGTCAACAAGTATCATTCTCAATAATCATCAAGTATTATCAATAATTTTCTAATTCATTATCACATCCCACTTCCAGGAGGGATTGTGACTGGTGCATGAACACAAACGAGCATAACCCATTAGGCTTAAGCAAGCTTCCTATTATAACATCATCAAACATTCATCATCTCGTGCGAAAGCATCATATCACATCCATTAATGCACATAATCATAATACATACATTCTTAAAACCTCTTACACAATAAAGGAACTTCTCAATTTAATTGTGTAAGCTTAACTTAATACAGCTATATGTGTATTAACAAGTGTCACTATCATAATGCACGATAATATAAACATTAGACATCATCAGCACCCTCGGGTGTCCATACAAGCTCTCGAGCCATCATCTTAATCTCATATATAACATTATTCATATAAGGTGCCTAAACGTTGGCAATATCAACATAAACATGTTCATAG
>NW_018397269.1:4772579-4772962 GCF_002168275.2 Theobroma umbraticum
TAACATAAAGTAAAGACTGACTCGTTAACGAAACATAATTGACACTTTAGGCATCAAGTGGCTACTAAACACCTATTAAGGAATGAAGATCGAACACTAGTACCCATGAAACTGGCTGCTATCAAATGCTATCGTTGATTTGCAGCAAAATAAATGAGAAAAATAACGTGTGAGTCATAAAGACTCCATGAGTGGATACGGAAAAGGGACAAGCCAAGGGATAAGAGTATTTCGTAACCATGCATTTATAACTCATGCCGTTCCTAACTTTCGAATCATAAAATTCATTATACATGCCTTTTAAACTCATTTAAATACCTTTTGTTTGAAAGCAAACTTATACAAACCTTTCAAAATCCTTTACCTTTAAAATCCTCATCAAA
>NW_018397269.1:4772972-4780117 GCF_002168275.2 Theobroma umbraticum
CATCCTTTTCTGTACCATATCTATTAGTACATTATTGAATGTATCGATACTTTCAAGCATTTATCAATACATTGGTAAAATGTATCTATACATTTCACACAAAAAGCCTCCTATGGCAATCTATTTAGAATATATCAATACATGCTCCATATGTATCAATACTTTGAACACAAAAACCAAGTTTGTGAACGATTTCAGCATTTTTGCCATTCCTTAAGTCCTCTTACATCTCAGGAACTATCTTTAAGGCTCAATTCTTTTTACTAAGCACATTCTCATGCCATCATAAAGTATAAACTGTAAACATTACTCAAATGAACTTAACATACAACATACCATGAACATAACAACCATAATCAGTTCATTAACATTAAAACTCATACATTGTGATGGTTTGACCCTTATCAACCTTGGGCTACTAATGTGCATTCCCATTACACCTTGGGCTATCAATGTATATCCCCATTACACCTTGGGCTAGCAACGTATATCCTTATTGCAACTTGGGCATTTTATGATGCATCATAGGAGCAAAGTTGTCACTTGCACACCATGAGAGTGGCATCAATCGCACTTTTTGAGTTCTCATACTCTTAGAATGTGGTATGTGGAATGTCCTTCACATACATGCTTACTCATCTCATTAGGTATATGAAATTTACATCATTTACATAATCTCATGGCATTTATGCTAGCTCAATCATCTCATGTAGTATATGGAATATACATCATATACATATTCTCATGGCATTGATCATGCATACTTAATCATCTCATGTAGTATATGGAATATACATCATATACAAATTCTCATGGCATTAATCATGCATACTTAATCACCTCATATTGTATATGGAATTTACATCATATACACCATCCTATGGTATACACCATGCATACTTGTCACCTCATATGGTATATGGAATTCACATAATACACATAATCTTATGGCATTCATCATACCAACATGCATATTATATCATCAATAAATAAGCATATAATATCTTGTACCCACATTAGTCTGAAGTCTGAAGTAATCGAGTGGACTTCAAACATAAGGTGCTTGTCCGCCTTTATTGAAAACTAATACATAGTAGAGTATTTATATACATAGTAAATTCATAAACATTTTAGAAAATCCATTGAGAAAATCACATAACAATTATTATCAATTTATTTTCCTAGAAAATCATTTTCATTCTAAAATCTCAAATCCTTTGATAACCAATTTAAAGATATAATTTCAACAAGCATAAATAATCTTTTTCATCCAAATCATGCTAGCTTTACATATCAAAATAATTTGAAAGTGGAATATCCACTTACCTAATTGGAGAGTCGATTCCTAGCTCCAATCACAACTCCTTTTCGGCGTTATCCATGGAGTTTTCAGGTGTTCCTATCATACTACAGTCATCACAATCATTTCCTAAAATAAGAATTTCATAATAATCATTCTATGTACTTACGAAAATACTCGACTTTGACTAAACTAATTTTTTAGCTAAAAACCATGCTTAGAAACCCATAAATCTTCCATCTTAACTTTAGGTGAGCTTAGATGCCTAAGAAAATCACAAAACTTTTAAACTGAAATCACTAGCAGAAACTTTGGGTAATAACATAACTATATAAGTTATGAAAATCCAAAGCCAAAAGAATTAAATATTAAAAATGTCATCTTTTTTCATAAAAACCCAAATCTAAGCTTTAGAATCATAAAAAAGAAATTTTGGATTCAAAATGCATTGAAAGAGCTTAAGAATAGGTGTTTTACCTTCCAAATGTAGCTAAGGGTTGCCAACTTTTGAAAAATGTAATATATTTATAAGCTAGGGTGTGAAAATATATTTTTACCCCTTTCATTTTTCTAAAATCAAAGAAATGTATCGATACATTGGCCCATGTATCGATACATTTGAGACAAAATCCAGTTTTCTGAGATATATTGCATATAAAGCCGGCTCAGCTTATTTACATTAAATACCATTTAAGTAAATGTCTTCTTTACTTTTTATTTTCCATTTACTTAAGATATTTAATATAAGTAAGCAAACAACCGCTCTTTTGGATTCCATAAAAATATCAAAAAAATCAAAATTCAAAAGAATCAAAATCTAAATTTTAATTTCAAGAACAAAATCGAAAAAGTTTGATTGAAATTAAATTTGTGATTCCCATTTACCTTAGCAAATGTGCATCAAAAATTAAGAAAAAGATCATTTTTGATCGTCTAAAAACCAAAGGAATCATTATCGCCATTTTTATTTCCAAAAGATTATTTATAGAAATCACATATTTTGACCCCTTCCAGACTTAGAAAATTTTCTGCTTCAAAAGTGCTAGACAACAAAAACTGTTAATAATTTTTTTAGAAGGTTCAATCTAAGTTTGATGTTTAAAACATGTAATCTATGTGCTCACTTAAGAATTTCCTAACTTATCATCTTGCTCAAGGTGGGATTTCACATTCATATATGAAAATAGCAACCCAAGGAAAAATTTAAAAAAAAATATCATCAATTAGCACTCTTAATTGCCATCGAATGTTTCTTTAGCAAGCATTCCAAGAAATATTTTCCAAATCATGTATGAAACTACCAATTCAAGGAGAATTTTCACATCAAGAAAATATAATTATTAATAAAGCATTACTAAAACATTTTGCACTTATCGCAATTATATAAGAGAACATTATGATCAAGTAAGCACAAGCATGATTACAAGAAATAAAATGGCTATCTTCATTAATCATGAATCTAATTTGTTTTACAAAATGCAAGAATGAATATACATTATATAGACATATACCAATAGAAAAATATACAAGCATAGAACTTTAATGTGGTACATGCTATTTCTCAATAATCCTCATAATTCATGAGTGTGGAATATTGAAGATAAAGCACTTAATTTGTGAATATGTTAAAAGTAAACATCCAACCATCAATGAATATCAATTAACAAGATTCCAAAAGTGAGTATTCATTCTAAGTGAGTATGTTAAAAGTACTCATGAATATGTTAAAAGTAAACATCCAACCATCAATGAATATCAGTGACCAAGATTCAAAAAGTGAGTATTCATTATAAGCACATTGGGCATTCACTGCCTATTTAAGTTATAGGCCATATTTCATTTGACATTCAAAATTATTTATAGTAACCTATAAACTAGTGTGGATGAATACAAAATCTTTAAATCATGAAAACATTAAGACTTAATGAAGACATAGTTAACATTTAAATACAAATTCAAAATAAATTTCAACTATGTCAACACACAATATAAATATATATGTCATGATCAAACTTGACTTGAATTATGAAATTAACCACTATAAGCAATTCTACCACTTAAGGCAAGTTATAAACTTCAATCATTAAGGGCAACTAAAATTAAAAGTCATATAAGCATTTAACTAGACCAAAACAATAGATGAACAAAAAAAAATTCATTAAGTTCAATGATTTCGTCCTAGTCAATTTTGTGAGCCTAGGCAATGATTCAATCTTGAAACAATTATTTAAATACAAACATGAAACATATTTCAAGAATTGTTCCTAGACTAAGCATTTGAACATTTCAATTTTCAAGACATGATTTTTCAATGAAGCACATGAGAAATATTAAAATCAAGCCTTATGAACAATTTCTCATTTTTCAAATTTTGTCAATTAAGTTCAAAAGAATTAATAAAATCAATATGAGTGTCAGTTTTTCTCCTAACTCTAGTGTTTTAATTGGTTAAAGCAAGTTTTAATAAATTAAAATGCTAATGACTTGAAGGGTTGTGTTTTAGTTTTGGAGAACATAACTGTTTTAATCGATTAAAAGGGTTTTTAATTGATTAAAACGTTATTGGTTTGGGCTTATATTTTTCTCATAGAATAATCCTAACTGGTTAAAAGAGGTTTTAATTTATCAAAAAGGTTTTATCTTATTTCTAAACCTTCTCTAACTAATCAAAACATAATCTTAACCAATTAAAACAAAAGATAAACCCAAATTTCACATAACGTATCATCAAAAACATATTCAATTCAACTCAATCAAGTTCATTTGCGTCAAGTATTCATAACTTTCTTCTAATTTTACAAAATTTGTCTCCACTCAAAGGTATTGTGAAAATATCAGCTAATTGATGCAATGTATACACAAACTCAATTTTAACACCTCTCTTAATCACATGATCTTTAATAAAATGGTGTCTAATTTTGTGCTTAGTTATAGAATGTTGAGTAGGATTTTTGTAGACGTTAATGACACTTCCATTGTCACAAAAGATAGGAACATTATTCATGCTCATGCCCACGTAATTCCACAAAACAATATATCAGGTCTACTTGTAAAATAAAGAAGTGAACCAAGCATACCTCTATAGGGCTTTTAGTCCACATCTTTTCCTTTTTTATCTTTATCAAGCTTTGTTAAGGAGCCCATTGGTGTTTCAATTGACTTCACATTCATCATACCAAACATTTTTTTAGCATCTCCTTAGTATATTTAACTTGATTGATGAAGATTTCATCCTTAAATTGCTTGACTTATAGACCATGGAAGGAACTTAATTCTCCCACCATGCTCATTTCAAATTCACCCTACATTGTTTTTGTAAAATTCTCACACAATTTGTTATTTGTAGCACCGAAGACTATAACATCCACGCATATTTGAAAAACAAGTAGATCATGTTTACTTTTCTTAATAAAAAGTGTGGTATCGATAATCCCTTTAGAAAATTCTTTTTTAATCAAAAATTTTGAAAGTCTTTCATACATGGCTCTGAGAGCTTGTTTCAATCCATATTGTGCTTTATGCAATTTATAAGCATGATTAATCTTTTCAAAATCTTCAAATCTTTAGTTAAGGAAGCCAAATGGGAACTCAAGGAGGAAATGCAAAAGAACTATCCACATCTATTTGAGGATTAATACTTGTAACTTGTGAAGTATGATTTGAAATTCGGGGATGAATTTCCTATAAAGAGGGAAGAATAGAACACCCTCAATTTTCAATGTAAATTAAGTAAACTAAGAATGATTTATGAATATGTGAAGCCTTGAAGACTTTGCTGATATGATATGCATGCCAAGTGCTTAAGAGTGCAAATATTGACACTTAGGCAAATTTTGAGGAAATTTGTAATATATCTCATAGTTTGAGGTTTTGATCTAAGTTTGATGTTATATTTGTGAATGTATGTGTATGGGACTAAGTTAATTGAATGAGTAGAAGTGTGATATTAATAGGGAATGATTTTGGGGTGTTAAACTTGAATTTTTGGAAGTTTTGGAAGCTTAAAACTACCTATAGGAGAAAATGTATCGATACATCCCCTTATGTATCAATATATTCTAGGTAGGAAAAATAATGTGGGGTGCCCTAGAGGAATTCTATTAATACATTTAAGTATGAATCAATAGATTTGGAAATTGATGAAGATGTATCAATACATTATCCCAATGTATTGATGCATTTGAAGCAGAAAGCACCCAAGACTATTCTGCCTGAAATGTATCATTACATTTCCTTAATGAATCGATACATTTATTTGAAATTATGACAAATGTATCGATGCATCACAAAAAAAAAGGTAAAATAAAAAAAGGCTCAGGCTATTTCGCTTTATCTATTTCTTTTAGCTTGTTCTCTCTTTTTCTCTCTCTAAAAACCTGAAACCCTAACCCCCAAATTGAATTTTTAAGCCATTTGAGGCCATTTGGAGCTTGGAAAACCATCCTAGAGGTATGATTTAATGTTTTTATCAATTATTTTTTAATTTAATCGATTAATAATTTCAAAATCTAATTTTTCCCAAATTTGGTATTTTTCCCTTGTTGGCTTGGATTGGGAAATTTGGAGCTAAGACTCATGTAATCCAGCTTCTAAGTTATGGGTTTACCTCATTAATGAAAGATTTAAGCTTAACTAGTTGGATTGCTAAGATTTGGTTAATTGTGCAAAAGTTGGCATTTTTTAAAAGCCAAGAATAATTAACATTTCGATGTTATGATGTGTTGGAAGGTGGAAATAGAGTTAAGTCAACTCATTGGCAAGATAGACAATGATTGGAGGCTAAGAATTGAATCTTGGCTAGGAGAACCTCCAATTTGTCACTATGAATGGGTTTACATTAAAATGCATGTAATGTATGACTTATTATAAATGCGCTGACATAGTATTAGAATGAAATATATATGCCTGGACGAGTAAACCTAGGCTAGAAAGCAATATATGTGTATAAGTATATATCCAAATCATGTGTGATTGTGTGCTATAATGCGAGCCACAAGAGTGGCCTATGTTGTGTGTGCCTAGATTAGGATGTCTAAAGGCCATGATGAACCTTTAGAATTAGATTACCCTAGGTGAATGATATGTTGAGATGATTTGATCTAGTGATGCCTTGGAGATTTAAAGGCATTTAGAACCTAACCGAGCTTAAAGACGATTGAAACTTGATGAATGTGAATTGAGGTTTAACAAGGAAAATGTGAATAAAAAAGGCATGATGGCCTTATTTATGGATCAGTGTTTCATTTGAGAGATGAATTCTGAATGTTGATTTGATTTGTGATTAAGTGGATTTCTATCCCCATGTGACTACGTGTGTGCCTGTAGGAATGGTGGTAAGCAGGGACGGTGGCACTAATCCCAATTGTGAGTCCTGCCTATAATACTTTGATGCCATCAGTTGAGATTACTCCGAGTGATGTTGACGTCGAGATTTTACTCCAATCGATGATATAATTCTCTACTAGTTGCTCCAGCATTATGCATGATCTGTTCTCAACCCGTTGCTTTGGCACACATGTGATCTGTTTCTCCACTAGCGACTTTGCCTTTAGTGTGATATGATTTTCTACTGGTTGGGCATTATACATGATTTGACTGTGTCTAGGGAAGGACCACTCATTGATTTGATTTGTCTATGATGTGAGATAGCCATGGAAAGGCTTAGATAAATGTGATATGATTTAGATGTGATACTTCAGTGACTAAAGTGTGCCGTGGAGAATAACTTGAATAACTTTGATCGGCCTCGAGGGTAAGCTTAGCGATATGTGTAATGATCTTTGGAGACATTAAGGATGATATATTCCCTCACATTGGAGATTTTAGAGATACTAATATACCCAAT
>NW_018397269.1:4780127-4817367 GCF_002168275.2 Theobroma umbraticum
ATTTGTTAGAACATCTGGATGCACGGACAATGCATATATTTTGTATATGTGTTCAATATATATATGATTTTGTTTATCGATGCCATTCATTAAGTATTATAGTACTCACCCATTTGTTGACCATGTACAGATAAATAAGCCATAGAGTTGTATGGTAAAGGTCGTCCAACGACAGACCGATTTTACCATTCAATAGGTTTCTGTTTTTAGATGTTTTCACTTTGCTGAGTCCATCACAAGCTTCCGTATATGGTTGGCTTCAACGTATGTGGACACAATGTGCCATATGAACTTGTGTAAGGGTTGCTATGCACAAACCCGTCTTGGATGGCAATGTATGGCCTTATAAATATTTGTATGAATTATATGCTAGGGATAACGCAATATATTGGTTTTATTGTGAATATTTTATTATGGAATCCCTTAGCTTGAGTTATATGGTTGTGACCTTTAAAGCTTGCTTATGTCTAATGGGCTTGTCTGTTGGACTTGTGTGCTAGTCATGGACCACCCGGATTTAGGTTGTGACACCGCGACTCCCTAAGGGCCATGGTTGCAACGCCTGACAGCCTAATAAGCCCTTAAACCTTTCACCCTTCTTATTTAAACACTTCTAACTATTCCATCATGCACCAAACACCAAATCTATTTCTTTCTCTTATCTTACAACTTAGAAAACGCTTTTCTCTCTCTAAAATCTTCCATATAAACTCCAACTCTTTCATCTTTTTACTTCTAAAAGATCACAAAACTCATTCCAAATCCATCAAAACTTTCAACAATCAAGTAAGCTTCAACTTTTTCTCAAGTAAGTTATTTTTTTTCTTGAATTTATCAATTTATTTGAGGAATTTATATTTGTTGTTGTTATTCTTGATTTGTTGCTAGCGGTTGATAAAAAAGAAATTATGCTTTTCGATTAATTGTGGTTAGATAATAGTGGGTCTTTAAATTTGTGAATTTTAAGTTGGGTAGTTAGAATTTCTAATTAATTGTGGAATATGATTAATGGGTAATTTAATTAGCTTCTTGATTAGATTATTAATTGTTGCACTTTATTCAAAAATTGAGAAGTTTAATTACTCCTACTTAAGATTTTGTGTTAATTGTTGATGAAGATATTGGGCGTTGGAAACTAATTGGAAATTGTGTTGCTTTGTTGGGTTTGGTTTTGCTTTCCTTTGCTTTGGTTTTGGTTGAGTAATTTGTAGGAAATTTAATCATGGCATTGAAGAGATCAACGTTTAGTGCAAGTAATTCCTTCAAAATGACAAAATTTGTATTTGCAAATTTTGCTAGTTCTCGAGCAAAACATAAAAGAAAAAACTAAAACGAAAGCAACAAAAATGATAAAACCAATCATAAGTAAACAAAATAACTAGAGACAAGTAGTATCAACTCAATGGTCTCCATAATTTCCTCAAAAGTATAGCTATAAATCTCCAACTCAAGATAAAATATAGACATCATTCAAGTTCATGTTTCAAATCAAATGCAAGCTCATTCTCGAATGAATTTTCATGTGTGTATGCAATCTTTTACAAAGAACATCATACTTATCCAGATGAGTTCATGCCAATACAAAACTTCAAATTTTGAAAGTTTGAAATTTTAAACCTATAGAGTTTTAGTACTAATTTGAAATTTTGCACTAATATAAACTAATCTAGATAAATATGATGTTATTTGTAAAAGATTGCACACACGCATGGAAATCCATTCAAGAATGAGCTTACATTTGAATTAAAGCATAAACTTGAATGATGTCTATATTTTATTGTGAGTTGGAGATTTATAAATATATTTTTGAGGAAATTATGGAGATCATAAAGTTGGTGCTACTTGTCTCTAGTTAGTTTGCTTACTTATGATTGTTTTTATCATTTAAGTTACTTTCCTTTTAGCTTTTCTTTTATATTTTGCTCAAGGACTAACAAAATCTTAAGTTAGGGGGTGTGATAACTCTAGTTTGTAGAGTTATTTGGTCACAATTTTGGATATATTTTGTCTAAGTTTTTGAGATTTAGTTTAAGCATTATTTTTTTAGTCATTTATTTCATTTAAAGGTAATTATATTGGGTTCAATTGATTTAAGTTATTTTAGGATATTTCACTTTAAGTTTAGTTATTATTTAACTTAGTTTGTTGCTTTTGTAGGTGTATTATGAAAAGGGTGATATTTCATGAAGATAAATGCATTTAAGATGCAGACTTTCACTGCACATGTTTCAGAATTTTAAGTATATCTTCCATTACAGAAGTCTAATTGATATGATTCTTAAACCATTGGAAAGCTAAGAGGTAGAGTTACTGCTTTCATGTTTACTATTTTGCCCATATCAACTTCAAAGAAGGAGAAAATCACATCATAAATCAAAGTAACGCAATAGAACTTGAATTTTCAAGAAAGAGAGTGAAGGGCCGCGGCCATGGAAGTAATCAGCACCATGGAGCCCTGACAAGCAAGTACACTTCAAGCGTCTAGAGGAGTCAATGTCATGACCACCAAGGAGGCAATGCCACAGCGCTCAAAGAGAAAAGCTGAAAATATAATAAATGGCCACAGCACCATGTCACCCATATGTTAGAAAGGACTTTTGACATGTTTGGACTTCTAATTGGATGCTAATTCAAGCTTTATTTGATCCCGTCTTTCAGAGCATGTTTGGACAAAAAATTAAGCAAGGTTTTCTAAAGCAAAAGAGGCATTGAAGCTTGCAAGAAAGCAAGGAAGATTGCAAATCGAAAACTTGATGAATATTAGAGTTCTTTCTTTCCTTGTTATCTATATACTTTCTTGTTTAGTTTTGAAAGTTAAATTTCTTTTTTGGATTGTATTTTCAGTAGTTATGTGGAACTAAATTTTTAATCTAGAAACACAACTAAACCCAATGCATGGCTTTGAATTTTTAATATTCTTCCTTTTTTATGATTGATAGTATTTAAGATATTTATTACAATCTTATTCTTAATGCGTATGATTGCTTGATTATCAATTAGATTGATTTGTAAACTTAAACGGAACTGAAAGAGGGAGTTTAGTGTAAGCCATGTATAAAATAACATATATTCAATATCAATTGTATGAGATAATTGATTTGATATGCGTGTAGGGTATGAATACATTTACATGTCATATGTAGCTATAATTAGAGTTTAAGCTTAATAAGTTTTTTTCATTTCAATTTGCATGGAAATATAGTAAGTTGGTTAAAGAAGATATTTTTATAAGAATATTGAAAGAGAGTTATAAATACATCAAAATTTAAGTTAACAATTCAAGCTTATCTAATAAGTAAAGAGAGAATAGAAGAGATTCAAATGAAACATTTATGAAATATTGTGATTCTAGACTTTTGATTTATTGATTCTAGTTAAATTGTTATTTTTTTTCCAGTTTTAGTTTTAATTTTAGTTTCTTTAATTTTTAAGTAGATTTAAGTTTGGTTGTTGGGATATGATTGAGTTGTTTTAATTTTAGTACTTAGTAAAAAGATCTTCGAAATTCTCCGTGAGAGCGAACTTTGTTTTCTATTATATTACTTGTTAATAATACGAACACTTACGTGATAAATTTGACAATATTAAGACCCACGTTGTTCAATTTTTTTGTCTACAGCTAGCTTTAGAAATTGAACACTCTAATGATAATTTTCTTATACATAGCTAATACCTCTACCATCATAGAAATCTGAAAAAACACAACAACAGATCATTATTTTAATTTTGTTTAGGCATTACCTTTTCGTAAAATGGATAAAAATAAATATGAAATATTCTTATAGTTTGTACTCGAATCAGAAAGAATATTTATGAATATATATATATATATGTATATATAATTCGCTCAAAATTTCTATTTTTCCCAAACACATCGTACATATATATATTATAAGAAAGATTTATTTACAGCACTATAAAACTAATAAGTTTTACACTGTTTTCTAGTCTTTTGATCAAAATAAAAATCCATGACTAAGATTAAAACACTTCTATTTACTTCATTTGGCTTCTATCTTTTCCTTTATCATTTTTTATTTCTTTATTTATTTATTAATTTCTCTATCAAATCAAAATTTTACAAAGTATAAAACAATTGATTCATAGATTGGTCTGTAGACAAAAGACCAGAAGAAGATATACAGGCAAGCACCCAAACGAAAGGGACTGTTACAACACCGGCAAGTTAAAACACCATCTTCACGGGAATTTGCTGAGTGAATTGATTTTGTGTGGAATAGATGGCAAAGCCAACAACTTCAGTATGCAAATTTAAGACTAGAAATCAATAGCAAAATTGGAATAAAAAATCAAAGGATAAAAGTTGCTTATCTCAAACTGTACAGCAAGATCCTAACCATTCTTAGACTAAAAAAAATCGAGTCATACCTTTTAGTTTACGCTACCAGATGTTGCAGGCATACTTGTGGAATTTTCTATTGCCTTGCAGCTATGCTTGGCATGACACAGTTGTATGCCCCAAAACTGTCTCAAGGCCACTTTCGGATCTTCCACTAGGAGACTCATGACCACCCTTTTTTTTTCCACCTTCATTGGGTAAAATTTGTGGATCCCATTAGGCACTTGGTTTCCAATATCATGGAAATCCTTTGGTCAATTTGATCCAAATCTCTCACTCCTTTGCGTGGCCTTTATTGCTCCCAAGAATATATTATGATGAGGGCAATTGACAACCATAATACTAATGATTAAGGCTTTAGTCATAACAACAGTGAAACACACAAGATTAATAAAATACAAAGAAAGAACTATATGATAACATAATAATTATACGAAATTTGATGCCAGTTATTTTTTAACCTCCTAAAAAAAAAAACTAATAAACAAAAGACGAGAAGTGACAGAAAGATAGCGGAAAAGGTTGTGTGGGCCATGTTGTGTCCAAATGGACGTCTCCCGTATAAAGAAACTTCTGCCTGCTTTCTTCATTCCCAACGGACCCCTCCGAGTGAGAATTAGTGAAACAAAAGTCACCCAATTCCATTTTGGCTTCCCCTTCCTTGGAGTTTACTTTCTAACGTATTCTTCACTCTCTTCTCTCTCTCTCTCTCTCATTTCTTCCCTTGCTTTCCTTCTGAATCAAAAAGAGAAAGAAAAAACTTGTTTTCCTCACTCATCACACTCTATATTCTATCTGATTCTTTTTGTCTCTTTTCTTTTTCGCTTTTAATCAAAGGAGCTGACTTTTTGGGGTATTGGGAGTGTAGCTGATCAAAGTCTGCAGCCTCTAAAATGCATCATTCTGATCAAATAAAGCAAGATCAAAGGTAAATGAATCTGGGTATTTCTTTCTTTTTAAAATTTTTGTTCCTCTCAGTTAGTTTTATATGTTGTTGAAGTATTTTTAGCTCATGGGTTGCTTTTTTTCATCCCTTATTTTTTCACGTATGAGCTTTCTCTTTGTATTTAGATTTCTTTAAAGTTCATGGATTAGTATTTTGTTGCTTGCTTCTTTGTTTGGGTTTTTGAAAGGAGTGAGCTGTTGTTAAGAAGCCAAAATTTCAGTTAGTGTTGAGTGTCTCAATAGAAACCTGGTTTTAGCTATGCATAAGCATTTATCTCTAGAGATAGGAAAGTTAAGTGTTTGAATTGGATCAATCAGGAATTTGATAGGGGAGTCATTTGGAATATCATTATTTTTTGAGATTGGATTGGGGATGCGTCTCTTTATAAAGTTTGCTAGCAAAGAGCTTAGGAAAGCATGAGAACTGCTTATGCTGATCCTACTTTGATTTTTCGAGCTATGGTGGCTGATGTTGGAGCTAATTTTAGAGGTTTAGACTGCCGCTTTAGTTTTAGTTGGTGATAAACTCTCATGAGGGCTAGGATTTACTTTCGGATGTACCTGAAACATGGTTACTTTCTGTTATTGTTGCTTGTTTAGTTTCCCATTGATTTTTTTTTCTTTAACGGTAGTTCTCTTTATCTGGAGGAAGCCTCTGGATACCTTGGAAGTACATGTTTCTGTGCCTTTAAAGCAGGCCTTCCTGCTTCCTATGTTTATTTTTTTGATAAATAAGTTCATTTATTCATAAAGAGAAACTAAAGTTTTGATGTAAAGATCATATAAGTTTTTGTGTCTTTGTGTTAGCTGTAGTAATTGTTTGTACTTTTGTGGATGAATTGATGGAACCTTGGTTTTTGGAGTTTGGACATATCTTTCTATGTATATGTAGGCACCATGCATACTTGGAGTGCTTGAATGGGGAGGAGGGAACATGTTGAACTTTTGTAAAGTTATACTAAATTAGGTTTGCTGTTTGATTTTGGGTGATTATTTTGTCCTTGTTTTGTCAGGACAACTTGCAACGTGGAGGATTCCACAATGACCATTGAATTCCTTCGAGCACGTTTACTGTCTGAACGATCTGTCTCAAAAAGTGCAAGGCAGAGAGCTGATGAACTGGCGAAAAGGGTATTTTTTCATGTTGTTCTTAGGTCTTTTTAGATTTGCTGGTTTTGGTTCTCTCTCTCTCTCTCTCTCTCTCTGTGTTTATATATAGCATAAATATAGACTCTTCATTTGATGGCTTATAATGTTGGTATTTTATATGACTTAGGTTGCTGAACTGGAAGAACAGCTAAAAATTGTGTCCATCCAAAGGAGGAGGGCTGAAATGGCCACAGCAGATGTTCTTGCTATTTTGGTGAA
This sequence comes from Theobroma umbraticum, assembly GCF_002168275.2. Taxonomy (NCBI): domain Eukaryota; kingdom Viridiplantae; phylum Streptophyta; class Magnoliopsida; order Malvales; family Malvaceae; genus Theobroma; species Theobroma umbraticum. Next base: position 4,786,801 of record NW_018397269.1, read on the forward strand.
TAATGGGGTAAGTGATATATCTGAGGAACTTGATTCAAGCTCTGACCAGGACGCACCTGTTGAATCCAACATAAATAATGGTTCTACTAAAGAAGAGGAGAGCTCTGTCACTTCAAAATTGAGAAGAAAAGAGTCAGAGGAACTTTCAGGTTCTGAATTTGATTGTTCTTCAGCATCTGGTAGAAGTTTGTCTTGGAAAGGCTGCAAGAGTGCTTCTCATTCTCCTGAAAGGTATAAAGATAAACTTGTGAGAAGGCGCAATAGTTTTTCATCTATGGGTTTTTCATCCCAAAAGCACCGCCAGGGAAAATCATGCCGGCAGATAAGACATCGGGAATCAAGGTTTGTACTTGATTCTGTTTCTTTTATTGTATCACAAGATGTGGCATGCCCCCACGCCCCCCCCTCCCTCTGTTCTTTTTCCTAATGACAATATATATATATATATATATATATATATATATATATATGGACTAATGGGAAAGGGATGAACGGATGAAAAGAAACAAAAAGAAAGAATAAAAGGAGATGAAGACAAAGACATTTTATTTTGATACTATTTGTACGACTTAATGTGTCATGGAAACTGTAGAATTAAAAGATCAAAATGAAATAATGTTATTATAAGGATCATTGTTTCCTTTTTCATTGTAAAAGTGATTTCAGTTGAGAATTTTCTTCATCTGGGAGCATGTTAAGTTCTTGCATGTTCAACATGGATTTCCTCATAGGTATTTACTCTCATGAGTCGAGTAAACAAAAATTTATCTATGCTTGCTTTATTTATCAGATCTGTAGCGGAGGAACTTAAATCAGACAATATCATGGTTGATCCACAAGTAAATGGACTTGAAAACACTTCAGAAGTTAATGCGAATCACTCCACAGGTGGGCCTGATATTTTGCCAATGGGTTCTGAAATTCATGAGAATAAAAGTACAGTGGACAATCTACGTTCAGATGCCTTAAAGAACGAAAGAAATGTAACTGGTTTTGATCTTGATTTTCATGGGTATGAAGGAGAGAAAGACATGGAAAAGGCACTAGAACATCAAGCACAACTCATTGTCCGCTATGAAGCAATGGAAAAGGCCCAAAGAGAATGGGAGGAGAAGTTCAGAGAAAAAAACAGTAGTTCACCTGTATGTTTTGGCAACACCTATTTGATAGAAATAGTTTTAAGTTCTTTTGCTTTCTTAGTTCTGATATCAAGCCAATCATTTTGTGAATTTTTTTGTTCATGGACAACCAGAAGTAAATTTCATGGTAGACATTTTTAGTTCTAAGTTACTTTGTTGGGCATTTTAAAATTTCTTGAGCAAAGGAAGTCAATTTTCTATTAGACTAGGAAGGCATATAGTGCAAAAAGTTTGCTTTTTCCTTTTCCTCCCAGTTCAATATATATTCTCTGGATTTATATATCATGCTTGCTTTTGTAATTACTGGATGCTTGTTATCTCTCTTATACTGGCATATGAAGTTGCAGCTGTGTCATAGTGCCCAATATTGGTGTTGTTAAAATGCATGTCTAGATGATATTGGATAGAATTATTTAGTGCATGCTCTCTGGTGCAGGATCTTCAGGGCTTCTGCAGTACATTTTATGAGCTTTGGAATTGTTTTTTTTTTTTTTAATGAGCACTTTGGAATTAGTTTTAATTGCACTTAAAGTAGTAATGGCAGCTTGACATCTGTACTGTCATGGTGTTGAGAAGTATCACATTTGGTATCTAATTCTATCAAGAGCAGTTGAAAAGAGTTTTAATGGATTTAAGGCATAAGTATTGTGATTAATTATGATTTTTCAGGAAATGTATTTCAGAATTGATAAAGAAAGCTGGTTGTTTGTTAATATAGGCTGGAAATTTGAAATTTGAAGATAGAGCAAAGCTTAAAATGTAGACAATTTCATCTTAGGTTCAAATGAAGGAAATGCGACGTAGCAAAAATATATGTTGCCACTTGGCCTAGCTCAAGTTGTAAGGGTGGGCACGGATTGGATAGAAAACTTAGGTTCAAGCTGTAGTGCTCCCTCAGGTACAAAAAAAAAAAAAAAAAACACTGTAGGTCTATGGACCTATCTTCTAATGAATTTGGAAGATGAGTGACTGGAGGTTGTCCTTTTTCTTTTCTTGGTTCGGGTAGGGTTGGGTGGATCTGATTAGGTTTGGCTAAGCTCCACTACAGTTGCTTGGTGGATAGCAAATGTCCTATCTCTGTTGGACTGAATTATCTTTTTTTCTTTGTGAGATGACTATATTCTCTCTCTTTCTCTCTCTCTCTCTCTCAGATACACAAGCACAGTTGCTGAAATTGGTAGCTGTTTTGTTGCCAAAAATTCTAATTATGTCTCTATCTACAATTAGCCTAATATTGAAGTTAGAATCAATTTCTAGATAGGGGCCAACTACAATTTTGGCTATGTAGATTTTTTTTATAGGATATTTTGAAATTCTAATAAAAGAATGCTGAGATTTGGCTCTAAAGACTGGATCCTTGTTAACTTTGTCCGATGGGCTTGTGTCACCTAGGAAATTCCTCTGTTATCTACATTAATTCAAAGAGTGAGACCACTTGCTCTGATGAAACTATTGACATTTGCTAACCTCCAGAGAACATGGTGGTGGTAAGCAATGCCGGAAACATTTTATGTGTAGGATAATGATTCCAATCAGGAAACTAACTCAATTTTGACTAGACATGACATGTCCAGCAAATTTGAATTTATGAAGATCCTTAACTCTAAATACTTTAGAGGATATTGGTAATTTTGAGCAGGCAAGATGAATACATAAATAAACATCACTATAGGCTTTATAGTATTTAGAAGCATTGCAGGTAATTAAGCTTTAGAGTTTACATTCTTTTTCTCTTCCCTTGTTGTCTGGATCAGTCTCTTTCTTTACGTGTGTGTGTGTGTGTGTCTGTGCATTCATGGATACCTTTTTTGCTAGTTTTATCCACGCAATAATATCAACCTGCTCTTAAGTTTTTTCACAAACCTGCTGTTGATAATGGATTTATTTAGGGTGGAACCGCAATTAAATTGGAAAGGATGTAAAGATCATAAAAATATTGGTTTCTGGGACAAGAACTCCAACTTCAGAATCTCAAGAAATTAAGAAATGTTGACTGGTTTAGACAACTATGAAGTACAAACTAAAATGCCACTGTAGTTTCTCAATTTTTAGCAAAATAAAATTACCAATTTAACCTAGTTCCTAAGCATGCCTTGCAAGTAATTTTTGTAGTATGTATACAATTGAATTGGTGGGTTTCATCTCAAGACTACTGTCAATGTCCATGGGTTAATCCTTTTTTGTGGGATGCTTTTGAGAGTTTGTCTTGATGGGCTTGAATATTATGTTAGTAAAGATTCTCCCCTTGACCTTTATCTAGACTATGAGTGTCTTCCTTGTATCATAGTCTACACACAGGACTATCTCTACCCTTTTTGTAACAATGCTTGTTCTAGTAGCCAATCACCTTAGAATGCATTTTAGCCTTCAATATGCAGAGTGAGTTAACATGACTATCTAATTGATGCATTAACTAAAGATAGAGGCCAATATATGGGGTATGCTGACTTCATTTTGAAGGGGGTTGGTTCTGCAAAGAGACTTTCTGTATAGAATTCTTCTCTCCCAGCTGCCTCTTTCTTTCTGCTTTCAATTCTAACTGCCTGCTTCCTAGTTCCAATCCTCACTTCTGGTGACTTCCAAATTCCAAGTCATCACTGCAATCAGCATGACACTCATTGGTCTGGTTTAGCCTTCTCTCTCCTCTCTTTGCTTTATTATGTTCCTTAACTGGTGACAATATGCCACCCAATACCAAAAGCATATGGACTCTATAACTGAAACCTTCTCAAAATAAAACCTACAGGACTGCCCAACGTCCTATGCCAAATGTGAATTTATAATTATCCTTACGTATGGAAACCCTAAAGAACATCAATAAGTTAAGCCAGCAGCATCATGAGCTAAATAGATATTAAACTGCTTGATATAAGCTTCTGATTGTTCCAGTCTTTCTGTTTTGTCTGGAGCTTATTGTCTCTATCAGTCTCTTTCTCCTATATGTCTTTATGGATATTCTTCTTTGCAAGTTTAGTAAGTCAATTCGAGTTATAGTCACAACAAAGAACTAATGTTTATCTGATCTGCATATCTTGTCCGAACAATGTCTTCCATTTTTTAGTTCTCTTTAGTAATAAAATGTATATGATATTGGATTCATTTATGGTGGAAAAAATACCTCAAAGAATATTTTCCAAGATTCTATTTTACCCGCTGAAACTTTCTTATCTTGGTGCCTCATGTTGTCTTTAGCATATGCCATTTTTGGTATCTTGTATGCTGTGATAACAAGTTTCTCTGGTAATTTTGAATTAGATTAGACAGTTATGGTAGTTTCAAGCCATCTTTAGCGTTTTTGGCACTCTTTCCTAGTTTTATTCTGACTCCAAAAACATGGGAGGAAGCAGCGGAAATATTTGCAATACAAGTCTCGCTATTGAAGAGTCCCAAGAAATTTTCATTATCCTTTTTATGAAGCATGGTCAGTTATGTCTTGATATCATGATTATCAGTTTTGTTTTTTCGTCGCCTGCCTATAACATTTCAGTGGCTCTACTCTTATGCACTTTCAACTCTATTCTCATGCATTTGGTTATGTTTTTCTTCCAGCAGGGAAAAGGGGATGGAATGAGGTTAATATTGCTCAAATGAGTAGGAAATGCCTATGGATATACTGCTTCCTTTCATTGAGCTTTACTATTTAAGACTTGCTGCTTCCTGCAAGATTGTGACTAAAGGCCTTGAAAGGTTCTATAAAAATTTTGAAGAAAATTAAGGAAGTTTCCAAATTGAATAAGTGATAAGATTCTTGGCAAAGGAAAATGTAGATGCACATACATACATATCCAGTTAGAAGAGGGAATGACACTTATCAACTAGTTTTACCATTAGTGCTTTTACTGGATTTTCAAGTATGCCATGTGGTGTATTTATATCCAGTCAAAGGAAATAGCTTCTGTCCCTTAGTTTCTGCCTCTGCAATCTATGCTACTTTTCCATGTATGCTATGAGATATCAGCATATATGGCCCAAAACCGTGAAATGTTAAATACTTGTCTTATACAGAAAAAGGTCACTTGGCTCTGCCTGTTGGTAGAAGGCAGTACTATCATTTTCATTGTAGTGGTTTCTATATGCACTGTTGCTTTTAGTAATTGCTTTTTTTTTCCTTTTAACTTATTATTCATTGCAATTAATAATAAGGATAGTTGAACCTATCTCTTTCTGTCTAGTTAGTTTATGAATGTTCTCGTCGCAGAAGTGAAATCTTGCTTGTGAATACTAACATTATGGTCTTTTGGTCATAAATTATTTAGGATTCATGTGGTCCTGGGAACCACTCAGATGTAACTGAGGAAAGAGACGAGATCAAGGCACAAGCTCAATATGTATCTGGGACAGCTACCTCACAAGTCCAAGGGGCTGAGGAAGAACACATTAGCTTCTCTGCAGAATTACCCAAAATTCACTCCAATGATCTTGTACCACCTTCACAGGCTGATATGGATCACTTACAGGATTGGAGGTATAGCCGTTCCCTTTCTCCTGAATCTCTAAATCCCAACTCCCTGGGTCAAAAGTTCACACATCTCATGTCAAAGGAAAATCATTATCAGAGTATGCAGAGCAACAATTCTCCTTCAAATAGCACCAATCACTTTGCCCACCCACATTGTTCCCCTGGGAACGAAGCAGTGCAACACTTTTCATCTGATTTGGGCAGTCATTCGTGTAGTGAACTTCCACAAAACAAAAATGAGCTGTATGCATTGGTGCCACATGAAACATCTAGCAGGTTTACTGGTGTACTGGATTCACTTAAACAAGCTAGGTTGTCATTACAACAGAAAATCAGTACATTGTCACTGGTAGAAGGTGCATCTGTGGGAAAAGCAATTGAACCCTCTGGTTCTGGAAGAAAAGTTGGGGAGAGGGTAGAGATTCCCCTTGGATGCTCTGGACTCTTCAGGGTACCAACTGACATTTCAGTAGAGGCCCCGAAAGCGAACTTTCTGGGTTCAAGTTCGCAATTGAGTTTGGCGAACTACTACCCTGATAGAGGAGTTGCACCAACTGCTGGCAGCCATCTTCCCACTGCCTCTTATATGAACACTCAATTGAGTAGTTCTAGTAATTATCAGCTAGTTTCTAGTGATCGCTTTTTCAGTAGCCCTTACATGGATCCTAGAACAAGTTTTTCTCCATTCCCAACTGCATTTGCTTCATCTGGGTATATCAAGGATGATCAAATTCTCACTGGTCAATTTGTGGAGACAGGGTCGAGATTATCCACTCAGAAACCGAGTGTTGATCCTTACTTGGAACCAGTCCTACCCTCATCCAGTCTACAGAATTATCCCACGTTTCCCTCATATCCTGACCTAGTGCCACAGATACACGCTAAAGAAGGATTTCCATCCTTCCATACAACCAGATCAGTTGGGGTAACTCCTGATCGGTTTTCATTTTATGACAACCATTTTAGACCAGATATCCACAGATTGTAGCACAGCCATTAAGACTGTTGTAACTTATTTACATTTCATCTTATTCAAGAAAGGTACTTGCTTCATATATTAAGATGCCAGTCTTGTGGTCATATCGTTTATAAGGCCATTTCTGTAACAGTATCTCTTTCTATTTTCTGTAGGAGTTAAAGATAGAGTATGTAAAAAGATGCAACTGAATTTGTATACGTATTTTTCTCATTACTGCTCCTGTTTACGTACATACTTTTGTACCAATAAACTTATATATGCTCTCATCAGAATTTTTTCTTCCCTATTTGGTGTAGTGGAAGTCGAAGTGACTTGAACATAATTTATAGTATGAAGTACGAAAGATCACACAAATGCGGAAAATGAAATGTTCAAAGCTAGCACAGTGTTATTTTCTGGTGAGAACAAGGTTTATGGGTACTGAGCTTGCTTAGAATGGAGTAAATTATGCTCCCAAAGTTCTAGGTAAGCTATGGACTCTGGCTTTGAAGGCGTAAAAGCTTTTCTGTTTCTAGAATCAAGACCTGGTTTAGAACCAGGTCTCAGCTCGGGCAGACACCTCTGGGATGTTAGACCCTGTTCACCAGCGTTCAACCTTCCTCAATAGCAGTTCAAAGCCGCAAGAAAGTGACATGTCGTAGCCCAGTTGGCCTCCACCTCTTGAGAAGAAATCAAAAACAAAGACTTGCCTCAGATTCCCGAGCTTTTCTGGTGAGTTTCCTGATTCTAAAACCAAGACCTGACCTGAGAAGCCCTGAACCCTTCTTGCGAGGTTTCTGGTTCTAGAACCAGATCATACAATTTACCTAACTTTGATTGAAGTATAACAAATCGTTTTTAAATGATGTCCTTTAGAATCCAATTTTTCTTATTCTTTAAACGGCCAATACATTAAAAGCATAATTGTGTACGAAAGAGATTAAATATAAGAAAATCCATTAGTTGGGATAAGAACTGACTATGCATTGTGAGGCTATGTTTGAAACGAGAATAGCATGATTTTTGTAAATTATCTATAGGTATTATATTTTTTTAAAAAAAAATTTAAATTTGCATTATTCCCATACCTAAAGAGTAGGGTTTGAATCCTCCCTTCCCTAATTATTAAAAAAAAAATGAAATAAGCATCTATTTCTTTATTACATTAAATGTATTTTTATTTTAAGTTAAATACGCTTTAACTAATTATACCCTTTTAAACTTGCATTTTAAGTAAATTATCTATCGGCATTATATTTTAAAAAAAACTTTTAAATTTGCATTATTGCCGTGCCTAAAGAATAAAGTTCGAATACTCCTTCTCCCAATTAAAAAAAAATTCAAATAAATATTTATTTTTAACTAATTATAGTCAGTACAAATGTCACGTGTTATTATCATTTCATGTGGTGTTGACATAACATGTTGATATACTATATTTAATGGTGACATGACATAATAACATGATCACATGGTAATTTTGCCCTCTACGTTAGTGCCACATTCTATGTAACATAATGCTGACATGGCATGCTAATATATAATAATTAATGATGATGCGACATGCTAATATATTATAATTAAAGATAATGTGACATGCTAATTCGTTATAATAATATGATCATGTGATAATTTTCACCTTTCGTATCAACATCAGTCTGTGCCATGTGAATATAAAATGATAAGTAATATTTTGACTAATGGCAATAAGTCAATGATTAATAATAAAGGTTTATTTGATTCAAAATAAAAATACAGATACTTAATTAAATACAATAAAAGAATAAAAACTTATTTTAGTTTTCTTAAATAATTTAGAGACTTATTTGAGCATTATATCCAAGAAAAACACTTATTTAAATTTTCTTAAAAAATTTTAAGATTTTTTTAAAACACTATACTTTATCCATCTATATTTTATACAATATTTTGTTCTCTCTAATTTAATTAATCTTGCAACTCATAATTTTATTGTACTCCCGTTAGATAACACCTAAGACTGCAAGCTACGCAGGGGTTACATAGTCTTCATTTTCATTTTACTTAATGAATAATTTTGATCAAAGTTAAGTGCAAAGGGGAGACTACCAATAACAATATCTTAAGCCCAATCAATGGAACTTCAGTTTATATTATTTAATATGTGGCAATCTAAGTTGATAGGCGATTCATCAGCCGATGGAGCAGCAAGTCCAAAACTAAGGGTCCGTTTGATACACTGCAATATAAAGCACATTACCTGCAATGTGGCTTATTAAATTACATTGCAGTGTTTGTTTTGTAACAGATCACTGCAATGTAAGATTGCAATGCAATCACATTACAGCCAATGGATGTAATGTGATTGCAGTCCAAAACCAATGCAATCACATTACATTGCATTCTGCATGTTCTTAAAGATAATTTTACCATTCAATTTATTATATTATTAAAAATATTTTATAATATTATAATTAAAATAAAATATATAATATAAGAATAAAATTAAAATAAAATAAAATATAAAAAATTAACATTTATATAATATAGGTAAAACAAATTAAATAAAATATATAATATAAAAAATATATAAAGAAATGAAAAATAAAATATAATAATTAATAATAAATAAAAATAAAATATATGACATTAAAAATATATTTAAAATATGATATTATATAAAAATTAATAATATAATATAAATATATTAAAAATAAAATATAAAATATATAATATAAAATAATAAATATTGACATTAAAAATACATTTAAGAAATGAAATATTAAAAATTAATAATAAAAATATAAATATATTAAAATAAATATATAAAATATAATAAATAAAATAAAAATAAAATATATGATATTAAAAATATATTTAAAATATGATATATATAAAAATTAATAATAAAAATATAATATATTAAAAATAAATATAAATATTATAATAATAAATAAAAATAAAATATATGATATTAAAAATATATTTAAGAAATGATATTATATAAAAATTAATAATAAAAAATATAAATATATTAAACTTATATTTTAATAATGGAGGTAATTTTGACAATTAACATTACATTCCCACTAAAGTACTTGTAAACCAAACACTGCAATGTTATCTTCCATGCATTTTAATCATTATTTTGCTTACATACCAAACACTGTAATGTTATTTTCCTTATAATCACATTACTTGCAATCACATTACTTGCAATCACATTACCTGTAATAACATTGCATTGTAATGTACCAAACGCCACCTAACAGTGATGGAAAGTGTTACAAAATAAGTGTTGGCCACACTTTTCACAGCTTAAAACTCTTAGCGTGATGATGGAAATAGACTGGTCTTTCTCTAGAAAGAGAGTGTATTTCTGTTTTCATGTTAATTTTTTTTATTTAGATTGCTCTGACTGCCTTAAACTTATTTATGGAACCCCTTCTATAATATGATTTGGTAACTTCAAATTATTAAATAATTCTAATATTAATTCTCAGATAACTATCCTGGTAACTTAATTTACCAAGATATAAAACGCTAAACCCTCATATTTTGATAGATTTGGTCAAATATGCCCTGCAATCCAATTGGTTGGCTATATAGAGATACAATTTTGAGATTTAAGTATTTACATTTAATACTTTATTTTTCATAAGATCTTTCATGTCGATTAGTTGAAATAAAGTCCATGGTACATTCTATGCTTTGCAAATAAAATTATAAAAGGTTAATTATGAAATATTATTGCATCAAAGCTTTGAAACCCCCAACTCTTATAAAAGGATAGGTGGGTAACATTTATGATGTATGATGTCGTTTATTGGATATAGACCCTTTCACGTATTTTTTTATCCTTTGTGGTCGTCACCTTAGTTGGCTGTCATTGTTGAAGTAGAAATTTTTCTAAGTTTGAAAAGAGCCAAAATATGTGATTTTATAAAATTATCTAATGGAAATAAAAAATGACAGTAATGGTTCCTTTGGTATTGACGTAACCTAGAATGATTTTTTCATAATTTTTGAAGGACATTTACTATGATAAATTAGACCCCAAAATGTATATTCAATCAAACTTTTTCGATTTTATTTTGAGAACCAAAATTTAGATTTTGATTCTTTTGGAATTTTATTTTTTGGATTTTTTATTGAATCCAAATAGGGGGAGTGTTTGCTTATTTAAATTAAATATTATAAGTAACTAGAGAGTAAAAAGAAAAAAAAGTGAAAATGAAGACATTTACGTAAATGGTATTAAATGTAAATAAGCTTGGCAGGCTTTTATAGGCATTTTATCTCAAAAGGTGTATTTTGTCTCAAGGTATTGATACTTGTTCATAAGTTATCGATTTGATACTTATAACCCAAAAAAGTTGTATGATGAACAAGTATCGATACTTCGTTAAAAGGTATTGATACATAAAACCTATGATCGATACTTGAAACCTAGAAAGAAAAGGAATGATACTTCACCCAAAAGTATTGATACTTATTGTTGTTTTCACAAAAATAAAAAGGTTAAATGGCATTTGCTCACCCTCTCTTTAAACATAACGCTTTGTTAAGTACAACATGATCAGATTAAAAAATGCAACAAAAAGAAAAATAAAATGCCACACCTACCTTGGATCACCTTTTTTTTTTTAATGCAGGCAGAGCATTATGAGAAGTACAATTAGAATTGATTACCTTATCAAATGATATCGCAATCAAATAGTATTCTTTTGATGTTTAAACCCATGTACACCCCAAAGTGTGTAGGAACCTGAGCCACTTAATTTGCTTGGTGTCTAATATTGCACACACATCAGTAATGGAATTTTCAGCAAGATGGGAACTTCCAAACATGTCTTTTGTGCCAGCAAAGTGGACAGCAAATTGTCCTTATTTTCCTCTCTTAGTCTCCAACTGAATCACACAAGAAACTTCTCCAAAAGGCTTTCACAAGGGATGGTGACATTAGAGAGAGTTGTATTAGTTTTCTGTAAAAATAAAACTAATAATTGGAAGTGGTTGAAAAGATGACTTTATACCAAGGTTAATTAAATTATTAAGTTTGCTAATAAGTCCACAATATTATAACCTCTTGTAATATTGACCTTAGCACTTAATTAAACCATTTTAATTAAGTCCTTATTAGTTAATTAAACTAGTTTATGATTTAAGTCCAACTTAAATTGTCACATTCCCAATTTAATCCATAATGCAACTTTATGTATGTAACCTATTAGGTTCCTAACATGTTAGCAATGAAATTGAATTATTAATCTTTATTGATTAATTTAAATGAATTCAATTCATATCAATTCAATTCCACAGACCAAGATTGACATTTAACAATGTATCATGGCCACTGAATTTTTACAACCTTTCAATGTACAGTCTATCAGTGTAATTCATTCCCCCATCATATATCTTAGAGATGATAAGAGCTTGGTGTAGTGTCTTCTCTTATTGACCTCTATATTTATTCTTGTAGTTACATCATTAGCTTTATGGAGACTTATGGAACTCATTTCATAATCTCTTAATCAACTTGGCTAAGGATTTGATTAAGCTAATATCAACCAAGAATTAATGAGATATTTCCTCTTAAATCACTTGGGATGATGATTTCTATATTAACCACTTATTCTCCTTTATATGCTTTATACTATATTTAAAAGCATCTTGATTTGGCATCCTTGGTAGGGCGCATAGGGATGAAATCAAAGCATAATACTCCACATATAAGACAACTTGGTGTTTCAAGTCTAGGAAGTAGTTACACAATTGACACATGAAAGGTATTGCTTAAACACTAAAGTGAGATACCAAATGCATTTCTCATGTCGGGTCATGTTCAGTGAACTTGTTCTCCCATGGCCAGCACCCACATGCTAGTTCTAGATATCTCTATCCTTTAGCCTATGAGAGTGGTTACTTACTTCATAAGTGAGGAATATAGCAAGTGCTGATCTTTGAGCATTATTAATGCCCTGCCCCAATAGTATAATGATAAAAAATTTTTAAGAACAGTGCTTGGATGCATAAAGATCTCATACCTGTATCATAATACAATTCCTTTGCAAAGTATATATAGTTCCTTGGGCTTTATCTACATAAATATAAATAGTAATTGAATTACAAACTTATGGATAAAGAACTATCTTAGTACTATTATAAATAACCAAATGTCATACATGAATATATAAAATTATGATTCCCATACAACCACTGATTGGCTTGTTGGGCTCATACCAATACGTTTTCCTTGAGGATTTCACCTTCCTTAGCTCTATTCAACCATTTTCTCTTAACTCTCAGTCATTGTCTTACTTGTTTTTCATAATCAAACCTTGTTTTTGAAGATTGGAAGCTTGGATTTGATTTTCAAACATCAAGGTGATATTTTTTAACTTTTAAATCCTTGAATACTAAATTTTCAATGCTAAAAAATATTCTTCATATGTCCTGATTTCCTTGAATCCTTCAAGCTCAAATGTTTTGTGACTCCTTTTAATATCAAAGCTCACCTAAGGTAAGGAGAATGGTTTATGTGTTTAAACATTTAGTTGGTTATTGTACAATGAGTTTAAGTTAGAAAGAACTTGCTTTAGATGAACTCGATTGGTCTTGAAATGGCTTAGAAAGATCATTATGATTCCTAATCTAAGAATTAATTACAATGATTGTTGAACACTTTAGGTGTTATTGAAACTCCGAAGAAGTTGCCAAAATGAAGTCATGCTTGTTGGCAAAGGTCGACTTTTCGAAAGTGAGTGGGTACACCTTTTTAAAGTATTTTATACAGTAAAGTTGACCACGGTCTATCAACTTGATTGCCTTGCACGAATTGATTGCTATATTAGTTTCGATAAATCAAATTGTATGAGAATAAATATTTTCAATGAAGTTTTAAATCTTTTATGTAAGTAAATATCTCTAATACATATTGGTTTTGCAACAAGAGGGAACAAGCCCTTTCAAATGTTTTTACTCAAATACTCCTCAATTGAATGTACGTTGCATGATTGGTGTATGGCTAGGTAAAAGCCTCGGTGGATGATTAGATACCCACCCAATTATATGTGAATAGGAAATTTTAGAGAACTCACCATGATGTATATACTAGTATGGATAAGTTGAGATGCCTCTATGAAGAGGTGATTATGGATGGTAGAATGCTATCAACATAGATTATGAAAGTGGATGAATGAGTCTCCACCTTTTGAGGATTTTATGTGGATGTATAGATGCCCACTCATGAAATTTAAATATGAATAGAAATGATAGATGTGAATATTATGATTTTAGTTAAAGAATGTTATGCAAATGATATTGCATTATGAAAGTTTGAATTTGCTACGAGAGTATAAAGCTCAGATGTGGGGGTAAGAATGCCACACTTGTTTAGAATGATTCCACCAGTTATGATGCAAGGTTCTATCATGCGGTAATGGCACTTAGCATGAATGAGGCTGATGTACCACTCATGGCACCTAGACGTGGGTGGCCCAAACATAGGCAAAATGCATTCATTCATTGAGCATACATGATGGCTGCATATTGTGAATGGCATCAAGTATGTATATGCTATGTTTTCCTGTTATGATTAGAACAATAGCTTGAATGCATCGATTATTCTCTAAACCATAAAGTAGCCAAGGTAGATCAATAGACAAAATAAGTTTCAAGAATTTGGTTGAGTTATGTGGAATGATAGTTGATCATTTGGTGTTATATGATAGAATTCTATTGGAGAATCTTGGGTATATCAATAGCTCATATGATTTATAGAAATGTTGGAATAAATTATCCATAGCTTGGGTTCGAATGGTTAACTATCATTATCTCTTTAGGAGAATCTGATACCATAGGCAAGAGATAGCTTCTTGGTCTTTTTCTAAAGGTTTCATATAGATCTTTGTTACTTAAAGAACTATGTGTTTATAAAAGCTTGATTTCACTATGAAAATAATATTGATTTGTGACAACTTAGTTTACAAGAATTTGAAAAATAAAAGTATGTTTATCTCAAGATTCATGCTTATATTAAAGATATAATTTGTGCAAAAACTTTTCCGTTTGGCTTGTCCTCTTCTTTGTATCCACTCACGAAGTCTTTGTTATTCACTTGTTGTTTTTTCATATTTTTGTTTTATAGATTTGTAGCTTGCTTGGCTAGGCACCTTGTAGAGAAATATCCCAACTTATACACGATAGGTATGGTAGTGCTTTCCTTCCATCCTTTTGGTGTCACTACACTTCGCAGTGTTTCAAGTTGAGTTTTTATTACTTTATGATGATGTTGATACTTGCTTATGTAAATAAATGTTGATACACTCATACTTGTTTATCAGTGTGAATATTGTGTTGAACATCAAAAATTGTGTGTATGAATGTTGATACTATGGTGAAACGACCATAGGTGATAAAGGCATGGGATGTGAGTCGAACCATATAAGATATGTATAATATGAATATTAACATGGAATGAGATAGAATCCGCACATTACTTTGAAAAGTTCCATAATGATGTGATCTTGTTAATTTACTTGTGAATTCTATTATGTGAATGGAAATGTGTATGAATAAGATGGATGACAAGCCCATGTATTGTATGTTAAGACTTGCTTGGGCCTAGTACGCCATACCCATGTAGGTCTTCGTGTTGGTAAGGAGCCGCCAGAAATAAGTCGTGAGAAAAGCATTATTCTTAAATTGTTCATAGTTAATGTTTTATCTAGAAAATGGGTTATTGATAAAGCATAGAGATCGAGACATGGTTATCTTTGTCACTTATGAAGTGAGCAATTGAACTCATAGATTGAAGTGTGGGGATACCTGAATTAACATGTGGGTGCTTGTTGCATAAAAAAGTTCACTAAACATGACCAACATGAGAATTCCATTAGGTATATAACTTAAGTGTTTATGGAATAAATTCTCATGTAATACTTGTGTAAGTGATCCTTAGAGTTAAGATCATTAGATTACATTATGTATGGAATGCTATGCTTTGATACTATATAAAGTGGTCATAACCAAGGATGCTTAAAATGGGATGGATATTGGGTGTAGCATGAAACACATGAAGGTAAGCCAATGACCAACAGAGGATTCATCACCTTATTTGTAACTAAGGGGAATATCTCATTGCACCTTGATAAGTAATAACTCGTAGAAGTTCTAGGCTTAGGTAGGTGGAGATGTCGATAAATGGATTTGTCTGCTCTCTGATGATTAGTTTGCTTACTAGATTCAAATGCTAAAATGGGCTTGGACACTATATTATGCTATGTGTCTTGTTAGGATAAAAAATGAGGAGGGGATAAAAATTACATAGTAAGACTTTGCATTGAAAGGTGGAGTCAAACCACTACAACTTTTATTAACATTTGGGTGGTTATGATATATTGCTAGATACCAATCTTAACTTATAAATATGAACTAATCAACTGGGAAATTTATGATGAGCGAAAATGAGTTTCATCTAATGCTTGTTTGCCTTAGATTATAGTTTATATTTATTACTAACATGTTAAGAAACTAATATGTCACACACATTAAAAGATGTTAATTGAGAATGTGAAAAAGAGTTAATGAAGTTGGATTTAATTGAAAAAAGTTAAGAACTTTAAGGACTTAATTGAATTTTTCAACTAATCTTAAGGCAATTGTGCAACTCGTACAAAAAGTTATGCAAATCCTATTAAGATTAGGATGAACTCTTCTTGCCTATAAATATGAGGCTTATGCTGCACTTGAGAGGCATTAGTATGCAATTTAGTTAGGAAAAGCTCATTAAGTTTATGTTCTAATATGGCTGCCTATGGTATTTAGTTATATGTCTATCCTAAATTCGAATCTATCACCTAACCTCTAAGTGAATCAAACATAAGCTATTCAAATCAATGGTCTGTTATAAACTCTCCTTGTCAAGTTGCATTTAAAGACCCTAAAAATTTCAACTAGTGATCAAGCAGTGAAAAGCACTAAACATGGATTTGAATAAACCATAAATACCCATTAATACTAAGCAAAGAAAAATCATATATTCAAACTATATATTGAAATAAACCATAATCCTAGAAAAAGAATTTAGTTCATCATCATTTTTTCAACAAACATCACAATTTCCAGAGAACTAATCATTTCTACAGCAAAAGAATACAAAAGAAATGAAAAACTATAATGAAGAACAAGGTTGTAGTTGATTCTTGATCTTCAATCGTTTTCATTTTCTTCAAGTTTCCTCCTTTGTAGAACCTTTTTCTTTCTCTCTAAACTGCAAGGGGTGGCTCAATAAACTTGAAGAGCCTAAAGCTAAATATTCAAATGAGGTCTTTTTTATTGGAATTGAAAAAATTTTAACAAAATTTTTAATTAAATTTATAATTCAATAAATCAACTATCACATAAAATAGAAACAATATAACAATATAATATAAACACTAAATTAAAGTAAAAATATTTGCAAAGATTAAAACAATAATACCTGATTGTTGAATGCTTATTGCAAACAACAAAAGAGGCTTATGGCTCTATGAAGATAATAACATAACAAACTTCCTACGTATTTTTTGGAGGAAAATTGAAGGTAAAAGAAGATAGAGTAAATGAGGAAAAAAGAATTCAAAAGTAGATAATATAAATTGAATAAAAAAAGATAATTGGTTTTACATATATGAAAAAAATAACTATTGGAGATCATTAAATACATATTACCATTAATTGATTGCAAATAGAGGAAATAGTTAAGAAAAAAAAGCTATTAAAGATCATTAAATATATGCTACTATTACTTGATTTGGAAATAGGAGAAATAGTTGAGAATTAATAGTATTTTAAGAATAGGGAAGTGATAAAAAAGTTAGATTTATTAAGCACATAATTAAGAAAGTGAGGGAATATTTTATTTAATTAACTATCTTGACTTTTACATGGAAAATGAGCTAAATAGTTGAGAATAAATAAGTATGTGAAAGGGAGAGAAAGTAAATATTTAATAGGCCAGACAGATAGGTAAATATTTTAATAATTATCTTAATTTTTGTATATTTTTAATATAATTAATTATATTATTATTATAAAATTAAGAGGCCTACTAAAAATTTGAGGCCTAAAGCCACCGCTTTGGTATCTTTACCTTTGAGCTGACATTGTAAATTGTTGTTTGTTTCCCTCTCAAAACTCTCTATTTCAATTGTTGAAAATCACATATTTATAGTTAGAAAAAAGCCCTAGAAAATAAAATCCCAAATGGTTGTGTTTCAGTGAAACACGTTAGAGAGTCGCGATGCTATACGCTTCTTTATTGTTTTCACTAACTTCCAACCAGCGTCACAACCTTCCTCCATGGCCACCGCAGTGCTGAGCTCTCAAGAATTTGTGTTGAAGCAATGCTGCTCCTTTGGGTGCTACTTCCTTGTGCTGCCTTGGTGTAGAAACCACTACAGTTCCCCATTTTTCAATGCGATTTTCTCCTACCTCAAAGCTGATCTAGGAAAAATAGAAAACATGAATGTTGTAGTCTGCCTCTTAGCTTTTCAATGGTCGAAGAGTCCTATTGATATAATCTCTGTAGCTCGAGTTATGCCTGAATTACTGTAGCATGTTCAGTGGAAATCTACACTTAGTCTCCATTGCATAGTTCATCACCATTTAACTTTATGCATTTGAGAACCTACAAAAACAAGGACTAAATCAGTATTGGCTTAAAATAAGATTTTCAATATGAAAATGAGCTAGAGTTACTTGAATTGAAACATGTTAATGTGCTTTAAATTAATTAACTAAAAACATAAAAACTATCTAAAATCGACTTAAAACAAAAAGACATAGCTATTTTAACATCCAAATGTGACTAAATAACTCTATATAATAGAGTTATCATAACTCTTGTTATTCCTTCTCTTTACAAGGCTTCAACATTTTTTCTTAAATGCTGAGTATCGACAAGAAAGAAAAAGCCTTGCATATCACACCAAGCCTAGAGAACTTATTTTCTTACTGCATATTGGACTTTCCCATTGTACTTTGCTATGTTTCAAATTCTCCTAGTGAAAAGAGAACTCTGGAAACCTTTCCCCTAGCCAGTATTAGGCTTTCCAAGTATAAGCAACCCCAATATCCTTTGAAGTTATTCACAATTACCATATTTGAGTGCATCACCATTGGAGGTTGTACTATTCGACAACTTGTGATTTGCTACAACCCAAGCTTGGTGCTAAAGATAGTAATTATGCTTAAAACTTTGTGATTTCGGCTCCAATATTAGAAAGTATAATGATCTTATTCCTCTAGTTAGGGCTTATCTGTGTGAAATAACTAAAGTTTGATTCAACCTACGGGTTTTAAATTTTTGCTATGCTTGTAATGTGATAGCATGTCTTTTTCATAATAATGGTATCAAAGTCTCTTTTGGTTTACTTAATATTGAATTGATGTTTAATTGTTAGAAATATCAATTATGATTTGATTATTTGTTGATTTGCTCTAAAATGATTTTGAAAAAATAGGTTGAAAACCTATTTTCAAATCCAGATAACTTATTGTCATTTTTTGTTTTAATTGTTTTCTTTTATAATTATGTGTCATGTTTCGCTTCATGTACTCCCAAGATCTAGGAAGAGAAGAAATGACTGCTTGAACCTACTCCTCATCTATCAACACAATCCTTACTGCTTAAGCTCATAGATCAAAAGACATCCTTCTCAAATGTTGCTTCATCGAGTGATGTGCTTCTTCTAATAGAATTGAATTGTAAATTCAACTAGCATAACTTAGTGAGAGGGACCACTCCATATTTATTATTTAAGGCATATACTGCTCAAACTTGAGCATATCAAGTCATTGTGCATGTTGCTTTGAATAGTAAAGCAAACACAATTATCTTTCTTGCATCAATTTTGGTAGGTTTCAAGATCATGACGGTGCTGAGTTGTATTTTTAGCTCCTAGCTCTTGTCTGATCTGTTAAGGTTCTCTAAACCCTTTTCATCTAGGAGATATTAGATTTTATGATGCCAAGTGTCAAAATTTTTTCAATACATTTTCTTACCTTTGTTCGAAGTCCCAAAAACATTCTTGGTAGCCATATTCCATTGAATCATAGAATTGTACAATAAATATTAGCAATTAGCATCACAAGATAATAATTTGTCTTATAAATTCATATCAAACAATGAAAGTAATATATAAGTCACAAGATAAAAAATTTCCTATGCTCCTAATCATCTCCCACATACAAGTGATTATTAATATTATTTAAAATAATTCATGTGCAAAATTTTAGTTTTAGGAGTAAAGTACCAAAATTTTCACTCAACCATAGTATTCCTAGACATGTTACTAACGTGCATATTACTAGAAAAACTAGTATCTTATTCGTAAAATTATCATGCTAAATATATGCAATTAATAGGAATTTAATTATTTAAATAATTAAAACAAGTCATGACATAAATTTTATATCATATGAATGTTATTCAAATATCACATATACTGTCAAATAAAACTCATAACAATAAAATATATTAAAAAGAAATAAATTAAGCATTTTTCTGATAATTTGAATTTTCTAAAGCAATAAGTTTTGGAACACATTTTCCAATCAAAATATATAGAGTAGGCTTTTGTTTCTCAATCAAAACATATTTTCCAGCTCAAAAATTCTCTGGAACCGCTGCATGCAGGCCATACAGCAACTTCCCGATGGTGTTTAGTTGCCTTCTTTGTGCCAAAATTTTGTTTATGAGAGTGGAGTCTAGTGTGGTGGTCGGGCATCAATTGAACACCAGGTTGGCTGACACACACCGAGCTGAGAGTGGGTCATGTTTCTGGTTTGCACTTCATCTTCATCTTTCATGTTTTATTTTTTTTTTCAATTTAGTCTCTAATTTTCGTTTGCTAAATTTTCTCTACTACGAGTCCAAATGATACCAATAATGGCATACAAATCATGCATAAAAAACATTTAGGAGAGAGAAAAACCAGACAAAGATCCAGATTTATTTATTTACTAATTACACAATGCTCAAAATTTTCAGATTTTATTAAGCATATATGAGTATTATATCACTTAATATATATATATATTTATATATATATGAGTATTCTATCACGAAAAAATCAAACCCTAAAAACATGGTTTTCAACAATTGCCAATAATATTTCATACAAGGTTCGAAAATGAGATACTTATAAAATAGAGGTTAATTGATGACTTTTTAGCAAGTTAATCATGTTTTTTAAAGATCATAATGGCATGAAAACACTCGAATAGGCTTTATTGTCAATGTAAGAAAAATATGAACTTATTAAAGATTTAGGATGATCTTACTTTGATCAAACTTGTACCAGTCGTTTGTTTTCTAAAGACTAGTGCAACGCTTCTCCAAAATATGATTTTGAATGTTTTACGAGCCTATTGATAGTTAAAAACTCATGTTGAGAAATTGGTATAAAAGGAGTGGTGGCCAAACTTTTCAAAATGCATAAACCCCAACCTTGTCAATGGAGACAGAGTAGTTTTTCTCCAAGGATGGAAAAGTATGTTTATTTCACATTTAAGTTTTTATTTAGATTGCTTTGACTAACTGTGATTGCATTTTGATGAAAAACATTAAGCTTAGTTACAGAACTCTTTTCTCAGATAATTTGGTAATTTTAAATTACAAGATAATGTCCATATATAATTATCATATAATTATTCTGGTAATGACTTAATTTACCAAAAAAAAGGAAGTAAATTCTTATGTTTCAATAGATTTGGTCAGGTAGGCTAGACGATTATCACGGGTGGATGGGTGTGCGCTTGGCCATGATTGGGCTTTTAATCGTCCCAAGTCTATGTAGATGAGTCAACACTCAACAACGCGTTGCGTAAGTTAAATGACGGAGTCATAGCTTGGAAACCGAATACTTCAATTCTTGATTGCTTAGCAAGCATTCTTGTTTTCTTCTCTATATAAATCCTCCAACAAGAACATCAAGCATTTTGTTCAAAACATCAACACTCGACAGGCATATATATATACACCTAAACTCCATATATATATTTCCAGGGCTCCGGAATGAGTTTATAGAGTTTTTCAGGAAAGTTGGCAGGTTGTTGGCTAAAGTCAAATTGAATCAAGCGAAGGTTAAAACCATGCAGAGGAGTCTGAGTTTAGGCTCGCCGCGCATGCCGTCCAAGAAGGGGGATGAATCATCTTTGAGGCTCGAGAGATTCAAGATAAGGACCGTTAATATTGGAGATGTTCATGAAGGTGGCCAAAGTAGTCAGGGTGGCCATGGTGGTCAGGGTGGAACCAAACCTGCTGGCTCCAAGTAGTATTTGATTAAATGAGAAAAAATATCTAAATATATTCTTTTATTCTTTTTAAACATGCGCCTTCTAAGAGGGCAAATGACAATATTTACAGTTTGATTAATTTGTAAATATGAGTATATTTATAGTTTCTTTTTCTTGCCTATTGTACTTTTATTCTTTGCTTTGTACACTCTTTGTTCTTATTCCCCTCCTTTTTTGTGTCACCATCAACGGACCAGAACTTTGGAGCTGCAAATGGAGCCACTCCCTCCTCCGGTCCAACTCGGCCAAACTACCCAAGAGGAATTTAAGCAGTAAGATGGATCGAATTCCAAGCAGCCACTCCTCATGACCATCAAGGGCCAGATCCATAATGTTCTTAAAGAATGCATAGCGCTGCTATTTTTCTTTTCTTTTTCGATGAGATTTTGAGGTTTTTTTTTCAATGGATGTGCTAGAAAATCAGCTTTATTTTTTTTGTGCTGACATTTTTCAGATTTTTTATTTATTTTTATGATATTTTTATTTATATCTTACTTGCTTTAATTCACGGTTGAACTTGAAAGCTTTCCTGTTGAGCTTTGTGCTACTGATCTGTAGTTTCTTTTAACTTTCAGTTGATCGATATAACTTTTCCAACTTTGCTATCTTATGATAAAATTATAAATGGCAATATTGGTACATGTAAATACAGTGATGGGTTTCATTTAATTTCTTAACATGGTACCATTAAAGGCTAAAATTGTAAAATGAATTTGAAAAACTTTATTTGAGATTTAGCAAAGAAAATTGATTGTATTTGTAAGTAAATTTCCTGTCACAAGATTGCTTGTGTGATTAAAATAAGCTATTAAGAAAATCAATTAAACCATATTTGGTAAGAAGGGCAAGCTGCGTTTGAGGTATATTGGACTCTTTGAGATCCTAGAGAGAGTTGATGCAGTAGCTTAGAGTTTGGTGCTACTTCTGAACCTTTCTAGCGTTCACCTAGTATTTCATGTGTTCGTACTTCACAAATATAACCCCAACCCGTCTCATGTGATTCAGCATGAAGAGATCTAATTGGGAGATGACTTATCATTTAGATTCTGATAAAGATCTTGGATAGGCAAGTCAAGAGACTTTGTAACAAAGACATCACCTTGGTGAAACTTCTTTGGTGCAATCACTCCAGTAAGGAGGTGACTTGGGAAGTCAAAGACAAAATGCGAGTGAATTACTCACATTTGTTCAAGAATTGAGGTTAGAAACTATTAGCTTGTAATTGTCATACAAACATGAGAGAGAGGGAGAGAGAGAGAGACTATGGATGAGTTCAGGAGTTTTGATCAGATCGGAGGTACGTCAAGAAACAAAATTTGGAATCCAAGAGTTGCTCAAAGCATTAATCTTTGGAGATTGAGTTTTTTTTTTTGTTTTTGTGGACAATATCAGCATCAGGGTGCCATGGAGTGCAATGAAGTCTATATTTGAGGACTATAAGGTTGTCATGGATGTCGTTTTTCCTAAATCTTATTCAAATAAGAAGAGGAGGGATTCTAGGTTTGCTTTTATCAAATACAAGACAACAAAGGAGGTCTGAAATGCAATTCAGTTTTGGAATGGGAGGAAAATTGACAGGAAGACTATTTTGGTCAAAGAGGCAAAGTATGGAAAGAACAAGAGAATGATTTCGATGAACGGTAAGTCTTCTTGTCCTAAGGATCCGATGAACGGTGTTATGGTTGAGATAACTCTCGATATTGATGCTCAAGTTGATACAATCTTTCTGGAGAGAAAAGATGATCTTGTGATCAAGGATTCTTTAGAAGTTGATGTTTTAAATTTTTGTTGCCATGCCTCTCTTTGTTTGGAAGACATGAATGGGTTCAAAGAAGTGCCATTGGGATTATAAGGTAGGAGTTGCAATTAAGCTTAATCAAATCAGGCTTCTTTAAAGAAGGCAGTCATGACCTAAACTTAGGGGTCCATAACTGGCGCATGAGCCCGACAAGCAAAGCCCACGAAACTCGTGCAAACATCAGAGTTTAAAACCAAACGCACATAGCTAGGGGATTTCAAATATTCATATTCATAAATAAAATTTAAATTCAAATATATATAGCATTTTCCTCAATACATAACAATGTACATAAGGTCATACATTGGCTATCAAATTGGGTTCATACAAAATAACCCTTGCACAAATTCATATGGAACAATATGCCTACATACATATCAACCAAAGTACGGGGCGGAAGCTCATAACTGACGCAGCAGAGTGGATGTGTAGATTAAGAACATACTAGATGTCAATATTGGTATGTCAATGGACAACCCTTGCCATGTAATCCTGTGGCCTATTTATCTACACATGGTATACAAATGAGTGAGTCATCTAATACTCAGGGAGGGATGCAGATAATCAAAACATATATATAATTTATCATATATATATACATTTATTAGTAACACAATATCAGTGCAACAACACACATCTCCAAAGTTAGGGCCATGTCATCCCTAAAGCATCTTCACAAATGATATTCAAATCACCAGGCTCATCCTTTAGCTATTTCAAATCATTATTCACAACACACTTTAATTGCCGGAGTATCATATCAAGTTCAAATTATATTTATTTAAAGACTACTAGAGGCTATGTCATATCACTCACAGATCAGGTTGTAATCAGCGAGTGGACCTCTTTTAGACATTATCACACGTGGTGGCCAATCTGCGGAGAATCAAATCACACTCAAGGTGAAGCCACTGGCGAAAAAAGCAAATCATGTACATGCTAAAGCAATAGGTGAAGAATCAAAGTCATCGACTGGAGTAATCTCCTGGTGATTGGCATCACTCCAAGTATCCTCAAATGAGTGGTATCAAAGCACTACATGTAATACTAATACCACCGTCCTGCTCACCACCATTCCTGCAAGCACAGAACAAAGTCATAGAGGGACGAGACTCCACTCAAACCTCAAATTAAATCAATGTTCGTAATTCATTCCATAGACAGAATACAAATCCACAATGAGGCCATCATGCCTTTATCATTTAAAATGTCCACATCAAATCACAATTCTTATTCAACGAGCTTCAATCATCTTTAAGCACAATATAGTTCTAAGTGCCTTTTGAGTCTCTAAGGCATCAAATACTCATAATCCACCAAGGGTTTAATTGTCTAGAGCAATCTACTCCTTGACGCTTATCATGTCCTCTAGACTTCTTAGTCTAGGCACACATAACATAGGCCACCTATGTGGCTTGCACTAAGGCTCACAACATAACACATAATTTCATGCATTTTTGTTCTCTAGCCTAGGAACATTCCTCTAGGCAATTATATATATTCGTAAATAATTTCTATTTTAGTACCATGGTAACGCCTCTAAAAGGCACCATTCATTACATGCATTTAATTTAAACACACTCATAGTGACAATCGGAGGCACTCCACAACCAAGCTCAACTTTTAACCTTCAACCATCCTCTAGCTCACTTACGAGTCAAATAGCTCAATTTCTCCCTTAGAACACATCACAACATTGAACTATTAATTAAATCTTTGCTTTTGAAAAATGCCAACTTTTTTAAAAATAACTAAATTCTTAGCAATCCAACATATAAGCTCAAATCCTTTAACAATGAACTAAACCCAAACCTTAGAAGCTAGATTGCACAAATCTAAACTCTAAATTTCAGCAAAATTGAAAAAGATTCACCAAAGTTGAAAAAATTAGATTTCCAGGTTATTAATCAATTAAATTGAAAATCAATCGGTAAAAACGTTTAATCTTACCTTTAGAGGCATTTCCTAAGCTCCAATCTACTCCAAATGGCTCCAAAAATTTGACTAAAGGCTTAGGTTTCGGATTGGTAGAGAAAGAGAAAGAGTTAGGGTTGGTTTTAAAATGGCCAACAACCTCAAAACCCTTTTTAATTCTGCCTTTCCTTAATGATGTATAGATACATTTACATAAGTTTCAACGAAACTATTGATACGTTAGGGTATTGTATCAATAGACTTCAGGCAAAATGCTTACTGCCCTGAATGTATCGATATATGAAGGAAACTATCGATACTTTTCCTTATGGGTGCTCTATGCTTTAAATTTATTCATACATTTAGACAATGTATCGATCGATGTTCATTTTTGATCAAATCTATCAATACATTCGAGAATGTATTGACAAAAAATCCCCTATATGCCTTGTTTTGTTCATCTTGCTAAGAATGTATCAATCAATGGGGGAATGTATCGATACATTTTTTCTTGTAGGTACTTTTCAGCCTATCGAACTTCCAAAAATCTAAACCTATCACCCAAAAAATCATTTCTTGATAATATCAAACTTCAAACAATTTATATAATTCCAACCTATACACCTATATTCTCAAATATCACATCAAATTCAAATCAAAACCTCAAGCTATAAGATTTATCCCTTTTTTTTCATGGAAATTTACCTAAGTGTCAATATATACACTCTTAAACACTTGGCATATTTAACATATCGCCAAAATCCTTGAGGCATAAATATATTTCATGAATCATTCTCAATTGACTTAGTGTAGACCAAAAATTGAGGGTGTTGCATTCTCCCCTCTTTATAGGAAATTCATCCTCGAATTTAAATTACATACCACAAGTTAAAGCATATATCAAGCTTTAAAAATATGGGAGTATTTATCTCAAATTTCCTCTTCAAGTTCCCATGTGGCTTTTTCAATCGAATTGCTTTGCCACATCATGTTCACCATCATAATATCCTCGGAGTGAAGTTGTTTCACTTGCTGAATATGTCTACGAGTCGCTCCTCATAACTAAGTTCGTCTTGTAACTAGACTTCATCATATTGTATCACATGTAAAGGATCGGGAACATATTTCCTAACCATGGATACATGAAAAACCAAATGTACATTGGACTAATTAGGCAATAATGCCAAATAATAAGCAATGGTATCAATGTGCTTTAACACCTTAAAGGGTCCAATGTACTTAGGGCTCAATGTCCCTTTCTACCTAAATCTCTCCTTTCCTTTGGTTGGTGAAATTTTCAAAAATACATAGTCGCCAATTTCAAATTCCAAAGGTCTGTGCCTATTATCAACTTAAGATTTCTAGTGACTTTGAGCTGTTAGCATCCTTTCTCATATTACATGGATGCAACGCTCAGCTTGTTAGACCATTTTTGGTCCTAAGAGTTTCCATTCCTCAACTTTAAGTTAACTAATAGGTGATCTACATCTTTACCCATGTAAAGCCTCATATGGAGCCATACCAATTGTGGCTTGGTCACTATTATTATACTCAAACTAGGCTAAAGGCAAATAATGATCCCATGAGACTCCAAAGGTGAGCTTAATCACTCTCAACATATCCTCGAGTGCCTAAATGGTGTGCATGAATTGGCCATCCGTCTATGGGTGGAAAGTCATACTATAATCCAATCTTATGCTTAAGGCATCTTGTAATTTCTTCCAAAATTGACTCATGAACTATAATCCTTTGTCAAAAACTATTGTCATTAAAACACCATGTAGACTCACAATCTCATTAATATAAATTTGGGTATACCAAGTTGCTCCATACTTACTGTTGACCAGTAAAAAGTGAGCTAACTTAGTTAACCAATCAATTGTCATCCATATGGCATTATAATAACCCTTAGCTCGTGGTAAACGCATCATGAAGTCCATTGCTAGATGTTCCCACTTTCACTCGAGTATCGATAATGGTTTCAATAGTTTCGACGGTCTCTAATGTTCAGTCTTTACTTGCTAACATATTAAACACTTCGAGACATAATCAGCCACTTTTCTTTTTAATCTTGGCCATCGGTATACAGAATTCAAATCATGATACATCTTGGTGGCATTAAGGTGTATTGGATAGGCTACCATATAAGCCTATTCCATAATCTCATTCCTTAAACCATCTATTTTTGGCACATTAACTCATGATCGATATCTCATTAAACCATCAGTGTCGTACACAAAGTCTTGAGCTTTATCTTCGTTTACATCCTCAAATATTTTGACCAAATATTTATCCTGATCTTGGGCGGTTTTAATCCAATCTAATATCATGGATTAGACTCCCATGTTGTGTAGATCATACAAACTCTCTATCAAGGATCGTCTCTCCCCTGTTATGTGTGCCAAACTCCCCATCGACTTCTGGCTCAAAGAATCCATTATCACATTCGTTTTGCCAATATGGTAGAGTATGGTGAAATCATAGTCTTTCAACAACTCTATCCACCTATGTTGCCTCAAATTCAAATCCCTTTGCTAAAATATATACTTCAAACCCTTGTGATCGGTATATATTTTACAAGTTTCACCATAGAGATAATAACACCCAATTTTCAAAGCAAATACAATTGTTACCATCTTTAGGTCATGCGTAAGGTAGTTTTGTTCATACCTCTTTAGTTTTTGGGAGACATATGCTCTGACTTTCTTGTGTTCTATCAATGCACATCCCAATCCAATTCGTGATGTATCGTAATACACAATATAACCTTCGGATCCATAGGATAAGCTTAAGACAAGTGTAAAAGTGAGAAAAGCTTTAAGCCTCTAAAAATTAGCCTCACATACACTAAACCAATCAAGTTTAACTCCTTTTTGAGTCAGCCTTGTCAAAAAGGTTGCAATCTTAGAAAAATCTTGCACAAATTTTCTATAATATTCGACTAAACGTAAAAAACTTTTAACTTTTGTTACAAATATTTGCCTTGGCCAATTCTCCACAACTTCTACTTTACTAGGATCAACTTGTACCCCTTGTTCGAACACAACGCGCCTCAAGAAAATTGACTTCATTCAGCCAAAATTCATACTTCAAAACCTTAGCATATAATCTATGCTCTTTAAGCGTCTGAAGCATGATTCTCAAATGTTGTGCGTGTTCCTCCGAGCTTTTAGAATACACTAATATGTCTTCTACGGATATGATGACAAATATATCCAAATACTCATAAAAAACCCTGTTCAGTAATCCATGAATGTTGTAGGTGCATTAGTGAATCCAAATGACATCACCAAGAAATTCATAATGGCCATAATGTGTGCAGAACACTATCTTGGGTACATCACTCTCCCTGATTCTTAATTAGTGATACCCTAAGCATAAGTCAATCTTCGAAAAGCACATTACACTTTGCAACTGATCAAAGAAATCATCGATCCTTGGGAGTGGATCTTTATTCTTCACAGTGACTTTTTTCAATTTCTTGTAATTAACACACAATTGAAGGCTACTATCCTTTTCCTTCATGAATAACACTGGAGCTCTCAAAAGTGAAACATTAGCGTGGATAAATACCTTGTTCAATACATCCTTCAATTGCTTCTTAAGCTCTCTTAATTTAGCTGGTGCCATTCGATAATGAGGTATAAAAATCAACTTGGTATCCAAAATCAAATTAATACAAAATTCAATCTCTCTCTTAAGAGGTAATTCAAGTATATCATCTAGAAATATATCAGAATACTCACCCATCATCAATACATAATCCACACTCTCATCATCCATCGAAGTATCTCTCACCATTGCTAAATGTCCCTGGCCTCTTGACCCTGACATTTGTCCAGTGACCATAGCTAACACAATTCTCACAAACATTGGGCTACCATGTCCATTGATCACAAATGAAAAGTCTTATGGGAACTTAAACTTTACAATATTATAGTGGTAATCCTCTTTACTAAAACAAGATGCTAACTAGTCCAATCCTAAAATCACATCAATATCTAAAGTTAGTAGATATACTAAGTCTGCTAACATGTTCTTGTCTTGGATGCTTACCACACAAGACTTACACATATATTTTACCAAAAATATCTATTTTAAAGGAGTAATTGTTGGTCTTAAATAAATGTGCTAGAGGGGGGTAAATAGCATTTTTTGGCTCTTATTAAATTTTACCTCTAATTGGGAGTAAGTTAAAGTTCAATGATAAGAAGTTAAATGCAAGATGAAAGAATAATCTAACAAAGAATGAAATGAAAAATAAAACAGGGCAGACAATACACAAAGATTTATAGTGGTTTGGTCAAGGACTTACATCCACTACCTTGATTTTTAACCTAGGATTTTTCAAACCAAATCATTGTAAACGGTGAAATTCCCAAGCTTCCACCAAGCTTTTACAATGGCTTTTCACAGGGTCAGCCACGACCTTTAACAATGATTTTTTTCGAGATCAACCAAAACCCAAAACTAACTTTTCTAGGCTGAGTTAGAACCTATACACTCAATCAAGCTAACCTAAGCTTGATTAATCCCCTTAGAGTGACTCGCACACTCAAAGTAATCAAGGAGAAAAGAAATAAAGAAATACCTATGATCACTAACTTGATTTAAATGGCTCAAAGTGAAGCGCTTAACTCTATTACAAAGATTGGAGTGAAGTGCAGAAAGTATGCAAAGAGTGTTTTTCTATTTTTGGGCTCTTTTTGATCTTGAAAGCTTTCAAAACTGACTCATAGCTGTTAGGAGTGCCTTTTCTACTTGAAAAATTAACTTTGATGGCTGTTAGATAGATTCTGACCGTTGAAAATAGTTTGAAGACAATTCTAGTCATTAATCTATCTTTTAGCATTCAATTCAAATTTTTAGATAGAATGCTCTTAGTCGACTAACATTACTACTTAGTCGATTAAGTCGTCTTTGTCTCTGAACTCAGTTTCTAGCAGTAGACTCTTAGTCGACTAACAAAACTTCTTAG
>NW_018397269.1:4817377-4817512 GCF_002168275.2 Theobroma umbraticum
TATTTCTGTCTCTGAACCTAGTTTCTGACAGTAAGCTCTCAGTTGACTAACAAAACTTCTTAGTTGATTAAGTGTCCTCTGTCTCCCAGTTTGCTTGAACACGCTAACTTCTCTTTTGAGTTTTATCCAATCAAC
>NW_018397269.1:4817522-4817682 GCF_002168275.2 Theobroma umbraticum
ATCCAACTAAGAGGCTTTTGTTTTATTGCTTCATTATATCTCCTTATTCTTATGAGTTTTGTGTTTACTTTTGAATTATTAATATATTATTTAACATCTAATTTTTGTTTTGCACACTCTAGTAGAAAAGTTAGACGTAGATAAATGGGAATGTTTTATT
>NW_018397269.1:4817692-4818035 GCF_002168275.2 Theobroma umbraticum
ACTAATGGAGCCAACAATCTCCTTTTTTTTTGTTGATGACAAAACATTCCTTGATTAAATGCACAATGTCTATTCGTTATTTTTATTTTGCACCAGATTGGAATTTCTCCCCTTGAGTGTGGGCTCCCCCTTAGTATATGCATGATCTTTTCAAGTTATTTTACTACCCAACTTAACAAATCGGGAAGTTTTTATCTATTTCTTAGAAAGAGTAGCAAGCATAAATTCAAACATTTTAACAGAGTATTTTCATGCAAGCTTATAAGACATTAGTAATGAATTGATAGAATATTATCGACATTGTAACTAGCTATCATCAGCATCTTGTCAACAGACCATATCC
>NW_018397269.1:4818045-4820334 GCF_002168275.2 Theobroma umbraticum
CAATAGTTATTAACAATCCATCAAACACAAAAGTATAACAGAAATGAGTTCAGCATTCATATATCATCAACAATCGATCAGCAACTAAAATAATATGTTGTCATAAACAACTAGCATCATCAAAGTCCAATTCCTAAATTACCTTTAAATTACTTCTACCTTTTCTCTTAAAATAACTTCTACCCTACCCTACTATCTCCCCTTTTTTTTCATCAACAAAATAGGGATAAATCTAAGAAGAGTCCAAGGGGGTTGATTCATCTATTCCAAAAAGAATATTGAGGGGTTCAAGAGATGTTTGTGAGGAGGATTTCTGTGATGGGGAGTTAGAAGAAGGTGTGTTTGAGACTTAGAATGGATCTTGAGCAGAAGACTTGATTGAAGGTTTGGCTTCCTCAGCTAATCTGGAGGATATTCTCTGCTTGAGGAACTTAGTCTTGGTTGCCATAATCTTTCTACCTTTTCCAAAAGGTTTAGTTTCATCTTGTGCAGATACAACAGCTTTCCCTTTTTCTTTCTCAGTCTGATCATTTGTTCTTGTAGTATGGATAGATTCAGGGGATGCTCTTGCAGATGCTAGTTTATGTGCTTTGCTTTTTGCTGTTTCCATTTCAGCTTGGTCTTCCCTTACCATCTATTGAAAGACATCCATGATTAAAACTTCCTCTTAGTTTGGTGAAGAGGACTCGACTTCTTATGTTTCCTTATGGAGTTGAGATTCAATCACTTCTGTATTTGCCCTATCTTTTTCCTCAATTTCAAGTTCAGAGCTATGTAGTTTCCTTGCTGGACCAGATTCTGGTTTATTGCCTTCAGCTTGAAATGTAGGATTTTTAGCACTTTGTGCTACTAATGTATCTTTAGTTGCAAGATCAGAAGATGCTTTTCTTTTTCCTTTCATCAAATTTCCCATTTCTTGCAAATTTTCTTCAATTTTCTAGATTCTCTCAAACTGATCAATGAGTTTTCCATATATCCTCATCAGTATGTTCAGAATCATTTCATTCAAAATTTGTGAAGGAGTTGTTGTTGCTTGAGCAGGAATGGCTTGCTCTTCCTTCTGAGCATCCTTGAAAGTCTTGACAAATTTTTCTCCATGCAACTTGTAACCCATCTTAGGCATGCTTCCCAAATAAATAGCCTGATCTTTACTCTTTACCTGATCCATCTCATTTCTGGAACTCCAAATCCCTTTCTTTTTTGCTAAAGCAAAAATTATATTTTCATAAGGTAAATGTATTTTGTCAACCCAACAAGTTCCTTTCATTCATTCTATCATGAATCTTCCTAAATGAAGAGGAGAAGCATTAAATGCAAACTGCATCATCCACATATCCTGCAAACTTATGTAGCTAAAGCTGCCACCACTTCCATGAACCATTGAAACTATGAAGTAGTGTAATATCCTAATTTGTGGACTTCTAATAAAACTTGCATAGCTCTTTAAGGAATATCTTTCAGTTTTTTCAGTAATTACTTCCCACAAGGATGAGGGATCATAATCTTCTGAAATTTTATAACTTCCCACATTACACTCAACATGCAACAATTCTCATAGATCAGAGGCAGTAACCACAAACTCTTTTCCATTCAAAAACACATTTAAACCATCATTCACAAAATCCTCAAGGTCATCTAGTTCATTTTCATCCTGTGCAATATCAGCATAAAATTCTTTTACCAGACTAGCACTATAGGTTCTATTCTCAAAAACACTCAATTTCTTTATCTTCATTTCTTTAAAATATTCTAATAATCTTTGTTTAATTTTTGAAACTTCATTGAAGTTGTCCCAGTTGATGAATTTCTCGCGTGAGATAAGAGCATTTTCAATTTTCCTAAACCTATCTTCATGAATCTTATTTCTGAATTTCAAGGATGAAAAATTACGTTCTGTAGAGAATTTTCCTTTTTCCTTCTTTTTCTCTGATTTTTGTTCTTTTAATCTTTATTTCTTTGCAGATTTTACAGTCACTAAAGTAGACTCATTTTTCTTCATCTTCTTTTGGATTTCAGGTGATGGGTTTTCTTCCATTAGTTGTTTGCCCTTTTTCTTTTTTAGGAGATTTTTAGGTATGGAGGCTTTTGCCATTGATTTTGTTTAGTTTAGTTTTAGGGTTTGAAAAGTTTGCGAAGAAAAGGTTTTGGTTTTAGGAACTCTATTTCAGATGAGAGAAAATAAGGAGAGAATGAGCTGAGAAAGATTATTTTTTCTTTAAAAAATCATCAAACTCCCCCTTTTAAATGTGGTCAGTTTTTCTCTATTTCAAAATTCAAAGTTTGCCTCCT
>NW_018397269.1:4820344-4820500 GCF_002168275.2 Theobroma umbraticum
TAGTTAATGGATTTTTCCTCTTCTTTTTCTTCACCTGATTACCTACTTCTATTTCTATAGATTTCATTATTTTATTTGGGCTTTTTAAATGACCAAGTTTTACCCTTATCTGACTATGTCTTTTATTAACAAAAATAGAATGCTCTTAGTTGATTA
>NW_018397269.1:4820510-4821599 GCF_002168275.2 Theobroma umbraticum
TTAATCAACTAAGTATACATTGTCTTACTAGAGAAATGCTTAGAAATTTTCTTAAAGCTTTTGAACACTAGCCATTCCTAGATTTCTCCTAATTTCATAGAATCTTTCCTTATTTAAGGGTTTCGTAAATATATCAGCTAATTGATGCAAGGTGTTGACAAACTCAATCTTAATGTCTCTCTTAAGCACATGGTCTCTAACAAAATGATGTCTAATCTCAATGTGCTTTGTTCTTGAGTGCTGAACTGGATTTTTTGAGATATTGATTGCACTTGTGTTATCAAAATATTGGTACATTATGCATAGTCACTCCAAAATCTTTTAATTATTGTTTAATCCATAAAATCTGAGCACAACAACTACCTAAGGAAATATATTCAGTTTCAGCTGTGGAAAGTGCAATAGAGTTTTGTTTCTTACTTAACCAGGACACAAATATATCTCTTAAAATTTGACATGTACCACCAGTGCTCTTTCTATCTATTTTACTTCCAGCAAAGTCTGCATCTGGATATCCAATGAGATTGAAGGATGTTTCTCTAGGATACCATAATCATAAATTTTGCATGTCTAAAAAGTACCTAAAGATTCTTTTTACTGCAGTTAAGTGTGACTCTTTGGGTTGAGATTAAAATTGTGCACACAAGCATACACTAAATTGAATATCAAGTCTGCTAGCAGTTAAATAAAGCAAAGATCCAATCATACCTCTACAAAGTTTTTGATCAACACTTCTTCCTTTCTCATCTGCATCAAGCTTGATAAAGGGACTCATTGGTGTATTGATTGATTTTAGCTTCATCATATCAAACTTTTTCAGCATGTCTTCAATGTATCTTTCTTGACTAATGAAGATGCTCTCCTTGCTTTGTTTAATTTGAAGGCCAAGAAAGAATTTCAATTCACCTATCATACTCATTTCGAATTCACTTTGCATTTCTTCAGCAAAGTTCTTGCACAAAGCCTCATTAGTAGCACCAAATACAATATCATCCATATAAATTTGAACTACAATTAAATCATTCAAGCATTTCTTAATGAACAATGTTGTATCAATATTTCCTCGAATATACCCTTTTTCAACTAAAA
>NW_018397269.1:4821609-4822179 GCF_002168275.2 Theobroma umbraticum
TCTTTCATACCAAGCTCTTGGAGTTTGTTTTAGTCCATATAAAGCTTATGTAATTTGAAAACATAATCAGTTTTTCAAAGTCCTCAAATCTAGAGGGTTGTTTGACATAGACTTCTTCTTAAATAAGGCCATTTTAAAATGCACTTTTCACATCCATTTGAAATAATTTAAAGTTCATGAAACATGCAAATGTAAGCAATAATCTTATAACTTCTATCTTAGCAATAGGAGCAAATGTGTCATCATAGTCAATGCTTTCTTCTTAGTTATATCCTTGAGCCACTAGCCTAGCTTTATTTCTAAGAACATTACCTTACTCATCTACCTTGTTTCTAAAAAACTAATTTGTGTCAAAAATTGGGTGATTTAATGGTCTAGAAACTAGTGTCTACACTCGATTTCTTTTAAATTATTCAAGCTCTTCTTCCATAGCCAAAATCTAGCTTTCTTCTTTTTCTGCCTCTTCAAAGCTTTTAGGCTCAATTTGTAAGATGAAAGCTAAGAATTCACATGTTTCTCTAATTCCTCTTCCGATTTGAACACCATGTGAAAGATCACCAATGATCTATT
>NW_018397269.1:4822189-4822281 GCF_002168275.2 Theobroma umbraticum
ATCTTTGATAAATTTTCAGCTCTTTGGAAGATTAATGTGTTGACCTTCAGTTCTTTGTAGAGTTCTAAGGGTGGAGGTTCTGCTTCTCTTCC
>NW_018397269.1:4822291-4822975 GCF_002168275.2 Theobroma umbraticum
TCTTCATTGTTTTTCTTATTTTCTAAGCTCGTTTCTTCCATTTGTCTTTCAAAGTTCTCTGTATTATTTTCATCAACAAAAGCTTCCTTTTGCAAGGCATTAAATTCATCAAAAACTATATGGATAGATTCTTCAATTGTTAAAGTTCTCTTGTTAAAAACTCTATAGGCTTTTGAGTTCAAAGCATATCCTAGAAATATTGCTTTATCACTCTTAGCATCAAACTTTCCTAGAGAATGTTTTCCATTATTCAATACAAAATATTTACATCCAAAGCTTCTAAAGTGAGAAATATTTGGTTTTCTACCTTTGTAAAATTCATATGGGGTTTTTGATATCATGGCCTTTATTGATACTCTATTAAGAATGTATGCAGTTGTATTGACAGCTTCTGCCCAAAAGTATTTTGGTAGATTATTTTCATAAAGCATAGTTCGAGTCATTTCTTTTAAGGTTCAAGTTTTTCTTTGTACAACCCTATTTTGTTAAGATGTTCTAGGTGCAGAGAAGTTGTGATCTGACCCCTTTTCATGAAAATTTTTTTCAAAATCATCTCCTTCAAACTCTCCTCGATGATCACTCCTAATATTAACAATGACAAGTCTTTTTTCATTTTGAGTCCTCTTACAATGACTTGCAAATGTAGGTAGAGCATCATTTTTATGAGCAAGAAAGTAGACCCAA
>NW_018397269.1:4822985-4823112 GCF_002168275.2 Theobroma umbraticum
AGTAGTCATCAACTATCACAAAGTCATATGATTTTCCTTCTCAGCTAGTTGTTTTTATTGGACCAAATAAATTAATATGCAGCAACTCAAGAGGTCTACAGGTTGAAACCATCTTCTTGCTTTTGAA
>NW_018397269.1:4823122-4823309 GCF_002168275.2 Theobroma umbraticum
ACTTGTTTACCTAGTTGACAAGCATCACATATCTGATCATTCTCAAATCTAAGTTCAAGCAATCTTATAACCAGATTCTTTCTCATCAATTTTGAAATGGTATGCGTGTTTACATGTCCAAGTCTCCTATGCCATAACCAGCTATCATTTCCATTATTTGCCATAAGACATGTTTCATAATTAAGTT
>NW_018397269.1:4823319-4823597 GCF_002168275.2 Theobroma umbraticum
AAGAAATATAACATACATATTCTTGGTTCTTTTTCTTATGAATGAAACTTTATTGGTACTAATGTCTATCACATCACATTTTCAGTCATGTGTCTTGAGTAGCCACTGTCCATGTACCATGGTTGCTTCTTCTTCAGTTGAGCTCGTGAACATATGTCTTTTTGGTTAGGTTCAACCTGAAAGATAGATTTTTAGTTTTTCTTAATAGGTACCCATACCTTGATGGGTCCTTGAAATATGTGTTTTCTGCATGCTTCTGTTTCTATAACAGTTATAAG
>NW_018397269.1:4823607-4823696 GCF_002168275.2 Theobroma umbraticum
AAGTTTATCACAAATATAACACCTAGGAGAAACATTAATAGAACGTTTCTTGAAATATGTGTTTCTTCTTGATGTTTCATTTCTTACAT
>NW_018397269.1:4823706-4823856 GCF_002168275.2 Theobroma umbraticum
AGTATTTTCATCAATAGCTTTTTGCAAAGCTTCAATCCTATTTTCTAATTCCAATTTCAGAATTTAATAATCTGTATTTGAGCGTTCAAGTTCAGTTTGGAGTAAATTTCTTTATTCAAAAATCTAGCAAAAATCATGTTTTATCTTTTC
>NW_018397269.1:4823866-4824553 GCF_002168275.2 Theobroma umbraticum
TCAAGAGATGAAGTCTTTCTTTTCACAGCCTTGTATTTTGATGCAAGTTTTTCAAACTCATCGTAAAGACATTTATATTCATCCTGAAATTCATCAATAGAAATATCACAAGAAGTAGAATAGACCTCTGATTCATCATCTCCTGCCATCGACATAAATTTTCTCTTTCTTCCACTTTTCTTCTTCAGCATCTGAGCTTGAAACATCACTGTCGACCAGGTTGTAGCCACCATTGCCTTCTTCGATTTTCTATTTTTCTTGAGAGTTTCTTCCTTCAGGCAAGGGGCATTTTGACCTGAAGTGTCCAAGCCTCTTGCATTCAAAGCATATAACCTTTTCTTTCTTGTTGGATTCATTTTTATTTCTTGTTCTCCATGAGGAACCTTGATCTCTTTTGTACCCTTTCTTAGCCAATCTCATCTCTTTGTCTAATAAGTTTTCTAAATCTTCTTACAACCATAGCTAATCTTTCATCATCATCACAGGATAAATTGTCTAATTCTTCTTCAAGAATGCTTGCTTTGAAGGCAATGCTTTTTTTCTTTTCTTTTGCTTCTCTCTTGTTTTCTTTTCCCTTTTCTGTAAGTTCTAACTCATGAGTGAGAAGAGACCCATAAATTTCACCAAGGGTGATGACATTTAAGTCATTAGCTTCACGGATAGCAGTCACTTTTGGCTTCCAATTTT
>NW_018397269.1:4824563-4824659 GCF_002168275.2 Theobroma umbraticum
TCTAAGTAGTCTTTTAACAATTTCATGTTCAGGAATTGATTTGCCTAGCTGATTGAGTTTATTAGTAATGTTTGTGAACCTATCAAGCATGCTGGT
>NW_018397269.1:4824669-4825052 GCF_002168275.2 Theobroma umbraticum
CCAGGTTCCATCTTAAACATCTCATAGTTGTAAGTTAGGAGAGCTATTTTGGACTCCTTAGCTTGAGAAGTCCTTTCCTGAATAATCCTAAGTTTGTCCCACACTTGTTTAACTATGGTACAACTCAACACTTTGTTAAACTTAATGGGAGTTAAGGCATAATGTCAAATGTTTATTGCCTTAAGGTTTGTCTAAACCTTTTTGGTTTCAGCTTCAGTCCATTCAGCCCTTGGCCTAGGAATCATTTCATTTGTCACTACATTTATGGTTGAGGGAATAAAGAGTCCATCAGTGATGACATCCCATATTTCATAATCTATTACCCTTATATAGATTGATATTCTAGTGCTCCAATAGTGGTAGTTCGATCCATCAAACAAAGG
>NW_018397269.1:4825062-4825332 GCF_002168275.2 Theobroma umbraticum
GTAGATTGTCCCTCAGCAACTATAAATTTTTGATGAGACAATTGGATCTCCTTTAGGATGCTAAGCCTTAAGAA
The DNA here is from genome assembly GCF_002168275.2 of Theobroma umbraticum. Classification (NCBI taxonomy): domain Eukaryota; kingdom Viridiplantae; phylum Streptophyta; class Magnoliopsida; order Malvales; family Malvaceae; genus Theobroma; species Theobroma umbraticum. The sequence continues at coordinate 4,825,137 of NW_018397269.1, forward strand.
TAAGGGATCTAGCTCTAATACCACTTATTGATCCTAAATAAATGTGCTAGAGGGGGTGAATAACACTTTTTGGCTCTTACTAAATTTTACCTCTAATTATGGGCAAGTTAAAGTTCAATGATGAAAAGTTAAATGCAAGATGAAGGAATAATTTAACAAAAAATGAAATGAAAAATAAAACAGGGCAGACAATACA
>NW_018397269.1:4825342-4825524 GCF_002168275.2 Theobroma umbraticum
TAGTGGTTTGGTCAAGGACCTACATCCACTACCTTAATTATTCAACTAAGGATTTTGAAATCAAATCACTATAAACGGTGAAATTCCCAAGCTTCCACCAAGCTATTACAATGGCTTTTCACAGGCTCAGCCACAACCTTTAATAATGGTTTTTCCCATGATCAACCAAAACCCAAAACTAA
>NW_018397269.1:4825534-4825760 GCF_002168275.2 Theobroma umbraticum
CTGAGTTAGAACCTATACACTCAACCAAGCCAAGTCAAGCTTGATTAATCCCCTTAGAGTGATTCGCACACTTTAAGTAATCAAGGAGAAAAGAAATAAATAAGTACCTATGATCACTAACCTGATCTGAATGGTACAAAGTGAAGTACTTAATTCTATTACAAAGATTAGAATGAAGTGCAAAAAGTATGCAGAGAGCTTTTGCTATTTTTGAGCTCTTTTTGAT
>NW_018397269.1:4825770-4828995 GCF_002168275.2 Theobroma umbraticum
TTCAAAACTGATTCATAGTTGTTGGGAGTGCCTTTTATACTTGAAAAATAAACTCTTATCGCTGTTAGATAGATTCTTACCTTTAGAAATAGTTTGGAGACAATTCTAGCCGTTAATCTGTCTTCTAGCATTCAATTCAAATTTTTAAACAGAATGCTCTTAGTCGACTACCACTGCTACTTAGTCAATTAAGTCGTTTCTATCTCTGAATCCAGTTTCTAGCAGTAGCCTTTTAGTTGACTAACAAAACTTCTTAGTCGATTACGTCATTTCTATCTCTGAACTTAGTTTCTAGCAGTAAGGTCTTTTGTCAACCGACAAAACTTCTTAGTCGATTAAGTGTTTTCTGTCTCCCAGCCTGCTTGAACTTGGCAACTTCTCTTTTGAGTTTTATCCAATCAACTCCCTTGATTATCCAACTAAAAGGCTTTTGTTTTATTACTTAATTGTATCTCTTTATTCTTATGAGTTTTGGTGTTTGCTTTTGAATGATTAATATATTATTTAACATCTAATTTTTGTCCTGCACACTCTAGTAGAAAAGTTAGACATAGATAAATGGGAATGTTTTATTATCATAAAAAACTAATGGAGCCAACAACAATCACAATTAGGGGTTCCTCCATATTACTAAATAGATCCAATTTAGGCACAAAGTGTGAGGACAAAAAGGAATGTGTTGATCCGAGGTCAAACAAAACTAAAACTAAAACTTTGATAACACAAATAAGAAGTGTACCTATGACTACTGCATTTGAAGTTTGAGCATCTTGTAGTGTCAAAGCAAATGCCCGTGCTTGACCTCCACCATTATTACCCGATTGTGGCAATCTACCCTTAGAAAATGAGGCTATGCCTTTGCTTTTATCACCTTTGACATTCTTCTCGATTGATGTCGTTCTAAGCGTGGTAGTTGCCACTTGTCTCACATATCCATGGTCAACCTTTGTTGATTGCCTTTGCACTATGCAATCTCTCATTAAATGCCTAAATTGGTCATATCTAAAGCATAACTGAGCTGTTCTGAGGCAAGGTCTACCATGTGCCTGTCCAGAATAATTACACAAAACACCCCTCTACTTAAGGCCTAAATTTTAGTTACGCGAGAATCTCTATGCCCTGTTGGCCTTGTGCCCAAGCTCTTCAACCCCTACCTCTTTTCATTCTAGATTTTAATCTCCTAGTTTCAATCATTCTAGTTGCATCCACCACTACTGCATAAGAGGCAAACCTCTAGGTGGTTAACACTTTAAATAGTGGCTTTGTCAATCTGTTAATAAATCTCTTGATCCTTTTTTGCTCAATTAAGACCAAGTTAGGAGCATATCTTGAGAGTCAGGTGAATTGGGTATCATACTTCGTCACCATCATATCTAGGGTCTGAACCAATGTCTCAAACTCTTAGGCCTTGGCGTCTTTTATGCTTTTAGGTAAAAAGCAATTTAGAAAAGCTTAGAAAAATTCCTCACATGTAATTGAAGCTAACCTTGATGGGCTACTTCTCTTGAACACAAGCCATATCTTGCCCACATCCTTTAATCTAAATCCCACCAATTTTACTGACCGTTGTGTGGAGCATCCCAAAGTAGAACAGATACATTCCATATTTTATAAAACTCTTTGAAGATCTTCCTCCACATTTGAGCCCATAAATGATGGGTGATATAGCTTTATAAAATCTACCAAAGTAAGCTCAATAGCCCTTTTCTAATGTTCACACTAAGGCACATAGTTTGAATCTTGTGAATTAGAATTAACCCATTCCTCTAATTATGCTTGTCCTCTATTGGAGAACTCGGCAAATTCATTAGCCAAACTTTATAGTCCTCCTCCAGTGGGGTAGTCATCCTTAACTCCCATATTCTAATCACCCATACACTTGTAACTATGTTCTGCATTTCAAGTGCTTCTAGCCATTATACTTCTACCACAAGTCCTTGACATGGACACTCGTAGTTATTCCATAACTCATTTGGGGCATTTTGCTCTCCCATGGCCCTTGAGGCAATTCTCATTTCAAGTGACATCCTATACCAAGATGAAGCAATACAATGTTCAAAATTCATAATTCTAAAATTCATGGGTAGGCTTACTAAGACTTGGGAGTTTGTGTAGCCTCCTGCTCATAATTTGTGTTGCAATAACAAACCATGAACAAGACTCTACACTAATCTCGACACTCTATTGACACACATAAGATGACTTAAAACATTCTAAATTGAGGTGCTCTAATATCAACTTTGTCATGACCAAAACCCGAGGGTTTGTGATTGGCAAAACCCGTGAAACTTGTGCAAGCCTCAAAGTTTAAAACCAAACACAAATAGCCGAGGGATTTCAAATATTCATATTCATAAACAAATTTAAATTCAAATATACATAGCATTTTCTCTAGCGTATAACTTATACAATGTTCATAAGGCCACACGTTGTCCATCAAATTGGGTTTTTATGTAATAACCATTACATATATTTATATGGTACAATATGCCTACATTCATATCAACCTAAGTACGGAGTAGAAACTCATAACTAATGTAGTGGAGTGGACATGTCAGTTAGGAACCTACTTAATGCCAAAATTGGTCTGCCAATAGATGGCCCTTGCCACGCTATCCTGTGACATATTTATCTACATATGGTACCTAAATGGGAGAGTCTTCTAATACTCAAGGAGAGGTGTAGATAATCAAAACATATATATAATTTATAACAAGTATATATGTTGATACCAAATCGCACCAGGAATTGACTCCGGAGTGATTGTTCAATCTGAAAATATAATCTTTATTTTGAAATAAATTTTTATTTGAAATCTACAATTTGAGATTGTATTTTGAAAATTATAAATTTGAATTTTGGATACAAGAGATTTTCCGGAAGTGATATTCTCTCAGAAATAAATCTTATTCCGAAAGAAAATCCTGATCCTCTAAGATTTTTTGAAAGGTCTTATATAGACAACCCTTTTTACATTTGAATTTCATTTGAGTTTCATTTTGATAGTCGATGCAGCTTGTGAGTGCGGCTTTTGATACTGTCTGACCATATCATTTCCTTTTTGGTTTTGGTTGATACTATTTGACAATACTATTTGCTTTTTGCTTTCGGTTGCTTTTCAGATGCCTCTATTTTTTGTTTTGTCAGTATGGGCGTGTTGCTTTTGTTGTTGTGCTTTCAGTCTATGTCTTCTTTTAGAGTTTGTCGGCACCATCATTTGTCGGT
>NW_018397269.1:4829005-4831447 GCF_002168275.2 Theobroma umbraticum
CTGGTACTGTTTATTTTCTTCTTCTTGGAGGGATGTAGTCCTCATCTTGAGATAATTTTGCTGTGGCTCTAGAGGAGGTTGTTTCCTCTTCTTCCTCTTCAGAGTCAAGAGAACTTAGCATTTCTACCATTATCTTCTTATATTCAGACTTGGATTTGGCTTGGGCTAATCCAGCGCTGATGTTGGATTTTGCTTGTAGAAACTTGGCATTTTCTTGGGAGCTTTCCATGTTTTGGCAAAGTGTTGGATTTCTTTCGAACCATGTTAGTAAATATTGAGGATTGTATTTCCTTTCATCAAATTTGTACCACCATTTGGTTCTGAAAACTCTGATGACCATAGGTACTCCAGTATGGACATCAGTATCATATGCATAATCCTAGGATGTTATTCATGAGATTGTTAATTTTGAGAAAAAGTGAATTAAAGTATGCAAATTTGCTTGATCTTCTTCAGGTTTAAAACAATTTGAAAAATTTTCATATAATTCTGCAATCTTGGGTGGAAGTATTTCTCTTAAAGGACCGAACCAATTCCACCAGTGAGAAAACCAGTTTGAAAATTTGTATTTGTTTCGATATTTGAAAAACATCAACCAAGAATGTCGGTTGTGTTTGTTGTTGTAAAGGAATGTATTGAACCATGCCTGCTGGTAGTCCTAATAGTTGAAAACGGGGCAATGGTTAAGTGATTTTCAAAAATTTGTTGGAAATCTTTTGCAAAGATTGAGATTTTCTTCCCAATCCATCAGCCTAAAAACCTTTAAAATTTGTGCCGTTGAATGGGTTATGAGAGTTGGATCTTTTGGATCAGCATATTGTTTGAAAAGAGCCGATCCTGTTTAAATCAAAATATTTTGATAGTAACTTTGGGACTTCTGTAAATCTCATGGTTTGTAATGCCATCCTTGAAAGGCTTTTCTAATGGCTATATGAGGGTGTTCTTGATATGATCCTTCTTCTATGAGAACAACATTTTGGGTATTTTTCTTTCTTAAATATTGTGTTTGGCTACTTAAAGTAGATGGTTGGGATTGTGTTTTGGTTTGGGCGAGTGTTTGATCAGAGAAAATACTCTACAAATTTTTTGGTTTGGGGTGCAAGGGCGGCTTGTTTCATTAGGGTATCTTTTTTTCTTTTTGAGGCTGAAGCTAATGCTACCTCTGGAGAGTTTGACAAGGCTTCAATCCATTTCTGGACCTTTGAGTCGATGTCATTTGGATCTTGGGCATCTTGGATAAAATTGTTTTGATCCTGGGGTGGACTTTGTTGATGTTGCTCTTGCTGTTCTTCTTGGGTACATATCTCATACCATGACCGGATTGGTTTTTGGGATAGTTTTGGGGATTCTTCCCTTTTTGCATTTTTCCCTTTATCTTTTCGATCTCTTAATTTATGGGGTATTTTTCCCTGTAAGTATTTAGATTTTCAATTGAGATCTCTCTTGGACTCTTGAAATATCTGGTATTGACTCTTGGTAACACTCTTTGCAACCAAAATTTATAGGTTGATTTTCTTTTTCTATTTTACAAGATAACTAAATCTTTTCAAGGTAGGTGAAGCTCTTTGTATGTTTTGGAAGGGGGTATGTTTTTTCTTGTAAAAATTCTCTTGTAAGGAAATTGGGTAAAGAATTTGATTCACCTTTGATATATTCAATATCAAAGTCAAATATACTTAAAATCGCTTACCATCTAGTAAAATCCTGTTTTGATGCAATATTTTGAACATCTTTTTGCAATATTTCTTTGGCAGATTTGCAATCAATTTTTAAAAGAAAATTTTTGTTTAACAAATCACTTTGAAATTTTGAAATACACAAAACAATGGATAAAATTTCTTTTTTGATTGTGCTGTAATTTTGCTGTGCTGGAGTCCAGTGTCTAGAGATGAACTGAACTATTTGTTCTTTACCATTTTTAACTTGTTTTAATATGCCACCATAACCTAATATAGAGGCATCTGTTTCTACTATTTTGGGTGCATCTGAGTCTGCTAGGTGTAGACATGGAAGTTCTTTGACCTGATTTTTTATTTTTCTAATAATTTCAGTATGGATTTGTGTCCACGGTTCTGGATTCTTTTTGAGCCTTTGATGCAAAGGTTTGCACATTTTACTTAATCCTGGGTAAAAATCAATTACATAATTGAGACTCCCTAAAAATCTTTGTAACTGAGTTTTATCAGTTATTTTGTCCGAAAATTTGTTAGCAAATTTTATTGACCTTTCTATTGGGGTTATTGTTCCATGTGTGATATAATGGCCTAAGAATCTAGTCCTAGTTTGAAATAAACTTATTTTTCATTTAGACACTGCTAGACCATTTCTCCTGATTATATTTATAAATATTCCAAGATGTTTAAAGTGTTTCTCTATATTTTCTGAGAATACTAAAACATCATCTATATAAACTATTATAAATTGAGAATAAGGATTGAATAT
>NW_018397269.1:4831457-4831859 GCF_002168275.2 Theobroma umbraticum
ATTCTTTGAAATTCTGACGGTGCATTTTTGAAACCAAAAGGCATTACATTCCATTCATATTGACCAAAAGGGACTGTGAATGCTGTTTTGTATCTTTCATGTTCTTGAATCTGTATTTGCCAAAATCCAGATTTCATTTCAAATTTTGAAAAGATTTTTGCATTACAAAGTTTTTATAATAAATCTTTTTTAATTGGAATTGGATACCTGATCCATTCTAATGCCTTGTTTAAAGGTTTATAATTTATCACCAGTCTAGGTGTTTCTCTTTTTATTTCTGCATTTTTTATGACATAAAAAGCTGAACAACTCCATGGTGATGAACTTTTTCTTATCAGCTTTTTGTTTAGTAGATCTTGTATTTCTTTTTTGCAAAATTCTTCCATTTCTTGGTTCATTTGT
>NW_018397269.1:4831869-4833816 GCF_002168275.2 Theobroma umbraticum
CTTTTGTTGGAATGTGATTTTCATCAAATTCTTTTGTATAAGGTAAGGCTACTTGATGTTTTTTTCTTTCCCAAAATGCATTCGGGATTTCAGAGCAGATTGTTGTTTCAATTTCTTCCTTAATTTAGTTAATTTTTTGAATGTTTTCTTGTAATTGTAATTTCTGATTTATCCTTTCAAAAGAAAGTTCTTCCTTTAGATAATTAATTTGATTTTTTCTATAATTTATTAAAGAATTTACTTGTTGTTCATGTATTGAAAGTTTCTTTAATAAATTAAGATTTCTGATTCTTAGTTTTTCTACGAAAGGAAATCTAATTTTAGTTCTTAATATTTTTGTAGTTATTTCTTGGTGTTTGACCTTATAAGGTTTTAACATGGATATAAATGGTGTTCCCAAAATAATATCCTGAGTTATGTCTTTAAACACTAAAAATGGTGTTAAGAATTTTAGACCTTGATTTATTATTTCAACATTTGATAATTTATATCTTATTTTTAATTTTCCACCGTTTTCTATTTTCAAACCTTCTGAGGTTCTATCGTAATATTTTGTGGGAATTAATCTTTCTTTTATACAATTTTGATCAACACTTGTGTCAAAAAGCGCGATTGTATTTATTTTATATTCTTCATTGATTAGGATAGTTATTTTTATCAAATATCTTTGAATGGCTACTTCTGTAAGCACCATCATATAGTCTTGATTTTTTGTGTTTTCTGTTTCAGATTCTGAAGTGTCTTGGTTTTGTTGTATATTTTCAGAATTTATCTGTTGTTTTAAATGCTGTTGTTCTTTTCTTTATTCAATTATTTCTAATTTTATTTTTCTTATTTCTGAGTTTAACTCTTGCTTAGTAATCTTTTTAGGTTTTAGATTTTCATATTGTTCAAAAATTATGTTTTTGATGTTGTAAATTGGTTCTTGTTTTGCTAAGCTTTCTTGTCTATTTTCAGTTGATGATTTTATTGTTTCTCTCAATTTATTTAAATATTCTTTTTTAAGAATGGGGTCTTGAATTTTATCTATTATTTCAATTATGAATTCTTGGTCTTTTGTTAAGACTTGAATCGAATTTTCATTTTCTGATTCTGAGGAAGATTGAGATGTGGTTTGGATTTCATCTATTTGTAAATCTTCTGTTGATTCCGTAAAGGTTTCTGTTTCTGTTGAGCTATCTATTAAGATTTCATTTAACATTTGTTCAATTTCTTCTCCTAGTTGGAGCTGGTTAATCTTTCTTATGATTTTACAGTATTTGGATATATGACCTGTTTTTCCACATTTAAAACATTTTATTGTTCTATCTATTTCTTTTGGTTCTTTATTTTTTTTAATTTTCTATATTTCTTATATTTCGGTGTTTTGTAATATTCTTGGAGATTTTTCTTACGTTTTCTCTGTTTTACAGGTTTGAATGAACAACAATTTTTTGAAGAGGATTCTTACTTGATATCAAACTGTTGGCAAAAAGATCGTAATTCTTTTGCACAAAGTTTTCTTTCTCTTTTCAATTGTCTTTGTAATTTCAAATCTTGACATATTTTTCATCCTTCTTTTTGGGTGAAACTTATGAGCTCACCATATGTTAAGTTTTCATAAGGAATTATTCCTTTGTAATTTTCTCGAATTTGATTCCTAACTTTTTCTCCTAACAGTGTTCGAAGACCAGCTAAGAATTTTTCTTTCCAAAATGGTTGGTTGTTGTCTGTTCTTTGTATTATTCTTGTCATAAACATATCTTTGTACCATTTGAAGTCTGTTAATTTTTTGCATTTTAGATTTGACAATAATTCTAAGTTTCTATCCCTAAGATGTGAAGGATCTCCTATAAAATGTGTTGATATTGAAAATATTAATATTGCTACAGCATTTTGGATTTCTTGACCTTGGCTGTCTGTTATTATGTTTCCATCATTATCTTTTTTAACAGCTTTTAAGATTTC
>NW_018397269.1:4833826-4834173 GCF_002168275.2 Theobroma umbraticum
TTTGTGGAGAGATAATTATCCCACCATATTTTTAATTGTCCTGTGAAACCAGATACTAACATATATGTTATTGCATGATCTGTAACTTGACCAGTTTGGTTTTGAGTTTTGTATACATTTGAAACCATTGTTGAAGTATATTGAGAATGTTATATTCTGACATTCCATCTATATTTCATTCGTATATTGTATTTGCACTATATTTGTTTTGAAATGATGGTTTTTCTTCTATATTTATGTCTGGAGCTATCATTTTTGGGTAATATATTTTCTGAGGTTCTTTCCAAATCATTTTATTTATTTTTTGGTTTTCTAAGCTTTCTGTAGAAAAATCTGTTTCATCTTTT
>NW_018397269.1:4834183-4835175 GCF_002168275.2 Theobroma umbraticum
TGAGAGAATTTGGGTGTCTTTGGGGAGTGTCTTCCACTCTAATTTTTGAGTATTGGCTTTCTAAAGTTTCAAGCCTATTTTCTATTTCATGTAAAAATTTATTTTTTGTTTGTTGGTATTTGTTGGGTATTTCAAAAGGTATAAAAGTGGGTTTTATATCTTTTATTTGATCTGAAGAGGTAGATGTTTCTTGACTATGGATTGGATGTTGGAGTTTTGTTTCTATTGTATCTAATTGTTCAAAGATGGAGTGTAGATTTAAATTTGTAAAATTATTTTGTTCTATTAACATTTTAACATCTTTTGAGGTAATGGGTTCTCCTAAGTCTGATGATCTCATTCTTAAAGGAGTTGCCCTTATGCCTGTATTTTTATGAGAGTATTGTATTTCTATTAATGGAGGATGATTTGACTCAATTTCACCTTTATTTGTCTGCCATTTTCTTGCAGTTTTTAAAGCATTTATTTGTGGTTCTTCATATTCTTCAAATCATTTAAAGAAATCTATTAGTATTTTATGTTTTCCATGAATTTATAGTAATTTTGTAATATTTCATCTTTCTGTTGGTCATAGGTTTTAAAATAATTTTTTCGCTTTTGCTTATTTTTATCTGAACAAAATTGTTTTCTACAACAGTCTTTGTTAATTTCAAAATCTTTTTCTAAGACAAATATTTCTGAATCATTTTCCTGATTTTAATTTATGTTTGGATTATTTGTCATGGATGAATAAGTTGGGGACATATTTGGAGAATTTGAGGGGGTGATTTCTTGTTTGTTATAAACAGGTCGGGGTATGTTTGAAGAATTATTTACAGATTGCAAGTTTGTTCTGATTGTAGGAATTGAAGATACCGAGGCTCTGGCTGTCCTAAAATCTGTTCCTATGTTTGAGGATGATCCTAAATTGGATATTTCAAATGATCTTCTGGACAGGACTCTTGGTGGTCGGTTAAACACAAGTTCTATTGAACCATATCTAAATTGTGCTA
>NW_018397269.1:4835185-4835377 GCF_002168275.2 Theobroma umbraticum
TTCTGTATTTTGTATGGGAACTGGATTTGTTGCTCCCTCTATTTTTCATCTGTTTGGAAGCTGAACTTCATGCCACTGTATTGTCCTAGGTATAACAGTATGCGACCTAGTCATATCTGTTTGGATTAACAAAGTTTCTCCTCTTGGACTGTGGATTAAAGCTTTAGTGTTTATTACAGAATACATTACTTT
>NW_018397269.1:4835387-4848410 GCF_002168275.2 Theobroma umbraticum
CTGTAAACAACAGTTAAAGGTTCAGATCCAGGCATCATTTTGTAATTGTGTGTTTGTATTTGAAGTGTCAAAGAATTTAATATGCTTCTGTCTTTCAAAGAAACCATGAAATTTGGAAAACAGTTAAAATGTATTGGTCCTCTACATAGACTTGTTTCTATTGTTCCTAGCAGAGAATCATTAAACTGAAGATGTCTTTTATCTCTTAGAACAATTAATATTGAGGTATCTAACCCTTCTTTGGTTAATGGTTTTGCTCCTACTTGGATTAATCCAAAGTGGATGTAATTATAATTTTGAGATTTTAATTTGTTTATAGTTTTTTGATCCAACAATGGGATGTTTTCATATTGATTCTGGATGGGGATTCCTTTTTCTTTAGTTTTTATAAGGTATCCGCAAAAAGAATTTAAATGTAATGCATGAAATGTTGATGTTTTATAGATTTGATTTTGGGAAACTCTGGGTATTTTCCAATTATCTATTTCTTGGATTATACTTTCATAATGAACATTTTCCTCATTGATTTCTGGGTTTTGAATATTAGAACCAGAATTAGAACAGGAGGTGTTTCTTAAGGAAGCATTTTGAATTACAGATTTTCTTTTCCTACATGGATGGGTTTCTATGTGTTTGGTGATAATTGTGGTAATTCTGCCTACAGAGAGAAATGTGTCCTAACAATGCCCAACCTTGGCTTCTAACGAACTATTTCTCAAGGACTCAGCAGGAATCAACACAATATGCATGCAGACACTTTAAAACTAGAACTCAGAAAAAAAGATAAGAATCAAAAGCTTTCAGTCAAAATAGTACCTCTTGCTCCGGAATTGGCTCTGATACATATATCAATAATGCACAATAAGTTCGACAACACACATCTCCAAAGTTAGGGGCATATCATCCCTAAAGTGTCTTCACAAATGGTATTCATATCACTAGGCTCATCTTTTAGCCATTTCAAATCATTCTCTATGGCACACTCTAGTCATTGGAGTACCATATCGAGTTCAAATTAAATTTATCTAATGCCTACCCGAGGCTATATCATATCACTCACAGATCAGGTTGTAATCATCGAGTTGTCCTCTCCTGGACATCATCAAATCATACACGATAGCCAATTGATAGAGAATTAAAGTACACTCATGGGGAAACCATTGGCAGAAAAGCAAATCACATGTGTGTTGAAGCAACGTGTAAAGAACCAAAGTCATCGACTAGAGTAATCTCTCAATGGTCGGCGTCACCAAGATTATCTTTAGATGGATGGCATCAAACCACAATAGTGAAGACTAATTCTACAGTCCTTGCTCACCACCATTTCTACAAACATAGAACAAAGTCATAGGGGGACAAGACTCCTTTCAAATCTCAAATCAAATCAACATCCAGAATTCATTCCTCGAACAAAAAACAAATTCAAAATGAGGCCATCATGCCTTCATCATTCTAAATGTGCACATCAAATCACAATTTATATTTAATGAGCTTTAATCATCTCTAAGCTTGACATGGTTCTAAGTTCCTTTTGAATCTCTGAGGCATCACATACTTATAATCCACCAAAGGGGTTAATTGTCTAGAGTAATTTACTGATAGATGCTCATCATGTCCTCTAGAATTCCTAGTCTAAAAACACACAACATAGGTCGCCTATATGGTTTGTACTAAGGCACACAACACAACACATAAATTCATGCATTTCTGTTCTCTAGCCTCAGCACATTCCTCTAGGAAATTATACATATTTGTAAATAATTTATACTCTAGTAGCATAGCAGTGCCTCTAACAAGCGTCATGTATTACATGCATTTAATTTAAACTCACTCATAGTGACAATGGAAGGCACTCCACAACCAAGATCAATTTCTAGCCTCTAATCGTCCTCTAGCTCACCCACATGTCAAATAGCTCAATTTCCCCCTTAGAATAGATCAAAACTTCAAACTATTAATTAAAATCCTAGTTTTCAAAAAATGCCAAATTTTTTGATAACAACTAAGTTTTGAGCAATCCAACACGTTAGCTCAAATCCTTCAACAATGAGCTAAACCCATACCTTAAAAGCTAGATTGCACAAATCTAAATTCCAAATTCCAAAAAACTAGGGGAAATTCACCAAGCTAGAAAAATTAGATTTTTAGGTTATTAATCGATTAAATTAAACATCAATTGGTAAAAATGTTTAATCTTTCCTTTAGAGGTGTTTCCCAAGCTCCAATCTGCTCCAAATGGCTAAAAAAAATTGACTGAGGGATTAGGGTTTTAAAGTGGTAGAGAGAGAAAGTTAGGGCTAGTTTTAAAATAGGCGAATAGGTCGAAACCCTTTTTATTTTTGCCTTTACCTATGATGTATCGATACATTTGGAAATGTATGATACATTTACATGGGTTTCGATCAAATCTATTAATACATAGGGCCAAGGTATTGATAGATTTTAGGTAGAATGCTCATTGCCTTGAATGTATCGTTACATGAGGGGAATCTATCGATACTTTTTCCTTGGGTGCTCTCTGCTTCAAATTTATAAATACATTTGGACAATATATCAATAGACGTTCATCTTTGTTGAAATCTATCGATACATTCAAGAATGTATCTATAAAAAAACCCCTATATACCTTGTTATGTTCATCTTGCCAAGAACATATCGATACATTAGGGAATTTATTGATATATTTTTCCCTACAGGTAGTTTTTAGCCAACGAACTTCTCAAAATCTAAACTTATCACCCCAAAATCATTTCTTATTAATATCACACTTAAAATAATTCATATAATTCTAACCGATATTCTTATACCTTTAAAGTTGTGCTTAAGGCTTTCCTTCTTTTGGCTGCTTCTAATTGAGTTCATAGTTTTTAATTAATTATTGGAAGTGACTCCACTAACCATGTCCAATGGACTCAGTTTGTTAATGACTCTCCTTAGAGATTTAGGAATATTATTCAACAGATCAATAACCTAAAAACCAAAGTTGCTAGATGGAAAATTAATCATTTTTCAAGGTCTGGAAATTATCTTTCTAACATGCTTACTAAAGAAGGCACGAAAAACTTTAGGATCTACTGGTTGTTACACCTTTGCTTCTATCGATGATTAGTTCTTGATGTTTCTGTTCTTCTTGGCTTAAAGCTCCTTCTTCCTTTTTTTTGTGGATTTTTCTTAGGTTGTTTTTGCTATTTCTATGGTTCCTAAGTGATTTTTGTTGATCATCCTTGCTTGCTTTCTGGTGGTGACTGATTTTCCTCTTCTTGGTCTTTTGGCATTTTGCCCTAGTTTGATTCTTTTTGGGCCTATGTGTTCTCTTTTTTTCTTCTATTGTGGTTTTTGTTTTTATGGCCTTCAAGGGGTTTTTTTCTTTCTATGTGGTTCTTTCTACTATTTTTTTCTTTATTGCTTGTGGTTGTTTTGCTTGCTTGGTTGGTTTTGGTTTTTCTTTTTCTTTGTTATTGTGTTGTTTCCCTTTTATTGTGTTGCTTAAGGGTCTCTTTTTTTTTTTTAGTTTTACTGAGGGTTTTTTTTCTTTACTTCTTCTCTTGTTTTTTTGAAGGTTTATCGTACCTTTTCCAGGATCTCTTCCTTGTTGGTAATAATATTATCTTCCTTTCAAAAAAAAAACTATTGGGTTTAAATTCAATAACAAATTTTCGTAAGAGGGAAAGAATGTGAAACCTTACTTTTTATTTAGGGTTAAAATTGTAACTTAGCTTGGTGAGTTGTTAATTTGACCTTTTTGAACATAAATTGGAAATAACTATAACTTATAAAATGCATGATTTGATAGCCAAATGAGTTTACTTGAAAGTTTGGACCCTTGAGGGGTCAAACAATTTGTTTTGAACTAGAAAAACTACATTCTAGACAAAATGTGTTGATAGATAAAACTTAGAAAAGGATTTTTATGAACATGCATCGATACTTGAAACCCAAAACAAAATGTATCAATACATGTCCCTAATGTATTAGTACATGAGTCACTAATTTGAAACAAATAAAGATATTTTAGACTTTTCTCACTAATTTAAGAGCCCTAAAACCTCTGACTTTTCCCCAAGTAGCTAAAAATTGTTTTTGTCAAAAACCCTAGCCATTATTTCTCTCTCTTTTTTGTTAAAACACTCTTTCATATTTCCAAATCATTTCAAAGCTCTAAAGTTTATATTTTAAGTCAAATTTCAATTTTAAGTTCATCTAAAGGTAAGGTTTTACCATTTACAAACAACTAATTTTAGGTAAATATTTCTAAAAATTTTAGTTTGTTAAATTTTTTTTTCTTCTTAAAAATTTAGGTTTTAGGTTGATTTTTGTAGTGTCAAGCTCACCAAGGTAAAGTTACTTTACACTTTAGCTAGTCATAGTCTAATCTCTTAGTTGGGTGTAGATTTAGCTACTAATTTGGATTAGGAATTAAGCGGACGAGCTTATAGAAGTGTAAATGGTTATTAGCGAAAGATATAATTAAAGAATAAGGTATTTATGATAAAAACTTTGTGATAGGTGATGTTCAATAAGTTGGTACTTTTGGAGAGGTCAAACTTTCAACTAAAGGTGCTACGAAGAAAGACACGCTTCAATGACATTGATAGATACAACGTTTTTAATTATTTTGAAATAATTGATTCATTGGATGACTTCAAAATTTGAAATAAAAAAATGATTTTTTCAATAAACCATAGCAATGGGTCAATTTTGTTGACTCCATATGTTTTTAACGATAACAAAATATTTTTTATTCATTAATATCTAACTTCACTATTTAAGTGTGTAGGATATAGTTTAATTCCTTTAACCAAATTGTTAGTTAAAGGCAAGTTAAAATGTTTAATAAAGTTGAAGATGAGTTAATCAGGTAAAGAAAGAAATAAGAAAGTGATTAGTGAAGATAGAACATTATGAGTTGATTAACGTGAAGCCTGAACTAGCTAAAACAAAATAGGGCACAATTTGAAAGCAAGGCAGAAAAGCCTTAATTAGTTAACATTAGGCTTAATTGATTAAAATAGAGGCTGGAACCTTAAGATCGAGGTGTGCTAATTAGTTAAGGAAAGGGGTTAATTGGTTAGAGCACAAGACTTGAAGAACCTTGAAGCACCAAAGTCCAAGTTTATGTTGAAGTTGACCATTGAAAAGAGTTAAAATGAAGAAATTCAAACTCAAAAATCTTTTAATTGATTAAAGCATATTTTAATCGATTAAAGATAAAGGGAGATAAGTATCAATCAGTTAAGTGGAGGATTAACCAGTTAAAAGAAGACTACTGGTTAGAGAAGTTCAAAAACAAAATGTCTTTAATCGATTAAAGTCTTATTTAACTGATTAACATAGTGAACAGAGTTGATAGACAATTCAAGTTAGAGAAGGTTTAATTGGTTAGAGCTTGCCTTTAACTAGTTAATGGAACACTATCTGCTTATTTGAATTTAAATACTAGAGGATAAAATAACGGCAAGAATGGCATCAGAGTTGTTCTCAACGGTTACAAACTGTCTCTAACAGCAAATCTGACTCCTTAAGTATAAAAGGAAGCTCCAATAGTTAAAGAAGTGTTAAAAAACCTACAAAGATCATGTTTTTAACAAAAAGCCAAAAAACATATTCTCACACTACTATTTTTCATTCTTATTCTTGTAAAAGTGTTTGAGCTTGATTGTATTCCTTTTAGATTAGTAAGGGTAATTGATTGTACTTCCTTTTTTTTCTCTTTTCTTGGTTAATTAGAGTGTGGGAAGCACTCTAAAACTTATTAGAAGGGATTAGAGCTTTGGTTAGAAACTCAAGGGATTAAAGCTTGGGTTATAAGCTCACTTTTTAAAACCTTGGTGAAATTATTATTTCCACTAGTTTAGTGGAATCGGGTCAAAAATCCTTAATTAAGAGACCAAGGTAGTGGATGTAGGTCAAGGGACCGAACCACTATAAATACTTGTGTATTGTCCATTTCTCTCAACCTTTTCTTACTTGGTGTCTTTCAACTCTAACAACTTTTAAACCTTCCCTCTTTCAATTGATTAAGAGCTTTACAAGTTTAAGCTTTAACCTTAAAATTTTTAGTGCTATTCACCCCTCTAGCACTCCAACAGGACTAACAACTTTGCCTTCGAGATGATAGAATAGGTTGATGACAATGAAATATGTCTCGATGCCCTTTGATTTTGTTGGTGAATAAATTCACATTTTCGTTTTTCACATGAGTTTTGGTTAACTTTGAAACTTGTAAAGCATTTAGTGGAGCCTATTAAGATAACAACTTATAGCTAGCAACAATAAATGTTAGCCTTTATGTGTAAAGTTTTGTATCCTTTGAGGTCAAAGACTTTATGTACTAGACCATTGTGGTGCTATAGCACAACTTTGTTTTGCTTGGTAGTAGATTCGATCATACCCCTTTTGTTATATAGTTGGTGGCATTAACAACCAGACTTTCTTTGTTTCATAGTTTTGCTTAATTTAGAGCTCCACAAAAAGACTAAATAATTATTTGTTAGAATGTTAGCTCAAAAGATATAACTTCAAAAGGGTGGTGAATTGAAGGTTTACAAAAATTCCTGAAAACTTTGAAGAGTATATTGCTTTTAAGCCAAGTAAGAATAAAAAGGCTTCTTTAAAAACAATGAACTGAAGTTACAAAAAATTTGTTTCAAGTGCTTTAAAAACAATTTGAAAAGCTAATAGCAACAAAAGCAATTTTAAGAAGCAAGGAAAGAACACAAAGATTGGTTAAAGGTTTGGCCTCTTTACCTATGTCTTCTTCCTTAGATCACCAAGCATAACCCTCACAAATCAATCTTTTCAAAGTCTTAGAATTAATCTTGACAATAGTCATTTCAAGGCTTAGACTTAATCCCTCTACCTTTTCAATTGGTTAAGGTATAATCGCTCAACAACAGTATCTTTTCAAAGTCAAGATAGAATGTTTACACTCAATACAAGGAGGATGAAAAACAAGCTCAAATGCTTCTAAAAGTCTGAATAATACAATGAGTACAAAAAAAGAAAAGAGGCTTTTAAGAAAATTAGGAAGCTTAAAGCTCAAGTAGCTCAAAGAAAGAACACTTTGATTTTTAGAGTGAACTTTTAAGGAATTTTGAGTTAAAGGTTCACTCTAGCTTGAAAATCTTACTCTTAGTGTTCTATAGCTTGGAAAACATGTAACATGCCTTTATTTATAAGTAAATGTCCTAAAATAGCTATTGAGGGACTTGAGTTGAAAATGTAGCCGTTATACATGTCTTTTCTGACTTGTCTGACTTGAGGTCTTGATACCTTTAGAACATGTCTCGATACCTTGTTGTTTAAATCAATTAAAGTCTTGAACTCTCTTGCATGTCTCAATACCTTGCTTAACCTTGGCTTCTCAGACTTGAAGGATGTCTCGATACATTACAACTATGTCTTGATACATTTGATGTTGTTTTCTAGAATTTTAAGTCTGAAAAGGAGATCTCGATGCTTTGAAGGCTACTCTCAATACATCAAAACATGCCTTTTGGAAATTAAAGGTTAATGATAACGTCCCAATATCTTGAGGCCATGTCTCGATACATTTGGATTTTCTTTTTGGAAATTTGAAGCCTGAAGGTGAAGTTTTGATACCTTGAAGACAAGTCTTGATACTTTGACATTTGACTTTCTAGAAATCCAAACTTCTAAAATGATGTCTTGATACTTCAAGTCTAGGTCTTGATACATTAGTACTTGCCTTTTGGAATTTGAGGCTTCAAAGGCATTGTCTTAACACTTCTAAGGAATGTCTTGATATTTTTACTTCTTAAGGCTATTTTTGAGGCATTTTAGGCTTGATGTCTCAATACTTACACAAAATGTCTCAATACCTTACTGTTATGAGACATTTTCTAAGGCATTTTAAGCTTTAACACTTTAACCATTTTTCTTGTAAATGCTTATGGAGTACTAACCACACCAAGGGACAGGCCCAGAAGCGAAGGACCGAAACAAGTGAAATCAATGTGTTCCAATTTTTGGCCTTGCACCACGCATCCAATGGACCATGACTAAACGACCACTGCTTGAAAGGACTATGTCCAGGGGAAAGCCCACCCCCCCCACCACACAAGGTACATCTCGTGCCCATGGGCTATTAGGTTTTGTGGTGTTTCAATACACTTAACAACTTATAGTTTGATCATTTGATTTTGTCATTTCAAAATAGAATCAATTGTAAGGCAAACAATCTCCCCCTTTTTGGTATGACAAAACTAATGAGAAAAATTAGCAAATAAAACTCCTCTTTAATTTTTGAACTTAAGCATATTTTAAAATTGAAAAACTCCCCCTCCCTTAGTGCTAAGGTTATGAAAAATTTATGTGCAATTTGCTTAAATATACTTTTCCCCCTTTTCACTATATCAAAGTGAACTAGAAAACAATTTTGACTATGTCTAAGAATTGATGTAAAGCATATATATATATCAAGTCAAAAAGAGACATTAGCTTGAGTAATGTATAGCATCCATAACGTCATCGAAACCATCATTCATTAAGAAAAACTATAAACACTTACATCCAGCATATAAGCCAAAAGATTTATAGCCAAAGTATGTAAAAGTAATACTATCCAAAAGAGTTAGAAACATAACCATAACCAAAAGAGCATGAGGATGTAATGGAAATATTATGTATGATAATCATCCAACAAAACTCTAAACAATGTTTCAAACAATAAAATAAACTTATATCCCTAAATAAAGGTTAAGGTGAAATGGATGGTGTGATGAAAGAGGGATTGATCGAAACGGTAGTCAAAGTAGCTAGATCAATTGGAGTGATAGGGTCAGTGGGAGGATCAACTAGTGTGGTCGATTGTATCAAAGGATCGACTGAAGGGAAGGTGTTAAGGTAACAAAGATAAACTAGAGATGCAACCTCTTTCTCCATAATAGTGACTCGTCCTCATAGTTTATTAATGATACTCAGCATTAGTCTAGTGGACATGTCAATATGACCTATTAGTCGAGACTCCATAGACTATATGTAGGTGAAAATGTTGCTTAGTGTAATCACACTAACTACCTCATCGTCCTTACTGCTACTACTCTCCTCAATTGCCTCTCATTGTGGTTGTAGAGGCACGAAACCCTTATGATAGCAAAATCCTTGAATCATTTTGTATTAAAAATTGTTCACAATGTGTTTATTGATAGTGTTGTGCACCTTGTGTGCAGTAGAAAAATAAACTCGGATATTTACTCAATAAAAATCTAAAATTTGGCTAATGGCCATCCCATGACCAAAGTTGTATTTCCCCCCATAACCAAATGCAACATATCCTTGAACATAAACTCTGCCAAATTGATAAGGATATTATGCTTAATATGATGTAGAAAGTAAAGATCTTTACTCTTAACATATGAGTATATCCTCCCATTAGGCCTAATGTTCCATGTCATGATTAAGTGCAAGTTCCTATCATGAAGAGTTAGCTTATTTACATTAATCTACCCTATATTGGTGGGGGCTCGAAATATAAAAAATTCACAAAATGAATCATTTTCTTCCACAAAAAAAAAATAATTTTCTTTCACATCATCCCTTAAATTATTCCAATTATACTCGAAAAAGGAACATGGAGTATATGGCTAAGCAAAGCAGGGTTAATATTCATCTTCTTTCCCATCACATCATCCCTAACTTATTTTCATAGGCATACTCTTCCTTATTGTTGTTATTTGGGCTATCTTAGAAAATGGAGGTGGCATTAGAGTAAAAAACTCTAACCAATCTTTCATAGAACTTCTTATCCATTTCTAAGAATTCCATTCAACCTTGCTAGCTAAGGTTCTGTTTATAGGGAAATCCAAAGGTTTCAAGATATCAAAAATTGATAGGCTAACTAGGTTAAATCGTAAGGGTAGAGAACAATTCAATGTGCCTATTTTCTTGGGATTTGTTTTCAAAATTTTTCACAAAATAGTGTAAAGCCCTTAAAGAAGATTCTCCTTCGCTGAGATGTTAAGGCTTGGCACTTTTCTTTGTGCATGGTGCCATTGGGATTTGAGATTGGGAAGTGAATGAGCTTAGGGTTTGATGGGTTGAAGGATTTTTTAAAGAGATTTGAGAGCAACGTAAAGAAAATGTAAGAATGGGAATGTTAGCCAATTTGCTTGGTAGTTAATTCTCATGGCGCATAGTTGGTTAATTTATTACAGAAAGATAAATAACCGTTGAACTAATAATACAATTTAAAGGGTTTTATGTTAACAATTTTGAGAATATGGTGCCCTGAAAGTAGGTACATTCTCATGTTTAATTTCATTTAGTTTATGTCACGACCTAAACCTGGGGCCATGATTGGTGCACGAGCCCAACAAGCAAGCCTTAAAATTCATATTCAAACATACATAGGCCTAGGGATTTGATAATCAAATATTCATAATAAATTCAAACACAAATATAATATCCCTAGCCTAATTTCCATAAAAATATTAATAGGGCCATACATTAGCCATGTAAACGGGTCCATACATATTAACCCTTAATACACAATATAACATGGCACTCAGTGCCTACATACATTATTTATAACAGAAGGCTTTAACTGAGTCAGCAAAGTGACCAAAATGGAGAACCTACTAGATGCTAACATCGGTCTATCGTCGGATAAGCTTTACCACATAGCTCTGTGGCTTATTTATCTACACATGGTATACAAATGGGTGAGTACTATAATACTCTGTGAGTGGAGCAAATAAACAAAATCATATATGTTTATATGAAATACATATATAAAATATATGCACCTTCCGTGCAACTAGATGTTCTAACAAACATCTCTAAATACAGGGCACATCATTATCCCTAAATCTCCAAAATGGGGGCATATTATCATCATCATCATTGATGTCCCTAAAGGTCATCCCACATATTATTAAGCTTACTTTCAAAGCCGATCAAAGTTATTCAAATCATTCTCCATGGCACACTCTGGTCGTTAAAGTATCACATCAAAATCATATCACATTTATCTAAGCATCTCCATGGCTATCTCACATTATATACAAATTAAATCAACAAGAAGTCCTTCCTTAAACATAGTCAGATCACACATGGTGGCCAGCCGATGGAGAAACAGATCACGCACATGCCTAAGCAATAGGTGGAGAATCAGATCAAGCACAACACCGAAGCAATTGGTGGAGAAATAGATCCCACACATGCTGAACCAACGGATGAAAAATCAGATCGTTGACCAGAGTAAACTCTTGACGTTAGCATCACTGAAAGTAATCTCAATGAATGGCATCAAAGCACTACAAGCAAGAATCAGAAGCGAGATTAGTGCCATAGTCCTTGCTTACCACCATCCCTACAAGCACACAAATGGTCACAAGGGGACAAAAATCCACTCAACCACAAATCAGATCAACGTCTAGAATTTATTCCTTAGATGGAAACACAAATCCACAAATAAGCCCATTATGCCTTCATAATTCACAATTTCTTCATCAAACCTCAATTCACATTTATCGAGCTTCAATTGTCTCAAGCTCGGTTAAGTTCTAAGTGCCTGTAAGCCTCTAAGGCATTGTTCAATCAAATCATCTCACATATCATTCACCTAGGGTAATCTACTCGTAGGGGTTCATCATAGCCTTTAGACATCTTAGTTTAGGCAGACACAACATAGACCACCCATGTGGCTCATATCATAACACACAATCGCACAAAATTCACATATATACATATACACGTATATTGTTCTCTAGCCTAGGTTCATTCGTCTGGGCACACATATTTCATTCTAACACTAGTGCGGTGCATCTTTCATGCATCATGCATTACATGTATATTAAACTAAACCCACTCACAATGACAATAAGAGGCACTCCTTGCCAAGCTTCAATCCTTATCCTCCGATCGTCATCTAGCTTGCCAATTAGTTAATTTAACTATGTTTCTCCTTTTAAACACATCAAAACATCAAAAGATTAATTATTCCTGTCTTTCAAAAAATGCCAACTTTTCATACAATTAACTAAATTTTAGCAATCCAACTATTTAAGCTCAAATCCTTCATTAATGAGCTAAACCCATACCTTGAAAGTCAGATTGCATGAGACTTAACTCCAAATTCCCCAATCCAAACTAAAGATGAAAAAATACCAAATATGGAGAAAAGTTAGATTCGAAGTTATTAATTGATTAAATTGGAAAATAATAAGTAAAAACGTTAAATCTTACCTGCAAAATGGTTTTCCAAGCTCCACAGAGCTTCAAATAGCTCAAAAATTCAATTTGGAGGGTTAAGGTTTTCGACTTTTTAGAGAAAGAGAAGGAAAAAAAAAGCTGAAAGAAAAAGTTAAGTGAAATGGCTCGAAATCCCTTTTTATTTTTGCCT
This sequence comes from Theobroma umbraticum, assembly GCF_002168275.2. Classification (NCBI taxonomy): domain Eukaryota; kingdom Viridiplantae; phylum Streptophyta; class Magnoliopsida; order Malvales; family Malvaceae; genus Theobroma; species Theobroma umbraticum. The sequence goes on from NW_018397269.1 coordinate 4,847,752, forward strand.
TCCCTCTCTGATGTATCAAAACATTTTGGCAATGTATCAATACGTTTGCCCTAATTTAGAATGAATGCATCAATACGTTGGGGAAATGTATCGATAGTTTTCCTCTTGGGTGCTTTTTACTTTAAATGTATTGATACATTTGGACAATATATCGATATATGTTCATCTTTGGCAAAATCAATCAATGTATTCTCAAATGTATCGATAGAATATTCTTCTTGGGGCCTTTGTTGCTCATTCTTCCGGAAATGTATCAATACATTAGGATATGTATTGATATTTTCACCCTTATAGGTAGTTCTAAGCTTCCTAAAAACTCTGAAAGTCCAAGTTTAACATTCCAATATTATTCTCGGTTGATATTACACCTCAAATCATTTAGTAAAATTAATCCTATGTATATAAATCCATAAACATAACATCAAACTTAGATGAAAACCTCAAATTATGAGATTTATCACATATTTCCTCAAAGTTTTACCTAAGTGTCAATGTGTACACTCTTAAACACTAGGCATTCATATCCTATCTTCAAAGTCCTCAGGACTCCACATATTTCATGAATCATTCTTAGTCTACATAAAAAATTGTGGGTGTTAAAGTTTATTTGTAATGAAAGTACATTTTGATAATAAAATGAAAAGTTTGTTTTAAGTAAG